>NC_068955.1:21674036-21980036 GCF_026419915.1 Harpia harpyja | reverse complement strand
CTGGGAAAAAGAACCTTTCTACCATCTGCAGCGAAGGTGATGGGAAGTAAAGCTTTTGAGGGTGTACAACACTTTGCATGTCATTTATCTCACACTATTAGAGCTAAGGACTCTTACTTCCCTCAGAGTGATATCTAACTGTCCCTTTTCCAGAAGCAAGAAGAAATCAGTAGAAGTATTTTCACTAAATGTGAGCTTTTATTGTGCATTTTCACCTATCATTGTCAGAATTCCTTCTTTTAAATAAGCAAGTGGTACAAAAAATAATCCTTATACAGTTTTTTAGGAACAAGAATATTAATTCCCAACATATTTTTAGCCCTGAAGTAGCAGAGCATAGTTGCAACAGCCATGTTGTGCATTTACTAGGTTTTTATGTGTTTCTTTGTGCTATTGGCACCTGCTTGGCCTGCTCCTTCTCTCTTTTCCTTTCTCTCTTCCTCTAATTACCATTTCATCTTTACTTTGACATATCCATTACACAAATGTCACTCAGAATAACAGAGGACAGACCTCTACTATCTCCTACTAAATATCTAAACAACTAGCTCTGACCATATTTGAAACTTTGAAAAGAACATTAGAACTGAAATTTTCCTCGCCATTTCATCTTAGGCATGTTGAATGTAGTCACTTTTCCTCAAAACTATATTAACTCTACAGTAGCTTATTGCGTTTACCGCAGGCTTTTAATTGATTCAATTTGATTTTTCATATTACTTAATTCTAAAGTGCTGTAAGCTACTGTCTTCATTAACAAGCTTATTGAACTAAATTCAAAAGCTTATGAGGATAATGTTTAGAAAATGGCTACTTGTTTATGCTGCTTATCCTCCCTTGATCTTGGACTCTGCTACATTAACACCTCTCTTATTAGCCATGGAGTGTTTTAGAGTAGCCAGTAATGGCCATCAAGGGACTTAAATATCACATAAGGTGCATCCACATAACTGACTGAGGTATCCAAAAAGGGAAGGATCAGAGTTCATTTTGTTGCAATCTGCCACAATTGCAGGACAAAGTGTCCACGTTGTGTCATTACTAGCAATGAGTGTAGACTGAATGCTGCATGCCTGAGTGCACACCATGCATGAGAGCTAACTGCTGCAGAACCCCACATCCACATTTCAAGTGGGTACTCCAGGTGGCAACCAGGTACACAATTTCAATCTCAGTTCTACCAGGAATTAAACCACTTTGAGCACACCACTGACACAGCTGAGTGCATATCCCAGTACTGGCACAGCACAAAGTTGTACCAAAAAATATCCCTACTTCACCCTGAGTTGCTAATTAGATGTACATGTAGACTGCATGCACTCTCAGGTGTACACTTAGTCTGTGTAAACCCTTCTAAAAACTATGGAATACATAGAATCATTACATTATTTGTTAGCTCCACATTGAAAACAGAGGTACTAAGTGGGATTACTCACAAATTCTCTCTCAAAAATTCTGCAGGAGTGTCTGGTTTCTTCAAAACAGAACACAAACATCTTTCAGTTATGTGAACAAAATGTAAATAAATTATCACAGGTTTGTTGAGGAGGGGAGGTGGGACACTGTTTTTCCTTCCTTCTGACTAGCTTTTGGACTAACACATATAAACTTGGGATTCAGTAAGGAATTCTGAAAAAGTCTAGTACATTAGGAACATTTTCTTGTCTATATGGTACATATCACTGATGCATATTAATCATATTCTTTCAGTCTGTGCTGACTCAGCTGACATTCTGAATCACTTTCAGAACATAAAAAGGATGCATTTTGCGCATATATATATGTATGCACACACAAGCACCTATCAGATTTTCTTTACCTTCTACCAGCAACAACAAAATTTTTTAAAAATCAGGTTTTGTGTATAGTGTTACAAAAAGTTAATCTACTACTAGTAATTTCTTTAAGTGCCATATAAGATTTCCATTTGGCTATACAAATTCACTGTTGTCTCAAATTACTTCCTCTGCAGTTCACTTTCTTTTCTTTTTAAACCCCAGAACAGTAAGAGGTATCCTTGGTATGTTGAAAGGCTTAAGCTGGGATCTTCAGAAAGATGTTTATATCCAGGACCTGGAATTTCAGTAAAGCTAAGCTGCCCTTGAAGAAACAAAGTAAAAGCAAGCAGATCACCACATAAATTCACTGTCAAGAGTCTGAGTACCTTGCAAGAACGTCAGATGGTGAAAGATGGACTGGTTAATATTTAGCCTTTGAAAATCTGACCCTTTGGCCATAACATTGTTTGCTGTAGTGCAGGGCTTTCAAAAATGTTCTGTATATGCTACTAACTGTATGCGAGCTACATCAAAAGTTATACACTAAGTATCCAAAGCCTGCCTCAACAGCCTGCTGCTTTCTCCTGAGACTGCCCAGTAGCTAAGGCAAAGCTGAAAAACAGGATCTCAAAAGAGGGTAAGTAAAGGCTCACACACCTTTTCTTGCTTCTGCTCATCATTCTTCCCAGTCACAACATTGAGGAGCTTATGTTAGAGCACACAAAGTGCAGAAACCCTGATGAAATATGTTCTTAGAAACTTTGCTAGTAAACTGAAAACACACTGGATTTTAATTTGTAACATGCCCAACAGAACTCTTAAATACACTAGTCTTCTACCTACTACAAACCAAAAATATCAGACATATCACAGTCAATCCACATATCGTTAGCCGCATTCACAGCACAAATCAGGGCAACAACTGCTTCAAAGTTCATTAAAACACAGACTCATTTTTTCCTCAGTTTAGCTCTAAATGGGTTTTAAAAAATAGCATCCATTTCAAAATGCATGCATTTACCTCCTATGTAAAATTATTCAAAAGTTTTCTGGGTGCCCAGCCTGCGGTACCTGAAAAGGGCCTACTTTTCAGATCACAGTGTTAATACTGAGATCAATCACATTACTCACAACTTAAAATACCAGTTTTGGAATCCAGCGATGGGAAGCTTATATTCCTTGAGACCATCCCACATCTATAAGCAAAGATGCAAGAATTAGGATCCTTATTATTTCTGTTACAGATATCTCTAGCTCTACTTTTTTCATTGGTGTGATAGCTTACAAAATACCAGATCAGAACTTCTTGAAAAACATCTGTTCTCCCAGTAAGAAGTAGCAGCAAATATGCATTTCTGCCATTGCAGGGAAGACACGAAGGCAACAGATCATGAAAAAAAAATCTGGAATTGATTTCAAGAAGTCATCTAGACCATCTCCCTGCCTGAAGGCAAGGTCAACTATGCAGAAGCCACTTCTGACACCAGTATTGAACGCTACTGGTTTAAACACTTCAGCTGACCACAGATTGCTCTTATAATTTTAACCATCGACAGCTATCAAGGATATAGGCCTTAATTTTTACCATAAATATTTACCAAGCTGCTTCTCAGGTTCAAAATAAACAATTACTGAAAATGAAATCAAATATTTCCACTAAAAATGTCGTGCCAGATATACGGGCCAAATTGTGATTTTAGTCAAAATTAACTCCAGTAGAATTATTCTGGATACATGCTGATTACCGAACACCAGAACATATTCCTGCAGCTTGGGTTATATCTCCGTTTGAAAATGCAATGGCATATGCACTAGTATGTCTAGCGTACAGTATGGGTTTCCCAACATGTTCTCATTCTGCACACCAGCCTGTCAAACAAAAAGCATGGAAAATGCACTTGTACAACCTCTGATCTGCTCTGTAAGCCATAACAGCTACATCAGAGAAGAGGTGAAAAGTACAGGAGTACTACAACATATTACTGTTCTATAAGATATATGACATTGTTTAGGTTCTTTGTAACTGGAGTTTGACTTTATCTGTGACTTTTTTTTTTTTTTTTTCCCCCCAGGTCAGAAAAAACCCCACCATTTGGTGTCTGCAAAAAGCAAAATAACTCACTCAAAGCACATGGATTTGTCTGGCTCTCAGTTTATAAACTCTTCTGCTTTATAATTTTGTCACTGCACTATTAATGTAATAGTAAATTTAAAATTGTATAATTATAATATTAATTCAGTGAGCACATTTCAAAGTAATATTCACCTCTCTGAAAAGAGATCATTTAGTGACCACAAGTTATGAGTGTCACAGTTCTGAATAACTGAGGTTTTAGTTTAAGCATAGGGCAAGAAATAACATTTCTGCTTTTCACTTTAGTATGCCTGAACAGTAGGTTCTTGAGCAAAGGGCCAGATGCTGCCAGCCTTGGTAGCAGTCTCTTTGCTCTGCGCAGCTGTCTTTCATTGCTGGACTGACAACATGAATTTACATGAGCAGCCAGTGATTACTAAAACACTTCCATGGAATAGTTTGTGTGCCAGAAGCATACCTGTTACACTAACTTACAAACTACTGGCCTTCAGTGCTGTTTCAGGACACTGCTGTGTAGACATACACATATGATACAAGACAAATCTTAGCATGAAAAACAACTTTTCTGTATTAAAAAGGGACACAAGTAAAAATGTATTCAACATATGTTACACTGTTATGCTGTATTATTATTACTTCTATATATGCATATTTGAATGAACAATAAAGCTCATAAAGGAAGAAACCGCAAGTCTTTCAATAGAGATTCTCCATGTTGTGATAATGGATGTAAGTAGAGATGCAGACTGCATACCCAGAGAATGCAATAACTAACACATAAGCAAAATTACGGAATGGAAATTACTTGACCAAATTTAGATTAAATTCTTGCTGTATGTATCAGAGGAACTTTAAGTTCTCTGTTGGGATATCCCTTCTCCCTGCCAATGATGACTCAGAAGTGATTCAGGATGTCCAGCACCTAAGAACTGACAATAACAACATGCAGTGCCAGTGTAGTCAGCTGCATTTCAAAACATATGGCTTATTTTTATGCTGCCATTCTGAATGTTTCATACCTTTGAGCAGGTTTAACTGTTGAGGAACAGCTGGCACCTTTTAAAAGTCAATATCCTTTTAGATTAACTATCCTGGGTAAACCAACAGAATATGGAATCAAAATCTGGCTTCAAACTTGTAATGCTTTGAAATACGATCACCTGAATGGGACCTGCTCCTACACGGTTAAAGTTATACTTCAGATTTGGTGCAAGAAGCGTACCTGAGAGTACCTTTCTTGTCATTTTGCAGGTTGCTGAACATCTTCTCTAGGAGAATTTGACCTACAGTGAAACAATATAATGAAAGCAGCTTTTCTTTCCCACCACAGCAGAGAAATAAGGTCATAGATGTTTTTTATTTCTGATCCATCTTGTAACTCATAATGTACTCCAGTAACGTGTGAGTCTATGGTTACAATATTGTCAATGGGTCAGCATGAAATCATCTCAGTGGAAAGGGATAATTTGCTGACCTATCATTCTTTTCCTAACATGATTCATGTTCCTGGCATTGCAAACTATTTTTCGATAAACGTATTTCTGCTTCTACAACAACTTTGCCAAAAAAGGTGGTATTCATTTTTTTTTTTATTAGAATACCTACAAAATTAGGCAAGACTTATTAAAAGAGGCAGTATCTTGTCTTATACTGATTGATAACTGCTGGAAAAAAGCAATGAGATTTTCAGGTACATACACTTTCTCAGATCTGCTTCCTCACTTTCCGTCATTTCATCATGCCACTTACAAAAGCTCTTTCGACTCCTGGCTATCATCAAAAACAACAAGTTTGATATACAGTGTCATATTTGCCCAGAGCCTGTTGACAAAGGCTGTAAGCAATGCAAAGAATGTAAAGAACACAGATGTGCTGACTCCTCCATACATACATTTATGTGGGAAGACTGCATGGAAGACTAATCCTTAGTAAGGCTCTGTGAAGTCTTATTGCTAAGCTGAATTAAGATTTTCCATCTAAAACATTATTAGAGAATTGTCTTTGGGCTTTAAGTGCACACAGGGCCCTTTTGTCTCACAAAACAGTGTATCATGGTGCCAAATGCTGCACATGTGAAAGAGACAGACCCTACACTGAAAAGCTTATAATGCATATGTGTGGAACAGACAAATTGTAAGAGAATCATTGTACCCCTTTCATGGAAGGACACTGAGGCACACAGAGACTAAAAGGTTTGCCCAAAGTCATATAAGAAATTTCTATGCTGGTTGAGCATTTAACCTCAAATATCTTGAGTCCTAAGCTTGTGCTTTAATCACCACACCATTCTGCTGCTACACATTAGCAGGCAAGATCCAGTGGTGAAGTGCTTCAGGACTGGTATTTATTTTTGGCATATTTTGACTTGCTTTTTGCTGTAGAATTTTGAGGGCATAGTAACACAGGTAATACTCTTTTTAGAATACATTTGTGACTCCTAAGGTTAAATTCTTTCAATGCTACACAAACAATATTGTAACTGCATTTACCACTACACAGAAGCCAGTGCTCAGTGCCCTCGCGGTAAATAGTTCATTCACTTTAAGCTACCCACTCCCCTTATCTAGTGTATGTACTTGTGTAATTGTCCATATTTTATCATTTTCTCATTATTTTGCACTCTGAGCACTTTATCTACATGCTTTTATTTTCATGTCTAGAAAAATAACTAAAATGTTGACTAAAAATATGACTACTTATTACTTGCATCTTCAAAAAAAAAAAAAAATCTATCAAAAGGAATCTTGAGGTATGTCCCTATATCCTTGCAGGAGATATTTAAATATATTTTTCAATCAACTCAGCCAAATGCCTCTTATAATTCACTGATTAAAATAATCACTGTCTCTAATCAATGCAGAAAACTCAAATCATTCACAGCCTAAAGATTTTATTGTTTAGCGAAACCATCTTTGAGCTATTCCAGGAAATCAGAAGCCTACTGCGTGCTTATGTATAATTTGACTCAAACCAGGTGTCCTGCTGATGAAATCCATACAGGAAGCTGGAACAGAAAATAAATTCCAACAAAGTAACATCTGGAAAGAAAATTGTGTCTGGAAAAACAGAGGAAGCTTCTAGTAAAGCCAAACACATGCAGGGGTTGGACCCATTAGTCTCAATACTCATGCAGCAAAAAAAGGATACAGGATAGACAAGATAGTTTTTTATATAGCATACCTGGGCCAAAAGCAAATGTGAAAAATTTGAGCCTGTGAAATAATTTACTGGTGGTAAAAAGTAACCAGTAAGGTTTAAAAGAAACTGTATTTCATACATGTATTTCTCCTACCTAAAAAAGAGCAACCCAGAGATGTGCATGTTTAGCTGTTACATTAGTCTTTAACCTTCAGATACTCATTTACTTCTTAGTTTCTCATGGTACACTAGAAACTTTGTACACCACATTTATGTCCCACCTGAAGCATGCAGATTGTCCCACTGAAGTCAACAATCACTTAGTAACACATGTATGTACTATAACCAGTTAGAAGCTGGCACTTCCAGCCAGTCATTATGTTTTCTACATACAAATAATGTTACAAGCCTGGATCTCTCAAAGATCTTGAGCTGAATGTTATGCATTGCTTGGTGCCAATTACTTTAATAAAGCTTAGAACCTGTCGGTAAGGTTTATGACACTTTCAGAAGAGCAAAGGGTTTGGAAATCATAGTTGTTAGCTTGTATACATCTCAGTTATAAATATATTTGAGGAAATTATTTCTATAAAATTTAACAGAAATATTATTTGTCATTGATGCATTTTAATTAACATTACTGTTTGCCATCTTGCACAAAACAGAACTAATACAGCAGGATTTCTGTAAAATTAAGTTATCTCTGTTCATTTTGAAACTACATAACTCGTATGTATTAAGTAGATACATTTTACTGTTAAGTATAACAAAAAGTAGTGTTACACTATAGTCTCATAAAGCTAATTATATGGAAAATTCATTCAGCGGAGTTTGCATCACTTGACTTGATTCAGAATTAGAAAGAATTGGCTTTATGTTTAGTTTTCTAACTCAAATGAACAAGAAATGCACACGCACATAATTTTTTGCTAAACCTCTGAATCAAAGAAGTCTTTAGAGCTTGAGACTGTTGCTGTTCAATACACACAGAACCTCAATGACCTCCATGAATCTTGGCACAGGCGTAAGGATCTGTGTGAAGAAACAACTGCAGAAATGTGGCTTTACTTCGCCATCCAGGCTTTTACTTATCCAGCTATATTTCTAATTGAATTGCCACATTTTTGTACGGGTCCTAATTAACAGTATATGAACTTCTGGAAGCCCTGAAATTACATATTTTCTCTGTCCATGAGTATACTCCTGATATTGTAAGCATGAAAACTGGCAGATACTTGGTGTTTTACACAGGATCTCTCAAGAAACTGCACATACTTGACGGATGGGACATGCTGGTTTTTTCTCTCCTAACTTAAAGAGGTCTGCCTATGGATATTTTCCTCTTTTATAGATGAAACAACACAGGAAAGATTATGGAGAAATCTACTCTCTCCCCCACTTTAGAAATTGAGACTGGTTATTTTATGAAAAGCATAACTGTTAAGAAATGTTTAAGTAAGCCTCAGAAACAAAGAGATGACAATTAGTATATTAGTATCAATGTTTTGATCCCTCCAAAATTTGGAGGCAACATGTATTATATCATAGCCTTGCCAAAAAAAAAAAAAAAAAAAAAGCAGTATTTTGGAGAATTGAGCCTCTCAAAATTAGCAAAATTAGACTCTTTTATTAGGGACGAAAGATTAGGGAGCATAAGCTCTATAGTGAAGGATATTATGCTACCCATTAAGATGGGATGACATCAATATGTTTACAGGGAAGAAACAAGAGATGACATATTCTCCATACACTATAATGCTTTGTAGAAAACTTGAATGAAGGTAGTGAACGTGCCCAGGATACATCATAAGAATTACTCCAAGTGACTACATTGCAAAAGAATACAGGAATTCTGTTTGCGGAAATGAACTTTAGGGAATAAGGTCCTTCATGATGCACTTAAGGAAAACATGGTAAGATTAGTGTTACTGTAGCTGAAGTTACACTTACAAAAAATACCGTTATCTCTGATTAAAACTTTCACAAGCATGCACAGAAAATCCCACAGTAATTAATTATTGACTCAGGATACAAATGCACTGTCCAGAATCTTTAAAGAGAACAGAAAGGCAGCTTCGACTCCTGCTATCTCTCGCAAGAACAATGGAAAGAACAGGCAATGTGAATTTCTGAGGAAGCCAATGTACAGATACAAATTCCAGGTAGTAGTAAAGAATAGCTCTGAAGATGAAAAACATGGTAACATGAAAAACATAATGAAATTGTTGGAGTATAATCAGTGATACAGTCAGAAGAACCACAGAAGAGACAACTGCAAGAATTTCAAGTAAAAAAATAAGCGGGCACGGTTTAAGACTGACAAAAGAACCGAGTGTGAATATACAGTCAGGTTGGCATGCCCCACTCAGAACAGAATTAGCCATGATCTGTTGCAGGCATCAAGCTACACAAATACAGTACAAAATAACACACAAAATCCAGAATTTTCATGACTTGTTAGAAAAAATGAAGTGTAACAGAAAGAAAAATAATGTAAAGCATTATATAAGGTACTAATATACGAAGGAAATTACATTGACTGAAAGGAAGACTGGTAGAAAATGAGGGGAAAAATTCAGTTTCAAAAAATACATCCCTAGAAAGCTCAATCTAGTACTTTAATGAGTTCTTCAATGCTGAAATTGCTACAGGGCAAGAACAAGTGGTTGGTTTTCAATTAATTATCTACAGGAAATGCAGCTTCAAAGAGTTTCTAGAATGATCAGAAATAACAAAAGCATCCATTGTTGACAGTGTTTCCACCAAATTATTAAAATAATAAGGAGAAATAATATGTAGTAATAATGAGTAGTAATAGGTTAAAAAAAAAAAATCACAAATTAATTCTGGCACCCTACACTTCAGAAATCAGGCCCATTTAATGTAAAACTACAGAGGCATCCTCTCCTTACAGCAGCTTTTAAAATCCTAACTGAATAAATAGGTATGCAGTAAAGACAGAGGGAATCTCAGTCTGGACTACAGATATTAGTCCAGTGCTGAAAAAAATATTTTAAACTGATGATGATTCAAAGAAGGAAAGGAACATGTCAGAATACACAGTTTTTCAGGCACCACCACCCCCCAATACATTGTGAAATAGTCCTTATATCATAGCACAGTATTAAAGGATCATTATTATATATTTAGACAGCACAACTGCTTGTTTATAAAAATTGGTGTATGAGAAAGTAAAAATTTGTCTCATTTAATACCAGTATGAAAATAATGAGGAGAGATCCCCTATCCTTGATACTATTTAACATGACCATGGAAAAAGTAATGCCTTCACTGTGTCATTTTCATAATGGGATGAATTCAAGCAGATTGAGCCAATACTTGCTGATGAACTGCCTTCTTTAGGAGTCTGAAAATACTATGCAGGCTCCAGGAAAGAGGGAAGGTAAGTATGACTTAAGATCAAGAGTGTAGCTGTTCGTATGATGAAGAGATATTAAACAGGTTACTAATCAATCAACAACCAAAAATATCAGCATGTTAGTTTAAACACCAAGAAGGAACAATTATTCATAACAGCTTGGAAAGGAAACTAACGCAAAGGTTCAGACCAAGGCAGCCAATTATTTTCCTTTATATGCAGGACACTTATGAAAATGGAAAGAAATGTAAGGACTTTTATAAATAGGGTGCAAGGGTGTTAAGTTGAAGAGAAGTTCCAAGAGGACATAGCATAAAAATATATGAAGAACTAAGCCTAGAAAATGCATACAATCCTATTGACTTCATAGGCAAGACTTACAATCAGGATAACAGAAGGCCCATGTACTTGGAATCCTATGTGCCTGTTGCAAAAGCTGCAAAACCAACCAACCAAACACAAACTGCTCTTGAAAAGTAAGCGCTTGCAAACAGGAGTATCTGCTTCCTACATAGGTTTATATTCTTCATGGTTTCAAAGGGAAGCCTAATAGACCAGAACTCATTGGACTACTTAGATTTTGCTTCAGATTGAGTATATAGATAAAGCAATTGCAGAATACCTAAGGATTTGGCACTTTTTGCTTCATTAAACTTAAACTCAATTTATGAGTTCAGCTGAAGATAATTCCTGATATCCTTACATTTTAACTATAAAGTTTAAGTGAGGGATTCATTTGACCAATATTTGACACCTAGAATTTAGACATCTAGCCTAAACTGGATGCTCCTGCTTAGGGAGGGAGATCTCCCTCTCTAGTCAATAGAGAGAGAAAAAACCAGACAGTTCCAGAGCAAGTCTAATGCCAGCTTTCTCTGACATTATTGTGGCTAGTTAAATATTCAGTAATATAAGGCTACATAGAAGTCAAAACTAGCTTCTATGTATAAGCATGGCTTGCTTATAAAACAATGTGCCTATCCAGTCTTTCTTCCATTAGAACAGTACTTGATATCTTCAGAAGAACTTCTTGGACGCAATCACTTCCTAAGTTGGGTTATTGCACATTGTTATGATACATTGGCTTAACACTGAAAAATCTGTCATTCTAGTGTGTTCCTATTTATCAGACAACAATTTACAGCTCTTCGGTCATCTTAAATAATAATACATTCAATAAAAAAGTATTGTCAGTGGTTCAGGTCTTTTTTTTTTTTTTTTTTTTTTAGGAAACCTTTAACTCTGGCATGAATCCAGTATCCTGTGACAGTATCTTACTACACTGAAAGCAGAACTGCAAATTCAGCTGGAAACAGACAGTTTTCCTTCCTGAACACAAGCTGACATTTTTCAGGTATATCAAAAGCTAGTGCTAAAAATTTCCACAATTGTTACTTTTTACATTCAAAGTCAGCAACTTGCATTGGTACTGACGATAAAAGCAACATTTTAAAATGTAAAACTAAAGGATGGTATTCAGCAAAAGATGCCATGTGAACCTTGGTTTAGTGGCTGAAGAGATGCTAATTACTTACACTGAACATATAGTCCTATTGTAGTCATAGACAGTGATATGTCAAGAACAGTGAATCCAATTCATTTATTGCAAAATATGCAGCTATTTCTGTTACTTGTTCTCTTCCTACACTTCCTTCCATCTGTTGGTTTCATTTACCTTCTCTGCCTAGTTGTTTAGACTGTATCTGTTGAAGACTGAAAACTCTTCCTTATATGTCTAGTGCGTAACTATGCAGGCCCCTGACCTGGATGGAGTTCTGAGACATCCAGCTAAAAGAATTAAAATACCAGTTAAAGGGTTAAAGTGGCTTCCCCTTCTTGCAGCCCCTCTTTAGTCTTCAGAGCCAACTGGCATGTGCAACACTATACCTTCTCCCTAGGGCTCTGGCTGCTAGAGGTATAGAGATAGAGAAGATGATAGAGAACTATCTGCTCTCAGTTCTAAGGGTATTCCTATTAAAGCTTTAATCTTTTTAGAAATTAAAATAACTGGGATCACAAATATCTTGAATAAAGAAGTTCTTAAACTTTGGATCAAACCAGCCAATATGTTCAGCAGATATAGCACATGTAAAAAGCTGTGTAACTAGAAAGCCAATAGCATTCGTCAGGAACATTCAATATGATACTTACCACAATGGCCATGGAAATTTAAAAGTCTATAAAACCAAGCCAACATAGACGTGGAAAAGAAAATCTATGGTCACCTGGTTTTTTTAGCACTCATGAAGATTTTAGGTTGGGCAATAGACTGCTTCTATCAGTGCTACTAAATCCAATAGACAAATTTCACTCCATTAGATCCAATAGACTCCATTTCTAGTGTTTCTTGTAATATTAAATTACCAGTGTCCCTTCCTCATCTGAAAGATCTCAGCAGGACTTGACTCATATTATCCATTTCTAAAGTAGGCCAGAGACTATATATTATCTTTGTAAAAACTGGGCTGTTGCTTTACTCCCTGAACACATACATGCTTCTAAATGGAAGCTACTTTCAACTACCTAGAGCTGTGGGTTAACCAAAAACATGCATTTTATTAAGCCTCCGGTGGAAAAAATTTACTATTCTTTTAAGTCTATTCTTTCTGTTGATCAATAGAGTCTTGACCCTTGGAAATTAACAAAAGGGATAAACAACTGTATAAGCACATATGTCCAGAAGTACCTCTATTTTGTGGGATTAGCTATTGTAAAAAAAAACAAACCCAAAACCAAATAGATCCAACATCAGGCATAACATAATTTATAGTGTCTGATGATAAAGTGGTTAATTACTGCTCTGAATTGGTTTTTTTGCTTTAAAACACAAAGTCACTTTGATGATATAATATATAGTTTAGTAAAATTAAATATCTCTTCAGAACAGAGCCTGTCTTTCATACTAGAACACAATGTGCTACCAATCAAGATAAATAAGACTGTTTTACTGTGAAGAGGAGGAGGAATTTCTTGAGTATTATCTATTGGGTACCCCTTGTGTTAGTTCTGTGATCCACATAAACTGCAGAAACATTTGACATCTCCATCACTATCTGCTGAAGAATCAAAGGAAACTGAAGAGTAAAATAACACAGACAAGGAGTGAAATGTATACTGCTTTCATCCATCCTGTTCCAGCCTGCTAACATTTCCAATTTTCCTTTAATTCCAGGGTGACTGAAACAAAGATTAAAAATCAAGGAGGGAAGAAAATGTAATTTCTGCCATCCAAAAACTTGCAATTTTTGAAATGTTGTTCATCATGGAAACAATTGTTCTGTCCACCTGAAGTTTGTTTTTCATGAACTCTAACTTGTAAAAAAGTTTCCTTTGGAAGCAGCAAAGTATTCAGAGGTGAAAGCATTAGCACAGACTGCTTGGCTTATTTTGAAACAGTTAATGACAACGCCAAAACAAAACATACTGACCTGCTGAGCTCTGAATGTGAAGGGCATTTTATTTCTTTCACACTGTTTTGTTGTAAGAAAAGAGTAAAGAGCTGGGCTGTACTTAGCTCTTGGGAAAACCTGTCCTTTGAACATTCTCCAGAGTGCAATGCCAACAGACCCACGGACACAACAGGCTGAATTTGTTCCTGACAATGCTGTTGGCTCTTGTTCTGGCTGAATGTGGTTTATAGATTCTATTATGAATTTTGCCCAAGGGAAAATTAATAAAAGGTCTCTACTTTGTTATAGCACTGCCATCAAGATAGAATATACAGGTTCACCCTGAATTATGACACTACAGAAAATAGTTTCACGTTCTGTGAAAATCTACTGAAGTTACCAGACATCTGAACATTCACTCAATTTCATTGTTTCTGCGTGTTGTCAGAACTATACAGAAGTGCTAACTTTATAGACATGCTAATTTTTGCAGTGGTATCAATCTGCAAGCTTTCTGAAAGATTTGGGGGCGAAGGAGGGGGTTTACCTCCTTTGATATATGATTATTTGTCAAACACTTCAGCACATCTGCATTTTGTTTCCCCAGGTAATCTCACATACTTGCTTGTTAAGGTCAAACCTGGGAAAAAGCAAATGCATTCCAACAAGAAGATTTTATGAAACAAGTATGCAAGCTAAACAGAGGCACATTGTCTCTGACGCATCGGAAGACCTATCGAATCAATCTTTAATATCAAATACTCTGGCTAGGGAGACATTACCCAGTAAAAATGCTTCCATCTATTTGGGAAGAAAGATATAAGATTATGAGAGATTAAAAGGGACCAAAAAGGGATTTGCTTTTTAATACATAGAACAAGGAGTTCAGAATATTTAGAATATCACATCGATAGGCACTTTTACACAGAAATAAAAGCAAAATGTTCAGTTAAAAACTCAAAGATAATTTAAATAGAATAACTAAAATAAAATATTCACATTTTTCTTTTTTATTTTAAATGGAAATTTCAAAACAGTAGAAGCAACAAAATAGTGTAAAAAGTGGAAAAGAATCCAGTAAAGGGTACAGCCACTTCAGACACATTTCCTTCACTAATCATTGCCCCAGCTATGGAATATACCCCACTAAATGTAATTTTAAGCTGATCTTTACTGGAACACTAAACACAGCCAGCTAAATCCACCCAGCTGTTCACAGTAACATGTTTCATTTGGAGAACCAGACTTGACAAAAAAATACAAATGGATGTAAGCACTGGAATCCCAAGAGGAGACAATGCATGACACATGGAAAGACTAAGTGCACTGGGCTTTCTATAGTCTAAACAGGAAAGAAGGAGAGAAGACAAGACTTCAAATTTATGAAAAGAAATTAACAATTCTCCATGTCCTGCTTAGATAGACAGGAAAGAATGTCTTTCAAATGCAAGAAGGGTGAGGGGTGTGTTTAAAATCAGGCTATATGAAAGACTTAGTAATAGAAAGAATAGGGAAGTACAAGACAATACTGCCCAGCAAGGTTGTGATTCTCCATAGCCACAGGTTTTTACAGAGCAGACCAGATAGATCTCTGTCACGAATTCTGTAAGAATAGCTCATCTTGCGCTCAAGAAAAAGTATAGGCTATATGATTTCTTGATGTCTTTTCTAGACATATTTCACCTAAGATCATACAACGCAGGGAATCTCACCATCTTTTACTACCCTTTTGCAGAACTTTCATAAGGCAGAGTCTGACAGATTCTGCCAACATAGGGCCTGAGATGGGATTGGCATTAAGGTTATATTAAACTATCCAAAATATTGAATAAATTACTTAACTCTCCACTTCCAGTCCACCAGTAAGGGGCATGATCACTGAAATCTTCCCTTTAAACTCTGAGGCATAGATTAGGCTACAGCACTCTTTGAACATAGGAAAAGCAACATGTGCTGTCAAGACAATGCCCCCATGCAGTAAATATTTACTATTTCCTTTTGATTCAGGCAATTGTAAAACAAGAAAACCAGCCAGACCAAAATCCAGTCTCTCCTTAGAACCTTAAGAAATTATAAACACTTCTAGTTACTCTTCATCATGTTAATTTTGAAAAGGGGTTTCTTTACAGAGGGAGCTTAGGAGTTCAGTGTAGCCCCATGTTCTAAGCACTTAAGACAGCACCAAATGTATTAGCTCTGTGCAATGTTCCTTCTCCTGTCTCCACCAATATCACCCTTGATTAGGGCAAAAAAAGTGTCTAAACTATGACTAATGCTTTCCTTACATATGGTAAGCATCCCACCGAGAGTCTGTCATTAGAATATTAGTTTTCCCATCAGAACATCATCTTACTTGTCAATCCAGTTAGAAGACATTTTTTCTTATCCTACTTATTCTCTTCTTCCTCTCTCGTCCTATGCAAACTTTTCTTCAGTACCACAATGTACAGTAGTGGGATTCAAGTTTGTTGTTAGCCTAATCTTTGTAATGACTTTGGAATTTATTTAATACACCTAGAAATGCATGAACATTTGTGCATAACAAGAAAATCACACATGGAGAACAATATTGTTGCTTCATTGAGAATATAAAAATTTGAACTAGTTTAATTACATCCAGATATGATTATGGCATGAGTATTGAAATTTTTTATGCAGTCAAATTCAGGATCATTTAATTCAGGTCAAGTGGAATGTATCTACAAGGAAGGGGAACTATGAGTCACTGTACTGCAGTACTAGGCAACATAAGCTATTAATGTGGCAGCTAAAGAGCTGAGAATATTTAAGAGACTTAAGATTGGCTCAATGGATGTTCATGTTTGGAATCAGTACTATTGAATCAAGGACCTTATGTGCCCCTCCCCTCTGCCTCCTCCGATATCCTAGATGCAGCTTAGGTTTTTGCAGTCTCCTCACTGTAATTCTATGCATGTATACTTCTGTTCAGGGCTCTATGTCAGAGTAGATATAGTATCATTTCTTCTGCAGTGCAGATTCCAGGGCAAGATTTTAAAACGCAGACCATTATAATCTCTTGGGATCCCAAGAAATTTCATCCCAATTTTTTTTTTAAATCTATGCTGAAAGTAAAATGTCCACTAATTTCAATGCTAACCACGCTATAAAGACTTCACTGAGGGCTGATCAAAGTCCTGCAGAGACTTTTACAGAAGCCAAATAGTCTGACTCATGTAACGTAATGGCCCCACTGTAGCAAATACAATTACTTAAATGTATAAAGTTGTGTATGTGCTTAATGACTTGCAGGATTGCATACGCTTCTACTAGTACACACAGAATGTAGCAGCTATTATGGCAAGATTGAAAATTTAAGTATGTATGAGTATTTTTCATCTTAAGCCTTTGTCACATACTGCTTAAGAAAATTGTTCAGCATATTTCCTAAAAGTATTGAATAAAACAATGCATGTTTTCATCAATGAATTGATTTAGAGAATTTGAACATTTATGACTATAAAGAATATTTCTTAAAACAAATCAATAATGGCTATGATTTCAGATCACTCTGAAGCTAAAATGACAGAGAACTGGAAAGCAGAAATCTGGCCTGAAAACTACTTTTTCAGAAGAAAAGTTCCTTCAAACGTTCAGAAAAAAAACTGGTTTTGACTTCATAAAACTAAAAATTGTTTTCCCACTAAATTCTTATAGTACTCAGCTAAGAATGCCAAATAGCACGTGTAGCTAAATGAAACAGCAAGCTAAAAAACTATCATAAAGCATGTATGTGCAAAACAGAGTTAAATAAAGCCCTAATCTTAGCCAAGAAGTATTATCATTACTTCTGTGCTACTTCACCTATATTAGTGTCATCATTCTCCTTTGGACTGAGACAGAATATTTCAAAATTTTAATTCAAATCATTTACATCAAGAAATCCTATGGGAAGTTTAAGTTTACTCCTCCTTATAATAACATTTTCTCCCAAAAACCAGTCTTTTAAGTTCAAAGACTTTTCACCCTTCTAAAGGAGATTGCACAAAGTTTTTTGAAGCAAAAAGCAGCAGAGTAAAAATATGTTTTCATATCCATGCATGCCATTCCTACATTAGTTTGGCATATGCCTTGTGAACATCTTGGAACAGTGTACAGTTTTTTTCCTCACCTGCAGTCTGAGCGCTATGTTTAATATGAAATTTATCATTCTCTGTCTGATCTACTTCAGCTAGGATGACAGCCAAGAATGACAGAATGCAAGTGCAAAGCACAACAAAATAAACGTAAGATGCAGCTGTGCATGCCTAGCCATGGCCTTCTTGCACCTGCAAGGCAGTAATGATGAGATAGCAGTTTTCCAGAGTTTTGCCCTCCTCAGCAACAGAATGTGAGTCCAACTGTTAATCATAACTT
Organism: Harpia harpyja; assembly: GCF_026419915.1. Classification (NCBI taxonomy): domain Eukaryota; kingdom Metazoa; phylum Chordata; class Aves; order Accipitriformes; family Accipitridae; genus Harpia; species Harpia harpyja. The sequence continues at coordinate 21,961,883 of NC_068955.1, read as the reverse complement.
CTCTCTGTTCTGCTATAAGGATGTCTAAAGTATGGAAGTCTAGACAGATGCCAAAGAGAACATTCATCCAGGATGAATGGTATTTTACATCTCTCTAGCAATATAACAACGTTTTGATTTACAGGAAAATCAGGTCCTAACCCCACTTCACATCAAGGAGTTAAACAAATGTAACATGAATATAATGCACAGGGCTCTAGCTGCATTAGAAGCATTATTTCACCGTAAAGCCTTGAACACGGTAATAGAAGAAGAGTAAGGGAAGTTTTTCTCCCACTGTCAAATTGACCAGTAAGACTGACAAATTGAAAATAAAATCCTGCTTAACCCCAGCCAGCAACTAAGCACCACACAGTCATTCACTCACTCCCCGCTCCCCAGTGGGATGGGGGAGAGAATCGGAAAAAAAGTAGAACTCGTGGGTTGAGATAAGAACAGTTTAAGAGAACAGAAAAGAAGAAACTAATAATGATAGTAATAACAATATTAAAATGACAATAATCATAATAAAAGGATTGGAATATAGAAAGCAAGTGATGCACAATGCAATTGCTCACCACCCGCTGACCGATGCCCAGTTAGTTCCCGAGCAGCGATCCCTCCCTGCCCAACTCCCCCGTTTATATACTGGGCATGATGTCACACAGCATGGAATACCCCTTTGGCCAGTCTGGGTCAGCTGTCCTGGCTGTGTCCCCTCCCAACTTCTTGTGCCCCTCCAGCCTTCTTGCTGGCTGGGCATGAGAAGCTGAAAAATCCTTGACTTTTAGTCTAAAAACTACTTAGCAACAACTGAAAACATCAGTGTGTTACCAACATTCTTCTCATACTGAACCCAAACAGTAACACTATACCAGCTACTAGAAAGAAAATTAACTCTATCCCAGCCAAAACCAGGACAATCATCTACCTTCTCTCAGCTGAAAATAAATTACAGTGTAAATGCAGTGCTGGAGTGGCTAATCATGCAGGACATTTCTACCAGCTTTTATGCAGAGAACAGAAGATACAGAGACACCTTATCCCCCTGCAGTTTATAAATACACTGTAAAAGATTCAGTGAAAGTGTAATTAAGAGGTTATTTTTGTCTTAATTCTCTGGATGTGCACACAATAGATGATGCTGCAGTTTTGTAAAAACATTAAAAAAAATGTGGATCTACAAAGACAGTTAAGGATTTACTTTATACTGCATCTTGCAAAGCACAAACATCATCCATTACAGTATCTTTCATGCTGTAGGCACTTATAAAGGGAAGAGAAGACATACACTCTGCTTACTGTTTTCAGTCTAAACGTACATAAATAATCTGTCAAATAACCACACGGGTAAGAGAAAAATAATTTTTTATGCATAAAGCGCCAGCCTGGGTCTACGAATTTATATGTACATGCACACAGATACATATGTACTACTACAACTGGTTGCACAAACTTTAGAAATTGTAATGACAAGTTCTGTCACACAGTAAAACTATTAGGTTAAAATAAATACAGTACATGTTGTTCATTGCTACTTTACCCAATTTGAACCTTCCAGACCCATGACAGAGAACAATGCAGAGAGACTGATATTTAAATAAATTAGAAGAAAAAAGAAAGAAACCACTTTGCTGAAATTGACTGGAATTCTACCAAGAACTGTACAAGTCTTAACAGTTGTTTAAGATTCAGCTTTGGAAGATGACAATGAAGGTTGTATTGGGTATATGTGTCTGCACTAGGGTGACTGTTGAAGGATTCAGTCTGCCTCTTTGGAGAATCAGAAGAGTAAAGACAAGTACACACGGTACTTTTTTGCTCTGATATTTTTAAAGCTACCAAATTATTGTTATGCAAGAGACTTCACTCTCCCTCTTCCCACCCCCACCACACACAAAGCTCCAGAGTTACTGTATAATTTGCACAGCACCAAATCCTGATACTTTTAAGCTAATGGCAAAACTCTCACTAATTTGAACAGGGACAAAATTTGGTCCATTAACAAGCTACAACTGTAAACAAATAAAATGAACGTGTCCTCAAAGTCAGAAACAGGACTCAGCTAACAAACCTCCTGGAGAAGATGAGTCAGTGGCAAACACTGTCATACCAATGTAAGGCTCTCAAATGCCCCACAACTTGTTATTTTTCATTTCAGTGGGCAGTCATCTGTAGAAACTACACTGGATTGTCTCAGTCTGCTAAGTAAACAAAGAAAAAGTTTTAAAACAGTAATGCCAAAAGAGCCATACGTCCTTCAGGTTTGGAAATTCAGAAGATTCTCTCCTGTAGTCAAGTGCTACTCAGCACCAGCTGAGATCAGAAAGTCTTTGACAGCAGGTCACTGATGGTGTATAGCCCAGCCCCAGCCAAGGTTAAAGCAGCTCTCAACTGCTTTTAACCTAGTATCAGTAGGGGCACAGGTTCCAAACATACATTGTCCTTGACCCCCTAGGGAAAGCTAGGATGTCAACTGACAGCACATCAACAACTTGACAGTAACAGTCTGTGTTCATATTCTAGTACCACAGAAAATGTGAAGCAGCTCAACCACAGTGATAGTGACGTTGCATTTACCCAGAGGTCAGAGTATATATGTACATAGTTATCACGGACTAATTGACACAGTATACATTTATATATTCTATGAAAGCTAAGGTGCATTTGTGTGCACATAAGTCTTAAATACTGAGGGAAAAATTTAGAGAAAGTTCTTATCAACCCATTTCCTACCAGTCTCAAAGCCAGAGTATCTGCTCTTTATCCAGCTTGGCCCCTATATAGAGATAGCAGCCGCATAGAGAAGTGACTTACAAGCAAAAGGAAGCTGACTACCTCCAAAGATAACACAATATAAACAAAACGCTCCAAAGAATCCAGTCCCGCCACAGCAAGACTGAATGAAACAAACTTCAACCCATCCTGTTTTTCTTTGCCTAACCTGTAGATTGCATATTGCTAAAGGGTATTTGCTGTTTAAAACTTCTTAAGAGTTGCTAGGCACAAGAATGAAGAGTTACAGCAGACTCTGAACCCTTATTTGAAAGGTCTTGCTTTTCTAAGTACTTACTCAGTGCTGACAAATCTATTGGCTGCTTAGAGTGACCTTAGTGGGTCTATTTCTGGATAGTATAAACGTGATTCAGTGCTTTTCTGCAGGAAACAATGAGTCACTAAAGATCCTAAAATGGCATAAAGTAAGGAAATTGGAATACTGAAAGAAGTCTTCATTAAAAGCAGCACTGGATCATACTGTGATCATTAGCTACCTAAATGTCATAACAGTCTATGTAAATTTCTAAAAGTTAGAATAGGCAGATGCCTGTAAAATGATTAAAACCTATAAAGACCAGCAGACTAAATTATCTGATATATCTGCCTTAAAATAATAAGTCTTTTGCATAGATTTCATTGCAGAAACTACTACAGAAATTTTCTAGAACAAATAATCTCTAACATCGTGTTGTGCCAGTATGCAGAGCAGTTTGAGGAAAATAAACAGAATCTTGTTTCACAAAGGTATGTTTTGCCTTATCTTGGTTGCATTTATATAATTTTCAAGGCATATTCTTCATATCTGAGTATGTTCTGTTGTCATATTAGCCATGTAGATGGAAAAGGGAAGTAAATATGGAACAATTCTTACAGCTTTCTCTTCCAACTCTTCATCCTTTTACAGTACACAAAAAAATCCAGTTCTTGGAATAAATTTGCAAGTATATTATACTGCTTCTTCCAAAATTCTTTGGGAAATGACACTTTTTGTTAGATATTTCACACTATACTGAGTTTATAACTATTTATCGTGTGTGCATTCAGAATGTAAACTAATAAAATGTCTATTTTGGTCCATCAGATATCATAGGGTGCTTGCTCTACTGAAGAAATTAAATGCAGTTGAGCTGACTGCCTCATGGTTGATTAGGCTCCCATTTTGCAATTTATTGAAACAAACAGAATCAGAAGGAAAGCATAAACAAATTAATTTTACTTCTAAGACCAACAAGTCTATACTGATAAAGTAGTAAAGCTATGGTAATATTAATAGCATAATTAAACTATAGTTGCAAAGTCTGATATTATTTTCAATTATTTGAAGGTATACCAAGCCTGGAATGGAGGCTAATAATTTTGACAAGCTTTGACACCAGTCATTTTCATTAATTATTCAATAGCAAGCTTTGTTAGGCTTTCTGGGAAGTTGACCACTGTGTGTTTCTTTTTTTCTAATTTTAAGGATGTCCTGGAAGAAAAAAAAAATAAGGGGGGGAAAAAAAAAAAAAAAAAAAGAGGGATTTACGCTAAATCAAATTTTGCTTTTTGGAGTGAGATAGCTACACTGTATCACTCTCTCTCTGCCTTTTGTGATGGATTCATCCTGCATCTGAAGTCATTAAACTTTGTCACTAATTTTCAGTGAGCTTGGCATAGACCTTATTTCCCAAAGCAACAAACCCTGAAGCTCTTCACAGTCAAGAATGAAATTTGCAAGGATGGGACTGGTTTTTCACAGCAGGAAGCTTTTAAATTCTTTATCAGAGGAGACCCACAAGACAGACTTACTGCATTCAGAACAAGAGAGAAGATACATTTCAATAAAAACAAACAAAAAAGAAAAATAGGAAACAGAAATGAAATGAAAATGATGTGCACACAGAAAAAATGGAGACAAAAAGAGATGAACAAATGAAAGAAGAAGAAAACAAAACTTTAAGTGGCCTGTGAAAAGCAGAGAGAAGAACTATACTACAGGATCAGTGTGTACTTAAGCATTGTTGCTTTGAGTACTCTGAAACAATGCTGACCAATTAATTGACTTTTCACAGAATTACTGAATGGCTGAGGTAGAGAGTGACCTCTGGCTGTCTTCTTGTCACCCACTTGCTCAAGCAGGTTCACCTAGAAAAGGTTGCCCAGGACCATGTCCAGACAGCTTTTTAATATCTCCAAAGATAGAGACTCTACAACCTCTCTGGGAAACCTGTGCCAGTTCTCAGTCACCCATTGGCTTTTCAAAAGAAATGTTTCTTTTCAAAAGAAACAATTTTCACAAAAAGACATGTTTTGAAACATTGCCACTGTAATAAAATTATTTTGTGTTTGTATGAAAATTGATATTAAAATTATGTCTTGAATTATTACTTTAAAGTCAGAAATTACATTAAAAAAAAGCTTTGACTGGCACTGAATCATAGAACATCCCTCACTGTTGAGGTAATGACTATGAATTTTCAACTAATATTACTTGAAAAAAAGAAAATGGTTAAAATGTTAAATATTAACATTTTTCATGAAAAGGCCACTGGCAAAGGAGAAAAAAAGTTCACAGGAAACATTCCGATCACCTCTACAGCAAGTCAAGGAATCACTCTCTTTACAACGCAGGTCCACATTGTTCATTTTCAGCCTGACATGCACCTTTTCCCCAGGAAGTGTACTACTGCCCTGATGTACTACAAAAAGAACTTTTCAAGGGGTGAGAGTTGCCATGTATTCACTCTGGTTTTGTTTCCTTATTTTTTCATGGTTGTAGAGTCACTTCCACCATTTGAGTCCTCCTTAATATTTCATTTCCTTCAACATATTGGAAACAGTCCAATTCAAGTGGTTTAGTCTCTTCATAGACAGCCTCCATGAAGAACATCTATGGAGGTTTGGCTTTATCCTACAGCCTCTGGAAATTTTGCAAACTACTAGAAGGCTGGGGAGGGGGGGCGGTTCTTATCCCCGCAGCTATAGAGAGTATTTCAGTTCTTGTTCATATTATCCTTTAGGTTAGCACACTGAATATATTGGCTTACATTAATTAGAATCCAAAACAGTAAGTGACAAACTCATAATCAGCTCTTAGTATTTATGGAATGCCACAGGATTATAAGCAATAGTTGAAAATTAAGCGTACTTATCACATTGCTATTTCACAGCCTATCCTTTTCAGCTTTGTTGGCTCTTATCACATCTGAGTTCTTCCTAAAGAATATTTGCTGATCTTCACACAAGATGGGTGTGAGAGACATGAATTACAAAATTAGTCAAACTGCACAATAATCTGTCCAGAACAGGATGGGAGATAAATACCACTTCCTTAATGCAAGCATCGTTGAAACTGCTTCATGCAAATGACCAAATTAAAGCAAACTCCTAAGAAAGTTCATTTTCAGGCAATTCTGCAAATTATTGCTGATGACTATGTAAGTTTCTCCTGGCTGCAGATTTAGTTAATACCAATGTACATGATAAACTAGGTGTGGTACCACAAGACAACGAAGTTCAAACAAGGCTATGTTGCAAGAAAACATACAGTTCTTTTTCACCTTTCTCATTTATGTACCAATAGCTTTAACTCTAAGGCAATGTTACATTTTTGTTAGATGGTTAGGGTTAGTATGAAATAGTGGGATTCAGAAAATAAATTAATGGATCTCTTACTGAATCCTTTTGACTGAAACGAGTGAATACATTTCTTACTGTGATTCGTCCCAAAATTTAGAGAAAAGAGTAGTGTGAAAGCCTAGACCTCTCCATATAAAAATCTCTGTAAAAGAAAAGATTAAATCTCTGGCTGATGTTAATAGGCCTGACTGTCACTCTGTTACACCAGTTTTATGCAGATTTCACAAAACTAATATGCTGACTCCACAACACAAATATGTAGATTTAAACTTAAGATTTAAGAAGATATTGCTAAAACACTGAACTCTCTTCTGCTCACAAACTGTCTATGGTCAACAGCAAACTTGTGAAATAAAACTTCAGTATGGTATTAGAAATAGGTCCTATGTTGATTACTCATGTAATTCATCAGCAAACAGAAAGAAGGCTATACTGATATCATGAAGATAGCTAAGCATATATTTAAGGCTTTAAATCTAACATTTCTAATCTGTCTGCCTTTTTAAAAATACAGTCATATAAGCTCAGAGCCAAATACCACTCATCTGAGATCTTACAAGCAGTCCCTTTTCTCCCCTTAGCTTTGGTTTCAATGTGGTCCCACTTTTCACATAATGTCATGTCCATGCCACTCAGGAGCCCTTTAATGAGATGGTTGGTTTTATTTGTCAGAAAATACTGGATTGTGCTGCTTTTTAAGAATTTTTTTTTTTTTTTTCAATTTACTAAAGGTAAAAGTCAGTGAATAACCCATGTGTGGTCATATAGAAAGATACCTATCTGCAGGAGTGGGGAGAAAAGCACCTGGTTGGTACAACCAAGGCTGGTTCTAGGGGCGGACAAAGCAGGTTCTGGCCTGGTGCTATGGAGTGATGGGAGCAACACACCACTAAGGGCCCAGGGCCCAAGCCCCCTCCACCACAGCCCTAGCTGAATCTCTCCCCGCTCTTGCCTTTGCTGCCAGGGAAGGAAAAGCTACGAGTGAAACAGGAGCTCATCAAGGAGGTGGGATTGAAAGAAAAGACTTCTTCCACCAGTAAAAGTTACCCTCCCATTCCATCCCTCAGCACTAGCATGAATATGTCAGGCCCTATCTTTCCCCTTGTCCCTCTGCTTCCCTCAGGATAGCCAGGAAAAAAAGTATTTTAAAAGTCTTGGGCTACCTTAGAGCAATCCCCCTTGAACTATGGAGTTCAAATCCCCATTGCACCATATTCTGGCTATACCCTCTCACTCATATGTTGAAAATATCAGCCTGATGTAGTATAAAAAATATTTAGCATCTTGAAAATATTCACAACATATGAAAAATATTTTTGTCTGCCTTCATTTACCAGTGGTCCTGCATTATCTCATCTCACTTATTTCATTGCTTGTTTAATTTAGCACAGCAAAACGCATCTTACAGGTTGGAACACACTAGTCATTTCAAACAAACATTCAATTACGTAAGCTAAGGATTGGATTCTCACAAGTAAGTCTTCTATTTAAGATTAAGCATTTGCACGTTTGTTTATTCAAAATTCATGTTCAATTTCAAATGCCTAAATTTGTGGAGGAAAACTTTTTTTCCAACTATGATAAGGAATACCTTCTTCACTGACAAGAAAGTAGATAGAAAAAGCTTAATATTTTTGCCACTATTTCTCTGACCTGTGTCTCAAATTCAGAGTAACTGTCAAAAAATTATTTCACCACATGCAAAATCCCACTTAAGTTGCAGTAACCATCTTACTTTACTGTACTGCTTATCTGCTTACCTGCTGTTAAAAGAAAGGTTTTTCTAACCTAATCCTCTCATCTTTGAATCACGACAGAATATGAAGCCTCAAACCAGTCAGTTGAAAACCTGGAATAATTTATAATTGGAAATGCTTGTCTGCATACATCATTTTCTCCTTAGAGATCAAAGAAAGACAGGCAGAAAACTAGCTTTGTTTCTAACAAATTATGCCCAAACTAACAGAACTCAAATGATCTCTCTATGGAGCACATAGGTAGCTGTGTTGGTTCCCTTACAAACATTTCTGGAGTGAAGTAGACAGAAGATTTTGTAACAAGGAACCTAACATTTCCTAAAACATTGGTGCATGTTTTTGCAAAACCAAAAAATATGGAATAAAGGTATCAACAGAAACACTATTTGTTAAAACAAGATTATATTCAATCACTGTGTCATTTTCTAAGAACAGGTATGACAATAACAGACATTGAAAATGGCAGCAGAAATCAACTGGAGGTGTGATTAGGCAGTTATGAAAGATTTCCCCATAAATTTGGAATTTAAATAAAGGGTTTTCCTTTAAGGAAAAAGCTACCACAACAGTTATATAAGCAGGTTTATTAAAATTATGTTTAACATTTCCCAAATATCTATCATCCTAGATAAATGTTCTTGATCTGTTAAAATTCACAGAGGCTCCAGAGAAGACTGAGCTCCCAATTTGTTCTAAGCACACAGTGAAAGAAAATCCTTCTCTAAAGAGATCAATCTCTGTAGGAGAGAGGGCAGGATATGGGTCAGGATTCTCACCCCACCCCACTTACATATATTAAGAAAAACAGATGTACTGTGAAATCAAGTGATTTACAAAACATGACAGCTGTGGTGTCTTGAGACATTGATTCCAGTGCCTAGAGTTTGGGTAAGAAGCCCCTGCTATTCCTGTGCCTGAGCCCTCATTCCTCCCATTGCATTTCAGTTCCCTCCTCTTAGCTGCAGTGATGCAGCTGCTTCTGAAGCCAAACTGTAAATCAGATGATTGAAATGATCCAGACTAAATATAACTTGGTTTGTGTTTGGAACATGTCTGAAAGGTCTTTATAGGTTTGATGGTACTGGAAGGGGAAGAAAAAGCTTTTACTGGAAATGTTACCTATCTAAATTTTAACTGGACAATTCATAACCAGAATATTTCTGCATTTCACAGTTGTATTACAGTTCCCCTCCAGCCCTAAGCCTTTCTATAAAACAGAGGGAGGATAACTAATTCAACTGATCATCACTTCTCTATTCTGCACAGCCTAATCTGGTCTGACACAGCTACAACGGATGTCCTTAGACAAGTGTCAATCTACTCAATCCCATTTTTAGTATTCTTTCTGATAGCAATATCATTTTCATACCTCTGACTATAAGGGCTACAGTAATGTCACACATTTTAAGCATGAAACATGCTAGAGAGATATCTATATTTTAGGCCAAAAATCAGTTCTGCAGATCTCTTGGGGCAGAACTGATATTACCCAGATGTTTTGGGTGTTGATCAGCAAGAGCAGCAGATCCCAATGGAATTCTAAAAATGCAAAATGGGAACACAGAAAAACCCAAATCTACAGTATCAGCCGTTATGTCACTGGGAATTTTTATATTCTTCATCCAAAATGCATAAACTCAGAAAAATTATTCAACTGCTAACTTACAGCAAACTTGTTTAACTAAAATTCCAATCTTATAAGCCTCCCTTTCTAACCTAGGGATGATTTCATAGCCTCTTGCTTCACTGGGTTTAAGATTCCCTTGGTTGTAAAGATTTCTCTAAGCTGCTTCCCTTCATGAGCAGTAGATTGCAGTGGAATAATTTCTCTGCAGTATTTTCTTAGTGAAAAGGTCTGCAAATTGCTTTTTCACCCTTCACCCTCCCTTTCAAGATACAAATTCAAAATAAACAAGCCAGACTGTCACTGAATGTATGTACATCTTGTTCCTCAAGTGGCTTTATAATAAGGCAACATAAATAAAGTATTAGACTTGCATTAATAATAAAACCTTCATGACAAGCTCACAGAAGCTTTGGGGGGTTTCATAAAAATTCAAATAAAACCCCTCAAAAATTTAAAGAAAGAACACACTTTACTGAACTGGGAAACCTGAGAAGATTGAAAGTATTTCCTCCCTCTTAAACTAAAGGAAGTAGTTAGAACTCTTGTTCTATGGGAATCCCAAACAACAAAACATTGCACTACGATATTCTTAACATTGTAGTATTTTTACAAATCTGCTTGTGCTATGTATGCTCCATACTTAAAGTATTTCATCCTTCCACTATACCATAGGAAAGAGTGCAATTTCAGTGGACACCAGGACTCAAACCATTAAAATATTTCATACATTTAAAGAAATTTCTTAAATGACACCTTGAAATGAAGCCTACAGGTAGAATACATTCCCTCAAGAAAAAGTACCTATAACTGTCAGTTGCATTCTGCTGAACTTCCTGACTGCAGCCTAGAGAGTTGATAAAATCTGTTAACGAAATGCCTGTTTTCAAGCTAAACAGCTATGACAACAAAATGCTTGGAGATATTTTCAATATACATGACATCTTTCTTCACAAATAGATCTATTCATACTCAAAAGCAAAAAAACATCTAGTACTGGATGACTTTGCATCAGATATTTTATTTTAAAGAAAATGTAAAATGCAAATTAAATTTCTATGTTATGCATAAGATTTTCTTAATGTAAAAGACATCCCAATTTTATATAGCTCTGAGCATCATCCTAGAAAAAGTGCATTGAAAATTGGCACTCTGTCCTACTGTCCACTAACCTAGCTCTCACTGTGATTTTGGCCAAGTCATTCTCTTTTTTTCTCTCTCGAAGAGTGACTGAACCTTCCTACTTGCACAAATGAGATAATAATAAACAAATGTTTACACACAGTCACACAGAGAACTGGTGTGACTTAGTGTAGCATTTGGAAAGCCATTTGTAGTTTTAGACCACCAGTGAATGCTAAGTCCCATCTTTTGTATGTAATATAGTGACCTACAGTACTCGAGAAGAGAAATATGTGAGGCCACAGCTGTGAGCACCCACTGTTTCAAAAATATTGTATGCCATAAATAACTGGCACTTTGCATCTTTATGACCTACTTTATTTCACTTGATATTCAGAATGGTTCTTTGTCTCAAAAAGAGCATGTGTATGTAACTTGTAGTTTCCTGAAATATCTTCCAATTGCAACAGCCTGTAAGTGGTCTGAATTTGACAACTTTTACAACACGACAACTTACTAAATTGGAATACACTAGTCATTTCAAACAAACATTCAATTACATAAACTAAGTATTGGATTCTTACAAGTTTTCTATTTAAGACTGAGCATTTGAATGTTTATTAATCTTAGATTGGAACTTGGAGCTCTGACTGAACACCAAGCTGTCAATCCTTTGATACACAATAAAAAGCTCTTTAGTCTCTTCACTATTTGAACTGCAACAGCAAAACTGAAGATTTTGCTGGGATTATTCCTTCACCTCTTCTTTGAGATTAAAGTTATTTCAAAACTTACTTATAATTTTTTTTCAAAAATCCGTATTCCTCTAGAAAGCTAACATACATTCCATTAAGAGAATGTTGATTTTGTTTGAATGTTGATTTCACTTGAAATCTCTCTCCCAGTAAAGACTGGTCCCTCTCTTGTCAGAGAAATTCTATACTGGTAACACTTTATGGGGTTTTTTTCATTGTTAATCAGGGAAATTATTGCAACTATATCAGCTGTCTTATAAAAAAGAAATATCTATGGCTTGTGGGGATACATATCCTTTTTGGCATATCCCAACCTATTCCAGACCCAAAGTACTACAAAGTCATCCCATCCAAGCCCTCTAAAGGACACTGAGGTCTATGCATCCCTTTTTGCAAGCCAGGAAAGCAGGTACTAGAGAGGTACTCAGTGCTAGAGACTACTTTTGTCAATAAACATTCAGCATTTGTCATACTTCCAGTTGTTCAGATTGAACTCTGCTCCCAGACCAACATAAACAGGAGTCAAACCCCAATTTAACAGCATTGACAAATTGCAGACCATTAGAAGCTGACTGCTGGCTGCATTTACACTGGGAAATTCAAGTATGCTTGACACACTATCTTGTTGGTACAGAATTAGCCCTAGTTTGTGATACTAAGAGTTTTAATCTGTGGGGAGAGTCTCAGCCCATGAAAAGATGACTGTGTTCTGGATGAGTTTAAAAAGATTATCAGGAACACATTTCTTCTAGCTAGATAACCTCTGAAATAAGTAGAGAATTCCAAGATGAAAAGATTATACAGTTCTCATTTCATGGAATATCAAAGTAAGGGAGAAATTAACATCCTGCTACTTACTTGCCTGTCACCAAATTCTATTTTGACATATTTCCTGGTTATGAAAATCTTGTAAATAATCCAGATAGTAATCCAAACTCCTGCAACTGCTTTCAAAAGTTTAAGGACTCTGTACCATACTACAAGGAGTTTCTCAAAAGGCTGCTGAGTTTTACATTTCAAGCCTTCTGGAATAGAAATGTATTCCTTTACAATATTTAGTATTTTTTTCATTTTGCCCCAAGGTTCTGAAGGGTGTAGCAAATATAGACGTGGAAAGGCCTTTCACACACTTTCCTTCACTTTGCTAGTGAACTGCCTCATTTAGCTTTCTCTTTTATTGACAAGTCCCAGTAGTCAACCCTATACCCTATTAATAAATTTGCTGCTGTTTCTGCAATATCATTAGATGCCAGTAATTTCCCAATTTATAGCAGTAGGTCCCCTAAAATACTGTGAACCTTACTGGTATCTAACTATTTACCTGAAGCCAAATTCTACTGTTAAACCCATGAAAACATTTTTCCAGTACTAATTTTCACTGTAGGTATTTGCTATGGCCAATAACCAAGCTGCTGATCTTCAGTTCCCCTCCTCACTATCAATTATTTTTACTCTCTAGGACATGAAAGGCTGTGATTTAGAGGCAAGGGGAGCATATTAAATATATGCAGAAAACCTGTTTTTAAAGCATGTACTCACACCAGTACTCTACATCCAAGCGTTATTTTAATCAGGTGAGAAAAACAGAAGAAGAAGGAGGTTTGTGTGACCAATTAGAACTAACCAACACTATTCAAATATTAAATAAGTAATAGTTAGTATGCACTGAAAAGTTTGCGAACCAGAGCTTATTCCTAGATATTGGTAATTATTATTGAAAGACTGCTAATTTCAAGAAAATACTGCATTCCTACACAAAGCGCAAAAAAGAAAAATGACATTAAATTAGTTAGCTATAGGATAAGGTATGAATTATTTATTAAGCTTTATTTATGTGCATAAATCTTCACAGTCAAGCACGCAAATCAGATCAGGTAATTCCACACAATCATATGAATACTAATTTCATATGCAATTACTTCATTGGTGTCTGTAGTTGAAGTATTTAGAAGTACAAATTTGATATATTCTTGTTTACATATTTTACATACAGCTAATACATTTTTAGAGTCTATGTAGATACTTAATATAGAGTTTTAATACCCAGTTTTTATACTTCAGATATTACGATAAGGCCATATGCTCTTAAGAAAAGTTTTCATCTAACTGTAGGAGAGTACTTGCAACTTCTATCTTTCTTTGGTTTGTAAGGCATAAATGGCAGTGTGTTACAAATTAGAGGGATTTTTGTTAATGTCAGATAACATGTTTCAATATTCATTTCAGAGAGGATGGATAGCAAATGCAGAATAGCCTTTTATTTAAGTCCTAACAATTGCTACCATTAAGACTTAAGTACAATCAAATTGCTGCTGCTATATTTGATAGATTGCTGACAAAGTTTTCTTCTGAAATGTTCTTTTAGCTTCCTGTGTGGGTAGAAACTTAAGAAAACTGTATTCAATATTCAGAATTTCTGCCCATCGTTATATTCACCAGTCTGTTCTTGTGTGCAGTTTCTATGACTACTGGAGCAGCACTAATTTCTTCAAATTGAAAGGAAATAGAATCTAATTTGTATATTAAACAAGAACATGCACAATTTTCTTTGAAAGCTATTCCAGCAGAAAGAGCATATGTATATACACACACACACACACGTATCTCCGTTTTAACGCAAAAACACAGGCATATATATTCAATTTCAAAAATTTAACCAAGCAGAGAAAAGCACAATCAATTTTAACTACATTTTTTTTAATGTAATATTAGGAAATTTTAGCCTGTATTGAAAGAATTCTACTTTTACCTTTTCCAAATGTTCACTACAAGCCATGTGATTTTTTTTTTTTTAGTGGGACAAAATAATACAGTAAAAAGAACAGCATAAATACTGTTTCTTTCTCAAAGACTTTCCTATGCACCCTATATGCTTTCAGCTTACAAGGTTTAGGATCATTTTTTTTCGTGTATCACTTACACCTGTTATTTAATTTGAATTCCCTAATCTAACACAAGCAAGCACTAATATATGTGCAGATATTGTGAGATTATGACTCATTGTATTGGTTTCAATGGTACTAGTCATACATTCGTGTAATGTCTTTTCTAGTAACTCCAGTTACTAGATAAATATATTGTGGTCTTAGCCACAAGAAGTCTAATGACACCAGAAAAGCACAATGCCAGAATAAGCAAAATTCATCATACCCACTGAAGGTATTTCTAATTGAAAAAACTACTTATTTTTTATGCTGTTCCTATATTTTTATTTGGCTTTCATCTATCAGCTTTTAAAAATAGATTTAATTTTACTGCATTTTAAGCATGCACCTACTGGTTTTGTATTCAAAAGAATCCCTCAGACAAAGAAAATTTTAGGTACAAAAAATTATCCCTTTGATAAGCCTCATTGCTGTGCAACTGGGCAGCCACACAGCCCCTACCAGACGGGCAGCCAGCACACAAGACAACTTGCAGTACAGGACAGCCTGCACAGCTGCTAGTTAGGGAACTCTGAGTTCTGGATAATGACAGAACCTCCCAGCCAACCAGCTTGACATCCTTGTTTCATGCCAGCTGGCTCACCTGTCCAGTTTCCCTTCAAATACTGATGAATTGACATAAAATACGTGTCTGTTAAATCAACATTTTTCAAGGCACTGCTGTTCTGCCAGGAAAATCATAACTGGGTTTAAAATTAAGTACTGGAAAATAAATTAGGATTTCATTTTCCGATTTAAATCAAAACATTAGTGAATCCATCCTTTTTCCTCTAGTAATTCTCTCATCCCAGTTTTCCTTTGTGTCAAATTACTTCTTTTCTTTGAAAAGCCCTTCAGAGGGAGCAGGAAATACAAAAAACGTATTCTAGGGCACAGTGGAGGAATGTTCTCTAGTTTTCATTTCTTTCAGTGAACACCCTACATTAAACATCATTCTACAATCCTGAGTCTGACCGTGTACTTCCACATATATCTTAAGACACACAAAAAGCTTTCCTGGCTAACAGTGAAAGTCATTTTCTCCTTTGTCAACCCCTAAACTACCAATTTCACGCGTCAGTTGGGCAGCTATGTGAAGATAGCCTTTCTTACCTTTTGGTTGTCCTGACGAAGAGAAATGAGAAGGCCAGTCATCTCAAGAAAATACAGTCATACCGTATTTGGAATCACTGCTTGACAGAATGGAACACTTCAGGTTCAATCAGTTGTTCTGACATTGCTTATAACACAGGTCTGGGCAAACTGAAGGCAAATAAAACATTATATTTTTAAGAACAGATAACAATCATCACATTAGCTGGGAAACAAAGAAAGGGAAAAATCACATGTTTTACAAGCACTTATAGATAGGCTTAAGTTAGATCACTAGCCTTCTCTTACCCTGCAAAATTTAGTTAATATGCTAACAGATACTTCATATAATTCCTAGCTGAAGGCTGTGATATACATCCAGTCCTATGCCTTCCACCTACATTAATGGAAAACAGTTCAGACCAAACAGCCTAAATTTTATCTGTTTTTGGTAGAATTAAAATAAAATTTCTCTGCCTTCCAGTCTTCTCCCTCTCCCATCTCCCCATCATTTAGTATCCAGAAACCTGAGCAGGCTTTATGATTGCAGTCCATCTTTTTCTGTCATGTGCCACCTTCCACTTTGGGGATGGCAAGATAACATTGGTCTGAACTATTTTTTTCCTCTGTCTGCTCTGATGGACAGAAAAGTTGGTGAGTGCATGGGAGAAACCAGTTTTCTCTTCACTTTATTATGTCCATCCATCAGTCTTATTCCAACTAAGATGGAAAAGCAGTATTTGGTAAGAACTGTCCATATATAGTCTTGCCACTTCTGTAAGTGCTTAGAGATGAAACTCTCTATAATTGACATTTGTAACCACAGTGTGGTTCACTACAACCTCTATAGACTCTGAAGTACTTTTTTCTGACAAAAACAGAAATAAAGCTTAAGCAATGAAATTTCCCTTTTTTACAGCTTAAGTAGCAATATATTGTTATGCTGCTATCAAGAATAATCAGAATATATAATATCTGCACATGATGACTAAGTTCATATGGCCATTAAAACTTAAATAGTAATCTTTTTCCCCACATAATTCATACGAGTCAGAGTAAAATTCACACCTTTCAAAATATTTGCTTAAGCTTTTGAGCCTCAATCCAGCAAACACGTTTACAACATAGGAACTGTCCCATTTATTTTAATTATACATGTTAGACATCTTTTCTTGGATTGGAAACTTGGGCTTGTAACTTAATTTTGTCATCAACATCCCTTTCACTGGTTATCAAATAGCTCTTGAATCTGGCAATTCTTTAGAGAATAAATCAGATAAAGATAATCACTTGCTCTGGGAAAGAACAAGGCTGCTGGGTTTGCCTGTATCACACGTAATACATGAACCCAGTTAACATCATTCTGATATTATATTTCCAAGATACACACATTGTGCTAGCATAGGCTTATCTCTGGCTCAAGGCCTAAATGTAATTATGGCTCCAGGGTAGAAATGGAAGAGTTTTCCTTCAAGCATTGCAATTGTAATGCAGGCTGCCAACTGAAGAGGAAGGCAGGAATCTTGACAGATATGAAATGCAAGAACTTACCAGGCAATACTGGCATATCGTAAGCATGTCATCTGGTTTGTTTGTATAACAGCTCATGGAAGTTTTTACACAGCAAAATCCATCCCTCAGGAGTCAAAAAGAATAAAACTGACTCCTGACTAGAATTTGCTGTTTTACTTAGAAATCTAAATAATAAGCTGATGTGAAAAGCACATATGTCATTAATTACAGTTAAAATAACTATGTAATTTGTTTTTCAGAAGCATCTATTTAAGGTGATGTTATGCTTTACTCTCAAAAACCTTAAAATTCTCCCCATTTCATCAAAAAACTTAATATTGGAATTTCATAGGCAGGGAAACCTATGATTGTCCAGGAGAGGCAAAGAAACAAAATGAAATGCAAAGAAACAAAGAGTAAATGGAGTTGTAAAATTAATCAGTCAAATGGTTTATGTTAGGATACACAATTTTGCTCAATGGGGACTCAAAATGGTAGATGACTTTAGTTGACACAAATATCATTCCAAATATATTTCAAGAGCATTAGGTGTTTCCTGTGAATCTTTGTTTCCACATGGCAGACCTTCATCTAAATCACAGCATCGTGGGTGAGTACCCTGTGCTCCCTACACCTACTGCTGAACCATATGTATTATATGATTTTTCCTGCAGTGCAATGCGAGGTGAATACCAGAAACAACTGCATCCCAAGAACTTTACATCCTGCAAATATGCAGGATTCTTCCTTCTGCCACCCATTAACCCACCTCACCGACAGAGACACCGACAAGGGGATTTAATAGAGCTCTATGCCACAGTGCTGACTGTTGTAGATCTTATGAAAATTAGACTCTTTACCACATATGACTTTGTAAGTTAGCCATTATGCCACCACATAGCTTTTACACAGCTACAGATGAGTTCTGAGTCTCAGTGAAAGACAAGGAGATACAAGGTCATTGCCAATGTCACTTTAGAAGATGAGATTTAAACTGTTACTTCAATGCTTTAACATAACATCTGACAATCACAGGTTCATAATGTGTATACACCACTATGAATCTTAAAGTTAAGACAGAATTTTATTGTAGACAGTTGACTTAAGACAGCTTATCGTCAACATCTTGAAAGGGGTAGAGAACAAAACACAAAGCATCCTCAGAATTCCAGCTTTCTAATCTTAATAGGCTTTTCTTATGAAGAAAGTCTGTTTTAACATATTTACTTAAAAATGTCTTAACAAAGAAAAACTGGATGAAAACTGTATTATCTGGAGTGCCATCATCAAATCTGGCTCCAAACAAATCCATCCACTTCATCTAGTCCTACTGAAACATTTATTATTGCTCTGAACATGAGAAAAGGAATTCCTGATTAAGGGAACCCCCAGCATAAAGTATTACAGAGAGCAGAAAGATCCTGAAAAACCAAAATACGGATTATAAACCTGCATAGTAAGGTCATAAATTGATAGGGCCCACTCCTACATGACAGTGTATTTCATCAGTCGAGAGAGGTTGTCATCTACTGTATCTGAATAATCCAGTGTGCAAAACTAACTCATGAACGATGGTGGTGGGATTATGCTGTTTTGAATTATTGAGTGGGAGAATCCATTAATTTACCCAACTGCAGTGGAGAATAGTTATTGCTAGTCTATTTAGGAAAAAATCTAATTCAAAATCTAAAAGTCACAAGACTTTACAGGTACTACATCTGACTTAATTTCCTTAATCTCCCAAGTTCCGCATACTGAGTAAACCTAGGCACAAGAAGGTTTCTTACAATTAACTTTTGATATTTCAGCAGCTAGGCTACAATCTGTTACAACCTTTTTATGCCGTTTGGTTTTATGTTATGATTATGCTTGCCGCTTGTACTATTGTCTATATACTGAACTCCGTGTCCTTTATACGTTTTCAGAAACAAATGATTCAGTATTATTGACCTTCATGAGGTACAGAATAGAACGGTCACCAAATCACGCAGACTACTTACTGTTTGAGGCCAACAGGTTCACTCTTTGATGAATTATTCCAGCTCCAATGATGTATCAAAACCAATCCGTTTGCTATTTTTGTTTAAAAAGACACCATCCCTTGGCTATCACAGTTACAGAGTGACTGAAGAGCAGCATGTTTGACGTTTTGATGATAAAGATGAAAATTGCAGGCAGGAAAACAGAAAACAAAACGGAACTTCAGTTAAAATGCTAGGTTTCATTTCCATTTCACACTATGATTATATTACTGGTCCTGAATGTGTCTTTTCTGCTTTTTCCCTCGTTTCTTCTTTCTTTTATTTTCTGGGGCCTGATTGCCCCAAGAGCTATTTTTAACAAGACACTTGCTCTAGCTTCTCTTCCCAGGAGTCTGTTTTACAACATTAACAATAACAAGCAAAAAGCAGTGGAGTGTTGTAATCATAATACACACAGGGTGAGACAGAGACAAAGTCTGAATGATAAATCCTTGAACTGAAGGAATCCACAAGTGCCTGTCCAGGTTTCCTTCCTGTGATCATTATACACTAAATATATTAATGAAAATGAATGACCAGTAAATGTCTTTAAGTAACCAAGAAAATTTCAAACCTACCCAGAGACTGTCTTCATTAGGATATGATTAAGGCATCTGTAAGGTTTTGAAGGATTTCTTACTCTAAATCACAAAACATTTCATGAATCAACATCTTCTAGCCATAAGAATTAAGATAGGACCAAATTAAATTTCATTAGTCTTCTTTTGTCATGAATAAGCATATTTTAAAGTGCACTGTTCTTTCTAAATTAAGAATGAGCATGAGTTTTCTTCTTATTTTTGCCCAAAATCCTATGGTTCCTCTGTAATAAACACAGCAAGAACTAAGTAATTTGTATTTTCTGTGCTCCCAGAGAATTCCCCTAACATAGACGACATTTAATTAGCCATAATCAGCTAGGTTTAACATTGAAAGACATTTCTGTTTAGCTAATTTATATATCGATGAAGTATAGTAAAGTTAGCTGGTTAAACTGTGCAAAGGAATAAGAGATGCTGAATTTCTGTTATTTTAAATGCTTGTTGTTGCTCAGTGCTGAGCTACTACCCATCTTCTGCAGGCTTTTCTTAGCATACCTATAAACTCAACTTCTGCTGTGATGCAGTTTGGATCCTAGATGATGGCAGGGCAGTGATGTTTCAACTTTGTCAGATTGAATCAGGTGAGAAATAGTTTGATGTTCCAAAGGACCTCTAACATGTAAGATGGTAAATAGACCTGCAGTAAAAAACAAGGGAAGTGGTTTTCTTGTAATATTATATTCAAGAAATTCCAAATTGTCCCCTTAACAAGTTTAGCACTATCACTTTGTTCAAGAGAGATGAATAATTTTAGAATAACACCTCACGTCTGGCTCTATTATAGATGTCAGAATGGCAAACTGCCTCACCCAAAATGGAAACCAGGACCACTCTTAGTGACAAATTAACTGAGGACTTCCAGGGGTTATTTAAAACATATTAGCGTTCTCAATAAAAGTGGTACTTAAAAATAGAGTAGAACTTCATGGATCTAACAAAGATGTTCAGAACAATTCCTTTTTTTAACTCTTTCTCAGGAATTTCTGAAGTTTACTTGATTATATATTCTCTACTATTAATCATGACATGGACAAAGAATGAAAACGTTGCTCCCTTTTATTGCCCCAGGACTCATCACTGAATCACTGATCAGTGTCTTACTCCCAGATCTCCCAAAATTCCAGTTTCAGTTCAATTTTTAAAAAGGTTGACACTCTCAGTCAGGGGAAAAGAGATTCTAAATAATTCTACCATTTAAGCTTAAAGCATTTAGAGTTTGCCCTACTGCTGCTTTCCATGCTTTATTTTCAGCTGCTGACCGCTCATAATTAAAATACTCAGGCCTGTTGTGATTAAGTTAAATAGCTTCACTCTCAGACTACTGGCAGTTGCAAAGTATGCAGCAAGATTTTTTTTATTTCTAATTGAGCTTCTTAGTATGAGTCACAGCTGTAGAATCAGAAAAGGAAACACTTAAAAAGACTGCATTTGTCAGGCTCCCTCTCCCCAAAGCAGCTATGTATCTAGGGATGAAGCTATATACAGGAAAAGGACCTGGGGCTGCTGGTTGACAGCTGGCTGAATACGAGCCAGCAGTGTGCCCAGGTGGCCAAGAAGGCCAACGGCATCCTGGCCTGTATCAGAAATAGTGTGGCCAGCAGGAACAGGGAGGTGGTTGTTCCCCTGTATTCGGCACTGGTGAGGCCGCACCTCGAGTCCTGTGTTCAGTTTTGGGCCCCTCACTACAGGAAAGACATTGAGCTGCTAGAGCGTGTCCAGAGAAGGGCAACAAAGCTGGTGAGGGGCCTGGAGCACAAGTCTTATGAGGAGCGGCTGAGGGAGCTGGGGTTGTTTAGCCTGGAGAAAAGGAGGCTGAGGGGAGACCTTATTGCTCTCTGTAACTACCTGAAAGGAGGTTGTAGTGAGGTGAGAGTCAGTCTTTTTTCCCACATAACAAGTAAGAGGACAAGACAATCATAGAATTGTTTAGGTTGGAAAAGACCTTTAAGATCATCAAGTCCAACCATCAACCCAACACCACCATGCCCACTAAACCATGTCCTGAAGGGCCTTGTCTACGTGCTTTTTGAACACCTCCAGGGATGATGACGCCACCACTTCCCTGGGCAGCCTGTTCCAATGCCTGACAACCCTCCCAGTAAAAAAATTTTTCCTAATATCCAATCTAAACCTCCCCTGCAGCAACTTGAGGCCATTTCCTCTTGTCCTATCTCCAGACACCTGACAGAAGAGACCAGCACCCACCTCACTACAACCCCCTTTCAGGCAGTTGTAGAGAGTGATAAGGTCTCCCCTCAGCCTCCTTTTCTCCAGGCTAAACAGCCCCAGCTCCCTCAGCCGCTCCTCATAAGACTTGTGCTCAAGGTCCCTCACCAGCTTGGCTGCCCTTCTCTGGACATGTTCCAGCAACTCAATGTCTTTCCTGTAGTGAGGGGCCCAAAACTGAACACAGGACTCGAGGTGCGGCCTCACCAGTGCCCAGTACAGGGGAACAACCACCTCCCTCTTCCTGCTGGCCACACTATTTCTGATACAGGCCAGGATGCCGTTGGCCTTCTTGGCCACCTGGGCACACTGCTGGCTCATATTCAGCCAGCTGTCGACCAACACTCCCAGGTCCTTTTCTCTGCCGGGCAGCTTTCCAGCCACTCTTCCCCAAGCCTGTAGCGCCGCATGGGGTTGCCGTGACCGAAGTGCAGGACCCAGCACTTGGCCTTGTTAAACTTCATACGATTGGCCTCAGCCCATCGATCCAGCCTGTCCAGATCTCTCTGTAGAGCCTCCCTACCCTCAAGCAGATCGACCCTGCCTCCCAACTTGGTGTCATCTGCGAACTTACCGAGAGTGCGCTCGACCCCCTTGTCCAGATCATTGATAAAGATATTAAACAGAACAGGGCCCAACACCGAGCCCTGGGGAACACCACTTGTGACCGGCTGCCAACTGGATTTAACTCCATTTACCACAACTCTCTAGGCTCGTCCAGCCAGCCAGTTTTTTACCCAGCAAAGAGTACACTTGTCTAAGCCATGAGCTGCCAGCTTCTCAAGGAGTATGCCATGAAAGACAGTGTCAAAGGCCTTACTAAAGTCCAGGTAGACAACATCCACAGCCTTTCCCTCATCCACTAGGCAGGTCACCTGGTCATAGAAGGAGATCAGGTTGGTCAAGCAGGACCTGCCGTGTGAGCGCACTCAAGATGAACCACTCCGTAATCTTCCCCGGTACCAAGGTCAGGCTGACAGGCCTATAGTTCCCTGGATCCTCCCTCCGACCCTTCTTGTAAATGGGCATCATATTGGCAAGCAAGAGGAAATGGCCTCAAGTCGTACCAGGGGAGGTTTAGATTGGATATTAGGAAAATTTGTTCACTGAAAGGGTTATCAAGCATTGGAATAAGCTGCCTAGAGAAGTGGTTGAGTCACCATCCCTGGAGGTATTTAAAAGACGTGTAGATGTGGCACTTAGGGACATGGTTTAGTGGTAGACTTGGCTGTGTGAGGTTAACAGTTGGACTCAATCTTAG
Source organism: Harpia harpyja (assembly GCF_026419915.1). Lineage (NCBI taxonomy): Eukaryota > Metazoa > Chordata > Aves > Accipitriformes > Accipitridae > Harpia > Harpia harpyja. The sequence goes on along the minus strand of NC_068955.1, from coordinate 21,938,612 downwards.
AAGCCTTTTCCAACCTAAATGGTTCTATGTTTCTATATCTGCCCATCTCCTAAATATTTCCTTGAATTCTCACTGGCAAGCTCAGTTGGAAAATGTCTACAGAGAACAAAATTGGGTTTTGTCACACAGAAATGTTCAAGTTGTTTATTTTAAGAACCTGCAGTTCAGTAGGTTGTGCTTTTAAAGTCCTTTGCTGATAGTCCATAGAAGTTTATAAGAGCATTCACATTATTTGTTTCACTTCTCACTAATCGCTATACTTTAGTTTTGTACAGAAGTACTTGACATAATGATGCTATTGTTCAGAGTAAGGATTTCCTTTCCAGAAAAAGTTGTATTTACTGAGGGAGAGGCACATTACCAAAACCTAGATAAAATAAAATATGAATTTCATTGCTGAGATCTACTTTTCTACAATCCAAAATATTATTATATCTGAAATTCTCAAATTATTTCAGGAATAGTGCCAACATCATAAAATACAGGAAACAATAATGAGAAGCCCTCTTGCCTCTGTGGTGGCACCTTAAATTATCGTTGATGAACGAGGCAGGCTTCCAAAATTTCCTTCTCGGAAATCCAAGCCAGTACTCAGATTGAATAAAATCAAGCTTTGCTCAGTGGCAAGCAGTTGCAGTCTGGGGAAAAGAACCTTCAGTTTCCCTTCCCTTTCCCAGGACACTTTTGCTTAATAGCACAAACCCACAGGACCCAGACTGTTAGCTCACAAAGCCATATGCTTTTTAATAATCTGTGGGAACCATATGAGTATTTAACTAAGTGCTATTCTCCCTTAGTCAGCTTCCTAGTCCCAGATTTCTTTAGCTTTTCCTTCATGAATATATTTAAGCAGCTTTCCCTTGTCTTTCTTGTCTTTACTTAGCAGTTTACTAGCTTGAAGGACCGACAGCCAAATTTTTTTAAACTAATCTTTTCTTTTAAAAAGAGCCACTGATAAGTACATGTTTAGAAGGTGCTAATTAAATAAGCTTGTGTTCATGTCAAACAAATCAGAACCAGAAAGGGCACATCCTACATTTGTTTCTATCTTTGCCACAAGAAAGAGGAGCCAACATTTTAGTGCCTCGTTTACCTCTGAAAGATGGCAGTAAAGTTTATTACTGTGACCTTTTGTATGTGCCTTAACTTGAATTACTGGTCATTCCCTGTTCTTCCCATTTACAGTATCAGTAATCAGCACAAGGGCATCTGAGCCAAAGAAATCCAAAATAGCCACTCAAAATACAGAATACTCATTTTTTAAAATTTGTATTTACAGTTCTTTAAAACTTCATAGCTCTCCGCTGGCTTTGTTAGACAGTAGCTTTCTTCTACACCATTTTTGAAGCAAATCACCAGCAGGAACAGTGTCTAAGCTACTTTCCTATACCATTGCCCTGCAACATCCGCATGAGCTGACATTCTGCTCGACAAGAGCACAGGTTTCCACTGCAGATCAACCACATCAATGGGACAGCAAAGGAGGTACATTTTGCAACATGAGCTAGGAACATAAATAAATAAATTCTATGATTTACCTCAATCTTTGTTGTTTCTCTACCATTAGGACCTTGGTTCAATCATTAGATAATTAGATAATTACAAGTCCTTGCATTCGCTTTGTTTTGTATCTTACTTTCTGGTGTAATTATTTTTTCCATTGTTACAATTCATCTCACAAAGATTATATACTGCCTTTGTCCTTCATTTTCCCCACACTGGAAAACTTTTAACATCTTTGGAAACAGATTATTTGCTCAGCCCTACATACCTCTAAAATTATAACTGAAAAAAATCTCAAAACAAAACTAAACAGAAAAACCCATGGGTTTGTCTACAAATAAGCATAGACTGATCTACAGTGGTATATGTATGAAATAAGCAGCTGATGTTCAACTTCTCAGAAGTGCGTTGGGACTAATGATTCACAAGTCAACAGAAGATGGTAAATATATATAGCTTTTGAAAACCTATAAACTGGTTCAGTTCTGAACACCCAGCTATGGTTTCAGTTATACACCATTTTATGGATCTGATCACAGAGTAGAAATGGATCAATTTTAAAGAGCTTAGGGAAAAGCATAAAAAATATCTTAGAGCTATCAGGAGTTTTAGTTTGTGAAGAAGAAAAGTGTCAGAACAGTATATGGCTAAACTGCTTCCGTGGGTAAAACAGCAAACCCATTTGTAGCAAGGTTTAAACACAAATAATGTTTCTTTGAATGATATACTGAGTTACAGCAAGCAGTGGCAAATCACAGTACTTACTCCTCCAGAACTCTCCAGATGTGCACTCAACGCACCTACGTTTTCTTTCCTGTGTTAACCTCAGTGTTCAGACAGGCCTATGGGCTATATCCTAAGACCTTAGCAACAGGCAGGTAACCAAGCTGCAACATCAAATTTGAATATTTGCATTTCTCAGCACTGCCAGGGGCAAAATGAAAGGTTCCTGATTAGAGTAATACAGTGAAACTACACCAAGGGAAGACTGAGGGGACATTAACAGGTGTACAAGCAAGAAGGCATAATCTGTCTTGGAAAAGGGCATGTTCCATCAGTATCAACAAAATTGCACGTAACCAGATGACTCCTTTACATTTCCAAAATAATACTGAACACCCTATCAGGAACAACCATGTAAATGACTTCCTGCTGTTATGACTGTGAAGGAAATGCATGCTTCCCATGTCATATATAGACTTTGGTACAGAAGCATTTCTTAAACCAATAGAAGGGTGAAGATATATACTGTTTTTAAATGAATCCCAGAAACAAGGAACGGCTGAGAACACAGAAACTAAATTCAGGGCTTTCATAAAAGCTTCTCCATAGCTCTATAGCTCCCTTGTACAAATTTACTGCACATAGGACAGTATTCCAGACCTATCACTTTGTTGTAATTTTCATCCCTTAGCAAATAAGGAATAGATTCCAATTCCTGAAAACAGTGAGAAACAGTGCTCCTTTTGACCAACTAGTTGTGGTCAACTACAATTAGCACTGAAAAGAAAAAGAAAAAAAAAAAAGAAAGTAATCAAGCTTGTGTCATCAGTAAAGTATTTATTATAAAGATTTGCTCCCACAGACTGAATTCAACAATAATTGTATTTGATTCTCATCCAAATCTAGAAGATTTGTCCAGAGGCATTTAAAAGAAGTGTAATTATAACTTTAGAATTAACTATAAACTGTAAGGAGAGGAAGGAAAGAGAATTCATGTTACCATGCAATCAAATGGAAATGTTATACCAAGAAAACATATGAGTCTGAAATAATGCAGATGGAAAAGGCACATGTGCTTTTGCATTTTTCTCTGGTAATTGGTTGGGAACTTTCTTCATTTCATTCATGCCAATTCTAAAATTTCTGCTGCCATTACTGCCCACGAGCAGGGAGCTCGTGGGTCCAGACCATCAACAGCTCAGTGCAGCAAGTTTCTAGAAAATAATTTCCAATTCTTAATTTGAGTCTGGCTGTTACTTAGTTTGATAAAGAAATCTTTCCACTTATCTTGTTCTTATTTCATCCCCTCCAAGGAGCTAGGCATATGTGAATCTTTCTGGGTCTTTTATCTTCTTTAATAAGGAATAAGTCTCTATGGGGGAAGGAAACAACATGAATTACACAGGGACAAGGATAGGAAGGAATCCAAAGCTACTAGAAATTTAAAATTCAGAATAAAAAACTCTCAGTCTGTATAGCTATATATCAAAAGTGCATGTTGTATAATTTGAAAGTCAGCTCATCATTAGATCTGTATTATAAAATGAAGCATAAACTTATTTTTGTATAAACCATGGAGTATTGGATCTTTTGCTCACAGATCACCAGAACTGAAAGATGTCTGGTTCAATTATTTCTCTGAGATTTTCTGCAGCTATTTCATAACCCATAAATGTCACTTATCAAAGAGCAATTACATCACCTCTTTGCCAACATCAGCATTTGTCCTTATCAGCATTCCATTTTCTCTCCGGCTCCAATCCTTTTTTCTTTTCCCCCACTTTCTCTCTCTTATTGCTTATTAACCCACAAGACAGCAATAGTGAACACACAATAAGCACTATGATATATTGTCACTTGGATAAATATTTTGCAAGAGCTTTCCAGCTAAGCAACTGAAGTGGGTAAGTACCACTTTCAAAAGACATTAGGTTCCCAGTTGTCCATCTCACCCCTTTGCAGGAAATTACTGCCCCCTCACTAGAGCACAGCAGGGTACATGCATGCAACCCTGCTCCCCAAGTTCACCGCACAGCATATTAGTACCAACTTAGCATCAACTGAAATGCTAAGCTGTGAATGAGAGTGGCAGAAGCACTGGCACACAGCTTACTCTTCTGGGGCGGGAACTTCTGGCAAGCTCTGGAATGCAGAAGGGTGACAGCAGAACTCCTAAGTGCTCCCAGTAAATCACCAAAGTCCATTTGTCAAAGTCCCCAAATTGCCTGGTATGTCTCCAAAATACTAGTCTAGGTTTTGGAAGCAGAAGAACCAACAACCATGACACCCAAAGGAAGCTTCTCTTTAGAGTAGTTAGCTCAAATGCTGACACCATGACTGCTACCAGCACAAAAGACAACTTTGAGCTAACTCTGGTACCTTTAGAGGACAGTGCACTAAAAAGCCTGAATGCCACTGTCCACTGAAACTTCAGTTTCTCACTGCCCACCTGAAAAACACAGCAAGTTCCCAAAATCACTGTGTGTTTTTGGAAGAAGAAAATAGCCCTAGTGTAGTAGGAAACACAACCTTAAGCAGTCAACATTTCTTAATGGTGAAGGGTCCTAATGGACACTGTGGAGACAGAGAGAAGGGAGAATGGAGGGGAACAGATCTATAAGACTTGTTACCCTCTTTTTCCTGTCTCTCCACCAGTTTTAGACTGCCCTCCTCACTGCCCCCTCCTCACACACCCTTTGGGACAGGCAACATTGACTACACTACTTGAGAAACAAGTCATGTAGAAACCACATGCCTGCAGGCTGGTAGATGTAATGTGAAAGGGGAGAAAACTTTCATTTCTATAAGAGAGGGAAAGATACCAAGAATTTCAGGAGACAGGCTCATCCCAAAATGATTGCCCTGTCTGTATAACACCTTTGAACTTCTGCATAGTAGAAGAAAAAAAAAAAAGATATTTCAAACAATAGGAATCTGCTTAGCTTTCAGTATAGGCAGTTCCTTTACATCTCTCAAAAATATGCTGATCTAAACAATCTTTTAAGGATTTTTAGATTTTGTCACAGATACAGTAGGTATAGACAAACTACACTATTAAGACTTTTTATTCTGCAATAAAATCTGAGTATTTAATAAGAATTAAACATATTCTATAGCTGATTGACTATATAAAATATTTTCAGTGTTGCTCTAGTGCACCTCTAATGCAGAGATACTTCTTAAAATATTTAAAAGCAACATTAAACCATGTCAATAACAAAAGCTTTTATAATAGACTCAGTTCCAAGAGTTTACAAAATAGACATAAGCTACTCATACTTGAATGTACTCAAATGCCCAGAAAAGGAAGCAGAAAAGATGGAGAACACTAACGGGATATTGGAGATGCTGATGCTCTGTCAGTACAGGAAAAGCCGTTTTCAAGACAGGTGAAAAGCAAGAGGACACTCAGACCAACTGCTCTACATTTACAATCTGTAATTAATCTCACTCATATATGCCTAAATAATTATGGATACTTATTTTTCCTCCACAATACTAGACAGTTTTATTGGAGACAGATCATCTTCAGAATACCTAAACAACAAATGCAGCTTAAAAAAAAAAAAAGTCTCTGATTTTATGCTGCAGTTATAACGTCAGATCTGACTTTATACCTCAATAAAGCCACAGAAAAGTGTTAACACTTTACTTTCCTGAAAACCTGTTAATCAAACATCTAGCTTTCATTAGCACAAAGCTAGCATTTGCTAGCATTTTAGAAAAGATAAGCTACTTTAAAAGATTTGATTCAGCAAAGTACTCAAATGTGAAATCCCAATTGATACCACAATTGGTACCATGATTGGTACCACAGCAAACTATACAAACAAATACACATTTCTTTCCATCAGTTCCTAAATATAACTAAAAGCAGAAGATGCACATCTAAATGCCTAAAAGCCCCTTTGAAATACTGAAAACAGTAATACGACCCCTTTTGCAGCAATTTTTACATGTAGTCAGGTGAAAACATTTTGACAGATTTTTTTTTTAGAATGTTATTCAGTTTTAAAATAGCTTGGTTTTGAAGTACAGCAGATGGTCCAGTCTTAATAGGGTATCATTGTACACGTTTAACCTTCTTCTCTATAGTCTCAATGTCCATTCCTAAAAGGAGAGATTTACAGGAAAATTATTAAAATGGTTTGATTTCAGTCTTGCGGATAAAAAAATTTATTTGGTAAGACGGCATTACCAGAATGGCCTTGAAATGCATTTACTTAAAAGAATATTTTTCCCCATACATACATCCATGTGCATGCACAAGGCACAAACATTTATGTTTTATAAAGGCCCAGTCGTCTACCGAGCTTGCTGTAGCTGCAGATGCCTCTCACAGAACCATATATAACCATAGCTATATACCCGATAACCAAACCAGTATCATCAGAAACTTCCTCTTACAACAGCTTTGATAGAAAGCATGATCACTGTAAAAGATTAGAAGCAGACTTAATCTTTCCTTCTCCTTCTGATATTTGTTCACGTAATAATAGGCTATCTAGAAAGTACCGTTTGTTTCTCTTTCCTGGATGTAGCTCAACAGATAAGCAAAACTACAAGACCTCTAAAATGCTAGAAGAGGATAACTACTAAAACACATGTTCTGCCTCCTGGTGCACAAATACTTTTGTTTTTTTTTCTTTTAAGAGCTTAAGTCCAGAGTTTATCAAAACATTGCTTTGAGTAGATCCCAAATCTCTGACACACTTAAGTATGTGCTGTTATTCAAGGGTGCTATAAAAATTCAAGGCAGAGTTTAAATCCTAAACAAATAAAATAAATCATCCTTTAGCACAGCAATTCCCAAATCATGTAGATTTGTATGAAGAGGTTTAAAGATGAACCATCACCAAGTTCCTCTTATCTTTTCTTTTGCTAACCAGCTCTGACTGGTAAAATGAATTTACCAGCAGTAAAGCCACTAGAAATGTCATGAAGTACACGAATAGGATGCCATGAAAAGGCAGTAATCCAGCATTTTCTAAGAATTAGGCCTCTAAAGAGCATCTCAGAAATGATGCTTAAGATGTTTGGCACCCCAAAATCTCCAATCTCTCAATAATCCTGGCCCACTACAGCACAGCCCCCAGGCCCAGGGCAAAGGAAATAGCTGTAATTCCTACCCTCCTGGGACTCAGCAGTCTAAGCAGATGTGTGGGAAATACTGCCCTTTTCCACCCTCTTCTTTCATAGATAGAATTTGTTCATGGGCAAACACGGCAAACAAGCTGGCTTCTTAAGCCTTGTGTCAAGGAATACCAAGGACATAAGAAACAGAAAACTGCTCTGTCATGATCCTCCTCTTCTGTGAATAATCAAAGAATGAATAGTCTGAGGTTTTCTGTTCTGGTGTGCTTCCATGGCTTTGTACTCACTGCAAGGATTTTAATTAAAGAGAAACCAATAACAACTCACCCTTTGTCTACATTATCATTAACCTGCTTTCTTTACAACTTAAAGGCACTGAAGCAGAATTTTATTTTTTTTAATGATGCTATTAATTTCATTCTCTTGGATCTTTTACCTTTCTTGCACAGACTACTTGCTTGCATTACTTTTAGTCTCATCTCTCCTGAGAGGTGATCCATTAGGTGAGTTATTTTTAATAATGCTGTTGTTGTCAAATGTTTGGGTATGAAATTTCTTCTAAAGTTTCTCCAGCACTCACAATCCCTACCACAAGAGAAGAAGTTGGCATATCTAGATCTGGAATGGTGTTCAAAAGGACGTTATCAACTTAAAATTCATACTGAGCCACATCCAGAAAGTATGAGTTTCTCTCTTCTTAAAGCATACAAAAACCAGAAGTATCAAGGCTGAAAAAGAATGATCACAGAAGAAATCAGAGGAAGAGTACCAGGGAGGAGGGAGCATGCAAGATTAAATGATGAGTTGAATAGAGATGAGCTGAGAACAGATGATAAGAAAATGGAACATAATGCAGCAGGACTGTGGAAAATATTGAAGGCAGTTAAAAAAAAATAAAACAGGAAGAAATTGGAATGCGGAAACACAAAACAATGCTAAAAAATATTTCCTCACGTTGCTGATTGCTTGTAAGTAGTGATTTTTTGGTTGACTGATACTCTGTAAGCAGGACTGAGTTAGGGGCATTCCCCACTTGTCCTTCAGAAGTCATGTATACTATACAGGGAAATTATTCCATTAGATTCTGTTACCTTCACCACACCCTATCAGATCTCAGTTCTCTGAATCCCCTTCCCTTTCTCTCTTTCTTGTAGTTCCCAGAACTATGTTAGAGTGCCCCACAATAAGAAAATGCTCTGGCAAGTCACAGCATGGCAATTTAGACAAATATGCCTGATACCAAGCAGTACCATTTCACTTCTGTGATGGTCATGCAGAGGCACACACTAAACAAGTGCTAACAGGTCACTCAAGATGGATCTCACATAAGAAAAGCTACAAAGCCTGCAAGCAAATGTTTGTTTGTCCTGCTGTAGGTATTTTTTAAGTTTTCTGTTGTCTGTGAAATATCACACGAAACAGATCAAAATACAGAGTAGGGTATTTTAATCAAAATAAATGGAGGAAAGATGCATATCTGTGTCTGTGGTCTGGGACTAGATGCATATACATTGACACACCTGAGGAATAAAGCTCTATACGTTAATCTAGAAGAGCAAAGCTTGTCCTATGGAGTGTCTCAATACCATGTCATATTGATTAGTACTGTCACCACAGTGTTGAAAAGCTAAGGGATTTTTTTCCTAATTTGTCCCAAAGAACATTACTGTGCATATTTGATCAAAGCTATTTCAAAACTCAGTCTCAGTTTCTTCCACTTCAGGTTCTTAGAAGAAAACATGTAAACTCACAGCATTCAAAGTCCTAAAGTAATTCAGCTGCAAGATGAAAAACATAAAAGAAATACATATATTATTTGAATGAAGGAACTTTTCAAATAGTTACAATTCATTTTAAGACTACACTTTTGTTCACATAGGCATAATCTGAAATTAACACCTTCCAGAAATTCCAGGATATTGGGTGCATTTACAGGATCAAATAGTGAGGTATAAAGAAGGAGGGGTGGGGGTTTGATGTGCTGCACTCCATTATGGTTCCAGGACCACATGTCCACACTGTATCTTTACCCACAATGAAGTTCATGCCACTTGCCAATCATAGAATCATAGAATCATTTCGGTTGGAAAAGACCTTCAAGATCATCGAGTCCAACCATTAACCATGCCCCCTAAACCATGTCCTGGAGTACCCTGTCCACTCGCTTTTTGAATACCTCCAGGGATGGTGAATCAACCACTTCCCCGGGCAGCCCATTCCAATGTTTGACAACCCTCTCAGTAAGAAATTTTTTCCTAATATCTAACCTAAATCTCCCTTGCCTCAACTTGAGGCCATTTCCTCTTGTCCTATCTCCAGACACCTGACAGAAGAGACCAACACCCACCTCACTACAACCCCCTTTCAGGTAGTTGTAGAGAGCGATAAGGTCTCCCCTCAGCCTTCTCTTTTCTAGACTGAACAACCCCAGATCCCTCAGCCGCTCCTCATAAGACTTGTGCTCCAGGCCCCTCACCAACTTGGTTGCTCTCCTCTGGACACGCTCTAGCAGCTCAATGTCTTTCCTGTAGTGAGGGGCCCAAAACTGAACACAGGACTCGAGGTGCAGCCTCACCAGTGCCGAATACAGGGGAACAGTCACTTTCCTGTTCCTGCTGGCCACACTGTTTCTGATACAGGCCAGGATGCCGTTGGCCTTCTTGGCCACCTGGGCACACTGCTGGCTCATATTCAGCCGGCTATTAACCAGCACCCCCAGGTCTTTCTCTGCCGGGCAGCTTTCCAGCCACTCTTCCCCAAGCCTGTAGCGCTGCATGGGGTTGCCGTGACCGAAGTGCAGGACCCGGCACTTGGCCTTGTTGAACTTCATACAATTGGCCTCAGCCCATTGATCCAGCCTGTCCAGATCTCTTTGTAGAGCCTCCCTACCCTCAAGCAGATCGACCCTGCCTCCCAACTTGGTGTCATCTGCAAACTTGCTGAGGGTGCACTCGATCCCCTCATCCAAATCATCAATAAAGATATTAAACAGAACAGGGCCCAACACCGAGCCCTGGGGAACACCACTTGTGTGTGACCCGCCGCCAACTGGATTTCACCCCATTCACCACAACCCTCTGGGCTCGGCCATCCAGCCAGTTTTTCACCCAGTGAATAGCGCACTTATCCAGGCCACGAGACGCCAGCTTCTCAAGGAGTATGCCATGAGAGACAGTGTCAAAGGCCTTGCTGAAGTCTAGGAAAATAACATCGACAGCCTTTCCCTCATCCACTAGGCGGGTCACCTGGTCATAGAAGGAGATCAGGTTGGTCAAGCAGGACCTGCCTTTCGTAAACCCATGCTGACTGGGCCTGATCCCCCTCTTATCCTGGAGTTGCCATGTGAGTGCTTTCAAGACAAACCGTTCCATAATCTTTCCCGGTACCGAGGTCAGGCTGACAGGCCCATAGTTCCCCGGATCCTCCCTCCGACCCTTCTTGTAAATGGGAGTCACACTGGCAAGCCTCCAGTCCTCTGGGACCTCCCCTGTTGACCAGGAACGCTGATAGATGATAGAGAGTGGCTTGGCAAGGACCTCTGCCAGTTCCCTCAGTACTCTTGGATGGATCCCATCAGGTCCCATAGATTTGTGAGTGTCCAGATGGCGTAGCAGGTCCCTAACTAATTCCTCCTGGATTAAGGGGGGTATGTTATGCTCTCCATCCTTACCTTCCAGCTCATGGGGTGGAGTACCCTGAGGATGACTGGACTCACTATTAAAGACTGAGGCAAAGAAGGCATTACGTACCTCAGCCTTTTCCTCATCACTGGTTGCTACGTTCCCTTCTGTATCCATTAAAGGATAGATATTCTCCTTGGGATTCTTTTTACTGTTAACATATTTGTAAAAACATTTTTTGTTGTCCCTTACGATAGTAGCCAGATTTAGTTCTAGCTGAGCTTTCGCCTTTCTAATTTTCTCTCTGTATGATCTAACAAGATCCCTGTACTCCTCCCAAGTTGCCCGCCCTTTCCTCCAGAGATGATAAACTCTCATTTTTTTCTTAAGTCCTAGCAAAAGCTCCCCATTCAGCCAGGCCGGTCGTTTTCCTCGGCGGTTCAACTTGCGGCACATGGGAATAGCCTGGTCCTGAGCCATTAAGATTTCCTTTTTAAAGAATGTCCATCCCTCCTGGACCCCTTTGCCCTTCAGGACCGTCTCCCAAGGGACTCTCTCAACCAGTGCCTTGAAGAGGCCAAAGTTTGCCCTCCGGAAGTCCATAGTGGTGGTTTTGCTGACCACCTTCTTTGCCTCACCAAGAATTGAAAATTCTATCATTTCATGGTCACTAAGCCCAAGACAGCCTCCAACCATCACACCTCCCACCAGTCCTTCCCTGTTCATAAACAACAGATCTAGCAAGGCTCCTCCCCTGGTTGGCTCACCCACCAGCTGTGTCAAGAAGTTATCTTCCACACACTCCAGGAACCTCCTAGATTGTTTACTCACTGCTGTGTTGTATTTCCAGCAGAAGTCTGGAAAGTTAATCCTAGGTGCACTCTGTGCATGCACAGAGAGCTCGCTGCTGGAGTGCCTTCATTTACCCCACTGTCCTGGTTTCAGCTGGGATAGAGTTAACTGTCTTCCTAGTAGCTGGTACAGTGCTATGTTTTGAGTTCAGTATGTGAAGAATGTTGATAACACTGATGTTTTCAGTTGTTGCTCAGTAGTGTTTAGACTAATGTCAAGGATTTTTCAGCTTCTCATGCCCAGCCAGTGAGAAAGCTGGAGGGGCACAAGAAGTTGGCACAGGACACAGCCAGGGCACCTGACCCAAACTGGCCAACGGTGTATTCCATACCATGTGACGTCCCATCCAGTTTAGGAACGGGGAAGTGGAGGGGGGCAGGGATTCACCGCTCGGGGACTGGCTGGGTGTCGGTCGGCGGGTGGTGAGCAATTGCACTGTGCATCATTTGTACATTCCAATCCTTTCATTATTGCTGTTGTCATTTTATTAGTGTTATCATTATCATTATTAGTTTCTTCTTTTCTGTTCTATTAAACCGTTCTTATCTCAACCCACGGGTTTTGCTTCTTTTCCCGATTTTCTCCCCCATCCCACTGAGTGGGGGGGAGTGAGTGAGCGGCTGCGTGGTGTTTAGTTGCTGGCTGGGGTTAAACCACGACACCCACAGGCAGAGCAGTCTGAATGGCACCCCAATACATGACTTCAGACTTGGTTCCAGCAGGAAGGAAAACATGATGCGCTCCAGTGCATACAGCAAGTTTTGTACAGGCACAATGCGAATTCGCACCCAAAAGAACCCCTCTACCTCACGTCACTCACTCATAGTGACCTGCAGTTCTTATCCCAGCTCTCAACATCATAGACAATGCCATCAAAGACAGAGGCTGTGCCGTTTTGACAGCACGCTCAGCACAACTTCCAGTCTGATTTCTGTGAGGAGAGGTGGCACCTGTCAATCTGAGTGACAAGTCATCCAAAATTTTAAGCATTGCTCTGATACCAACCCCTTCTATGAGGTTTAACAAATAACTGCTTCAGCTTTCTCCTGGTAAAAAGGGAGGAATTATGGGCCAGTGGGAAGTACATGCCAGAGTAATTACGTTACTTAATAGATCTTAAGAAAACAGGAACTCTCTTCTGAGCAGTTTTATAATACTTCACACATTCAGAAGTCTCTCTGTATGCCGGAAGACCCAGGGGCACCACTTCTTGTAGTGGCAAACACATATGTACAGCAACCATGAAGGAGTTAAAACAAGATAAACTGTAGGGTTAGGTTGGAAGTTGTAACAAATTAGGACCCAAAGACACACAAGCCAGTGAGAGTTAGAAGCTTCTGAGGGTCATGTGAGTCTCAAAGTTGAGTGAAGTACTGTCAAGTCTAAGCCCTGCTGTCACATATTCTGAAGATTTCCTAGGAAAAGTATTTGGCTGGTTTCTTGAGTCTCTACGTTGCAGTGCATATTACAAGATATTAAATGCATATTCAACTTAGACCAGCTACCTTCTTTGTTCTCCTTCTGGGACTATTAAGGATGTGTCGGTAGCTACAAAGTGTTGCTTAAAAGACTTAAAGTAAATTCCTCATCAAATATTAAGCTTCATAGAATCACAGAATGGTTTGGGTTGAAAGGGACCTTAAAGGTCATCTAGTTTGAATCCCCCTGCCATGGGCAGGGACACCTTCCACTTGACCAGGTTGCTCAAAGCCCCATCCAACCTGGCCTCAAACACTTCCAGGGATGGGGCATCCACAGCTTCTCTGGGCAACCTGTTCTAGTGCCTCACCACCCTCACAGTCAAGAACTTCTTCCTTACATCTGATCTAAATCTACCCTCTTTCAGTTTAAAGCCATTACCCCTTGTCCTATCACTACATGCCCTTGTAAAAAGTCCCTCTCCGACTTTCCACTAGGCCCCCTTTAGGTACTGGAAGGCTGCAGTAAGGTCTCCCTGGAGGCTTCTCTTCTCCAGGCTGAACAACCCCAACTCTCTCAGCCTGTCTTCATAGGAGAGGTGCTCCAGCCCTCTGAGCATCTTCGTGGCCCTCCTCTGGACTCACTCCAACAGGTCCATGTCTTTCTTATGTTGGGGGCCCCAGAGCTGAACACAGTACCGCAGGTGGGGTATCATGAGAGCAGAGTAGGGGGGGAGAATCACCTCCCTCAGCCTGCTGGTCATGCTTCTTTTGATGCAGCCCAGAACATGGTTGGCTTTCTGGGCTGCAAACGCACACTGCAGGGTCATCTTTAGCTTCTCGTCAACCTACGCTCCCAAGTCCTTCTCCTCAAGGCTGCTCCCAATCCATTCTCCACCCAGCCTGTATTTGTGCTTGGCACTGCCCCGACCCACGTGCAGGACCTTGTGCTTCGCCTTTTTGAACTTCATTCATCTTCTTCCCGTGGTCCTTAAGCAAAAGAGGGTTCTGGAAAAATCTTTTGGGAGGCATAATAAAGACCATGCAAACAATAACAGAGTTGATAAATCATTTATAAAAAAAGTAAAGGGAGAACATTCCCAAATGTCAATGCAAGAAGCATTTCCACTAACATGAAGTACAATAAATCACTCTATCTTAAAACAGACAATCAGATAACTGCCATAGCCAGGCATGCACTACAGTGGGAAGATATGAATTACAGGTGGCAGAAAGCAAGCAATCCAGTGGTTGTTCAGCCAGCTTCCTTAAGAGAGAAATTTCTCAGTGAGAAAATAGGAGTCCACCTACCTAATATGATACAACTCAATGGATGAATTCAAGCTTCTTGAGAAACAGCTGTGCACTTGTCTTAATTCATCAAATGAGTAGACTAATGCTCTTCTACTAATACTGTCCACCCATAGCAATCAAGAGACACAGGTTGTTATTTTTATTTTTGGAATTTCCTTTATCAATAAAGCATTTTTTCCACAGAGAGTAAACAGAGTAATGACAGCGTCATAGAGAACTCACTTCTTACAAAGCTCAGGTCTTGCAGTCTCAGATGGTATGCTTTAGCACACTCGCACCAATTTCAGTCTTGCCAGTTCACTCCTATAAATGATCCAGCCCACCATGTTACGAGGTCACGTTAACTCCAGATAATAGAACTGTCCTTTAAAAAGTTTTGGCTGCTTTCAAATACAAAAGGAAGCTTTGGGAGTTAAAAAGCTACTGCAGAAATTGATGTGTGGTTATCATCTATAAAAATTCTTATGCTCAGTGGATATTCAGGAGTTAATTATTTGCAGCCTCAGCATCAACACCTGTCACAACTATTAAAAGACTTCATATTAACAATATTGGCAATATGTAGTAACAGCTACCTGATTTCTACAGGCAGTGAATGGAACCCTTCCTGCCTTTACGTATGTGTTAAATGGTGATTTTTATGGAACATGAATTCTTTGTTGGGTACATTTCAGTTTGCATGTTTAAGAATCATTAAAATTCACTGAACTTTACACAATTAGTCATGATATTGTATAATTATTTGCCCTTCGTCTTACCCACTGTCAGCCATTCTGATTTTGCACACATTAAACATTCAAACAAATTGCAAGTGTATACATAAACTTAAAGCAATTAAAGGGATTTTGTTCAATCTCCAATACTTCATGAGTAAAACAAGGTAACTTGCCTAGGAAAACCACAGGAATCAGATGACAATCTAGAATTAGGATTAGTACTTTGCTGATGTGTTCAAATTCTGAGGTTGTTAATAACAAGATCCAAGGTCTGCTTAAACCAACAAAGAGAATGTCTTCTTCCTTCAGAAGCATTTTGGATCTGGCTCTATATTCCCTGTGAAGAAAGAACAAGCCTATTTCTGACTTTAGAAAAGAAAACACTATCTCTAAGCAGAACAAAATAGAGAGTCCTCTACATTTATCAGTGAGAATTAACTTGACAGAAGGACATTAAGGATTTTATTAACAAAGCAATAAAACAAAACAACTGTGATAGCAAGATGCAACCAGTAGTAGGGCTAGAAATCCTTCTACAATTTTTTCCTGTAACATGCATATTTGCACTGTACAAGCGTAAGGTCTGTAGACCATTTGAATTATTCAAAATTGACTGAGCCTTCTTTCTAAAGGAACCTCCCAGGAATCTAATACAGAATCAGGGACAAGATCACACAAACAGACTTGACCTCTTTCCTGCTTACAATTCATAGCTTAGCTACAGTGTCAAACAGCAAACCAGACTTAAATAATATTCTTCTTATGAGGATTAAAAAAAAATGAGTAAGTATAATTAGTAAAACTATAATTACCAGTGCAATGTTCCCATTACAGCAATAAAGAGAGAGTGCCTGTAGAACAAACTCTAGTTTCCTTCCTTCCAGGATAACCAACCACTGAAAGAAATGAGAAAAACATGAATAATTCAGGATTTTACTTGCTTTATGTAAAAAAGGGCCCGGCATGTAAGTTTCAGATGAATCCCACATTCACTGAAAAATCAACTCATTTACTTTCAGAATAGTAAATGGAGAAAATAATTTCCTTTTAGACTACTGCACTGTATGCCTATTTTGCACCCTGTTTGAACATGCAGTGAGGGATTAACTGGCATAAGCATCTCAGCCCCTTGCCCCGAAGGTGTGAACAGCACTGTTAAGAGACTTCTTCATCTCTGACTTTGCTTTTTTGTTAAGTAGGCACACTTGCATAGACAAGATTGTCAAAAATTAGACAGCAGAACATATCAAACAATAAATGAGGATAAATAGATCGCATTTGAATACCACTTTTTGTAACTCCAGTGAGAAGAAATTAATAGAGTGACAAGGTCTCTGATGCTTTTGTCCCTGAATCTAATTCTGTTAAGTCATTTACTCACTTTCAAACAGCTACCATAAAGTAAAATGGAAGAGCATCCCATATGATGCACAATTACCATAGTTTTAAATTTGTCCTGAAATAGAGTTTTACAGCATACACCAAGGAAAGCAGCAGAGAACTTGCTACCACATCCTGGTGTCCTTTTACAGCAATCACCAAACCAAACCAGGTGTGAGAATGATCTACTCTACATCCTATCTCTGATAGCAGGTCTGGCCCAGTACATCAGAAGCAAGTACAGAGACCTGCCCAGTCAGGATGCAGTATTTTTGCTGATGAATTCTTCAGTTCACATCTCTGCAGGATTTTGCATTAAAAACAGGCATCCTGTGATGTGTCTTAACTATGAAACCACTGTGCAAATGGTGGATGTAACTGTCAATATGAGAGGCTGCAGAACATTAAGTGCCATCAGTGCAGTCCCAAGGAGTCAGCCCTGATCTGACCACAGAAAGCCATTCAGGTTGTCTTCAGGATTAAGGCCACATCATTCTCTCAGTCACAATGGAGATTTGTCTTCTTCATGTCCACAACTCAAGGTGATTCCAGCAATGCCCAACAGCCCTGACTTCTGTCCCTAAAAACAGTTGTGCTTCCAAGTGGATGAGTCTTGTCACTTCTTTTAATTCTAAGTGTATTCAAGAGTATGATCTTGTTTGCAAACAGTGCAAATCAGTCTTAGAAACTCTGAAGCCTATCTTTTCTTAGCATCCTACAATTGGTGATACAACCTCGTATCTGTGGCTGTAGCATTGGGATGCACGCAGGTTCCAAGATAAAGTACATTTTAGCAACACAAGAAGTGAGAGGCATTAGTTCAGTCATATTCTTTCTTCCTTTGGTTGCAGTCACTGCAGTTTAATTTTTTCTTTACAACATTTAAAAGTATCTGGACATTTGGGCAAAACTTGAGTTTTCACAATCATGATTTTAATTTGTTTTGCAAATATCTGTGCTCCCATGAACATAACGAGTCATTAAACATCTGAAATAGTTTTCTCAACTACAGGATTGCTTGATATAAAGGTTATCGTCTGCATCTTACACAATTAGTCATGATATTGTATAATTATTTGCCCTTCGTCTTACCCACTGTCAGCCATTCTGATTTTGCACACATTAAACATTCAAACAAATTGCAAGTGTATACATAAACTTAAAGCAATTAAAGGGATTTTGTTCAATCTCCAATACTTCATGAGTAAAACAAGGTAACTTGCCTAGGAAAACCACAGGAATCAGATGACAATCTAGAATTAGGATTAGTACTTTGCTGATGTGTTCAAATTCTGAGGTTGTTAATAACAAGTTAATAACAAGATCCAAGGTCTGCTTAAACCAACAAAGAGAATCAAAAATTGTATACAAACTTAATTCATGGGGTAGCGTCTGAGAATATATCCCATCAATGTGTTGTAACACAGGTCTCCAGCTGAAAAGGAACAAAACCTAAAATATATTCATGGGCTTCCTTATTCAGAACAGTCATTCTACTCTGGAACGTAAATCCACAGGTAGTATCTCAAAGTATTTTGCTGGTTACAACTTGACCACAATGACCATTATGACAAATGGCTAAGTCAGCTGAACGGCAAGTCGTAACAGCAATCAACAGCACTTTTAAAGTTTTTATTTGTTGTTTAAAACGAAACAGAAGAAAAACTGTCTTTTGGCTGAGGATAAGGGCACCTCAAAGAAGCTCAAAGAATACTTTAATAAATCAAGATTAAGGGCTCACATCCCCTTAATCTCCCCCAATGCAAAAGTGTTGCAGGTAGGAAGGAATGACAGAGGATTCCAGCACGTGTGTATCAAGTGGCAGCTTCTTCAGGCAGGAAAAGGCAGGCAGTACACAACCCATTTCACAGTCAGTATTTTAGCTGCATTAGACCGCTTAGAAATTCTACCATACAGATAACAAAAAAATGGTAGCTGCCTAGGAGAGCTTCCTGCTGTAAACTGTCTGCAGCTGACCCATTGTGTATCATTTGCTACTCACTGTCAAATGTTAATGGCCTCAGTCACTTGAGCTACGGATAAAATAGGACAACTGAAAATTACAGGCACATTAACAGAGAGAAAGAGTTCTAGATGCCCTAAAATACAGAAAAGGACCACTGGGGGTGGGGGGGAAGATATAAAAATTCCATTATCTTGTTTCTGTCACTTCTCCTTATACATGCTTAAAAGAATAAAAAGTCATATTGAGGCACACATGCTGGATATTTTTTCCTATAAACACATCAGGCAGACTCCAGAGCATAAACGGACTGTTACTCCATTTTACCCGTTGAGCTCAACAAAAAGGCCAGCTGCTTATGGATTTGACTCACTGAACTCAAAAAGCTGCAGTGAGTCATATGTTCCATATACTCACTGCAGGGTTGTCATAGTAATGATTTCTCCCTGTCATTTTTCACTTTACCACATGAATCCATGGGAGGGACTGTGCTTAGCTCAGCACAGGTGAGTGTGTGAGTGTAATATGTATATAGTAGGCAAGGGAATGGCATTGCAACTTCTTCTTTTCCCCTCACTCCATTAGCAAGCATCCCTCCATTCAAATAGCAGCCTGTTAGAATAGCATTAGTTCCTAAAAGAAGCGAGGTAGTTACTACAGTTAGTATGGGCACATCAGCTGGCCCAAAGCAAAAGAGAAAACCCAATTTACAGGGCCACAATCAATTCATACACCCCCAAGGAACGTAAAATACCTAATTTACACTCAGTATGTTCTTACATACTCCAAAGTATAAGTGACTTGCTACTTGCCTTTAGGCATAAGCTCATGATTCTCCTCAGTCTTCTGTAGGAGGCATATCAACTTCACAAACTGCTGAGGATGGTGGTAGCTGGTATAGTTGCACCTTCACTGTGGTTCAGGGCCCTGCATTAGTTCACTTGTTAACTGAAAGGAAAACAGTGATAGAGGGTCAAGATATTTTCTAGCAGCATGTTTTTATTTACCCTGTACAGAAAGACTTAGAAGCAGCACGTGGACAATTCCTTTCAGAAGCTGCAGCTACAGTGCTAGCCCTTTCAGCAGTTTAATATGCTGGCGTTGCCAGACTTTTGTCTTAGCCCCTAACTTGTTCCATCTTGGAATTGCCCAGACCAAAGTTACTCATCTTAAAGTATATACCCTGGGCATAACTGTTCTTCAGAAAAAAGGAACTTCAGGTAGGTTTGCCTGGAGCCAGTTTTTGACGGAAGGAAAACACTTAACTGAGAGAATTTGCATTGGTTATCAGCAGAATACAATTATTCTATGGGTTCCCACATGTGAAGCTGCCTGGGTTTAACACTAAAGTAAGTTCCATAGTGAGGGCTTGCTGCTCACATTTTTTTTTTTTTTTTTTTAGACCGAGCATTTACTATGGAACTCACAAAAAAGGCTAATCTGTCCATTTAAAATAAATAAATAAATAAAGCATTAAATTTTCTCTCACTAACTCTGCTTGCTTTTAACTGAAACAGTTGTGAAACTCCTGTGTCAGAAAAGAAAAGATCAGGGCAAAGTTAGAGAAACATAAGGAAAATGGGCTTAGTTACTGAAAGACAGAATCATACATTTCAGGAAAAGAAAGGGCCTTCAGGAAAAGAAGGGGCCTTCTGGGTTATATAGCTTATACCCCTAGACAACAGGATGGTTGCTGCATGGTCTTTAATGTGTTTTCATTGGTTTTTTTGGTTTTTTTTTTTAATACTCCAGAGAGACAGCATCTTATCAAGCCACCCATGATAAATTCCTCTTTGTCTGCTTAATTTACTGTAGAGCTGGATACCATTTCTTAGTGTCTGCAAACCTTCCTTTCATTTGCTATGTTATCTTTAAAATAATTTAAATACAGTTCCTTTCTTTTCTGATTGTAAAGTATGCTCTGACTTCAATACTACAGTGGAAGCCACACCAAGTAGTTTCCACGTTTCTCACATGAGAGTATTTGTGATCTGGAGTTCATGAACTGTGCTGCAGTTTTATACAATAAACGTTACTTTGCCACATTCTTTTCAGAAGGACGAGCAATCACAGACTTACTTATTCAAGCATATTACTGAAAAAATTCACCCCAAAGTTAGTTAGTTACTTAATTTTACATAACCATTTTTGAAATATTAGTTTGGAGTTTTGCTGTCATCCTCATTAAAAAATGTTTCCCTAAATACCAAATCTTGCAGACAAGCAAGATTTAAGAGTCTAAAGGCAGTATCCAAAGCCAGACATTTTCAGATTTGGCTGTTCTGAAAGATTTAGAAGCTGCACACTGGCAGTTTACTTCACAAGTTATCACTGGTTCATAAACTGAAAACTACAGTTTCATAGTCACATACAGTCAGCAATTAATCCAGTATAATGATGACAACTATTACTAATAATGATAAAAGAAGTGGCAAAAATAGAAAAGGTGTCATCAGCAGGTTAAACCAACCTGTTCAGGCAGTAGAACACAGCTCAAAGTTTCTACCCTTAAGCAACGATGTCTGAAATTTAGAGACTCAGTGTAACTTTTAGATGTCTACATATTTAATTATTGTTGCATAAAGACAATAAATCAGGTTTTACAATGCATCAGAATTTAAAATCAAGTGTTATTAATAAATAAAAAAGCACAGGAATTGGTAATATGCAGAAGGTCTACAATAAAAAGGAAAGAAAAAGCATAAGAAAAGCAAATAACACTGAATTATTCAAACTCACAGTCAGACTATGAGTTGGTCATATTAGACTAAGCTTTCCTAACTTATACTATAAAAATCTTTGTCTCTAGCTATTAAATCAGGAGATACTATCTCCAGGCTTTTGAGAAGTTTCCTGCCATTCTAGTAGCATAGTTCTTAAATAGAGTTACAAGAATCTTCCAAGATTACTGATGTTTTGTGGATCCAGATCTCAAATATTATACACCATAATATAGACGGACTTTATTTGAAGTCTTCAGGAATAGAAACAACACACACATATAGTTTACCACTTTGGTGCTTGAAAAAAATACATCAGTTGCCTCTAAGAAAAATTGCTTAGAAAAGATTAAAGTATCAAGCTGCTTCTTAAGCCAGACTTGAGAGAGGAGATAGAGCATCTGCTGCTCTTTGCACAGCTGCAGTCATTTTGCAGCACACCTAAACACTTGGTGTTCCCAATGAAAAGAATGAAGTGTCCTAAACCACTTTATGTGATGTAACCACCCTCAAAGTGGATACACTATCACTGAACAAGGTAATTTGAACACCAGATTAAAGCACGAACAGGGACAAATCATCAGTTCCACTTCTAAGACTAGGAAATTCAAGTGTGAGAGGGAAAATGACTCAACACCAGCATGGACTTTCTGTTTGTTCCAAGATGTGCTTACAGCAGACAGCAGTGTCTGAAGCAAGCGGTTTAAATTACAGCTATATATTTTTGCTTATGAAGGACTTCATTCTTTTGGCCACATGTTTCAAGCATTATTGCAAACTTAGTACCTGAAAAAACACACCATACTGCATACACAGTCTTAGAAACATTCTGACCCAATCAGAGGGGAAAAAAACCCCAAAACTTGTAGGTGTGCATTTATTCTATTTCAGCACGCAAGTCACATTGATTTCTTTAATTGCCTGTTTGCATGAGCAACTTTCACCCAGTTTTGAAAACATAACCTACTTTTGTTTTGCAGGCTTCACAGAATATTGCAGTTTGTTTGTAGCCCCCAGTGCAAAGTGTTCCTTCTCTTTTGACTGAAATTAATGCATGGAACCATTACTTTTTCTTTGCTTCCTACATTATTCAAATATCATAATTGAAACCCTACAAAACCTGGCATGCTATTAGACTCAGACACAATAAGCGATGACCCAAAATGTTTTTGAGACATAATCCCCTGAAGGTAAGTATTCCATATAAAGTCCCATAGTCCAGATTTCAGAATTAATTACTTTTGTCATTTGTGACAAGCATTATGAATCTGACTTAATTATATTAGGAATGTCTGTAAACAGAGTAACAGCTCAAACAGAATGCATCTTTTTGATAAAATTTGCCATGCATCTTTGATGCTGAAACACAAGGTCTGGTTGGGGAACTAAGCTAAATGTACCTAGAGAATTAATTATATAATACTGCCTCCGCTGGTTAATATGTTTAAAAGACTGGCTTGTAACAGACTGTCATGAGAAAAGTGACCTGTCTGATTAACAGCAGTACATCCAATACTGGTATCTTAATAAGCATATGGCCGCCAGTCCTAGAGGAAGTCAGGAACACCACTGACAGTATTTATCAGCTTCAAGGCTGGCAAAACAGCACAGTTTCTCTTTGAGGAAGGATCCAAGACTCCAAAACTCCTTCTGCTAGAACACAAGCACAGTAATCACTCTGAGGCACAGAAAATGAAGATTTATTCATACCAGTATATTTAGAAGTCCCTCCATAGTAAAAGCATATGATGGGCTAAGATTGTTTAAATAAACATTTACAACAATTTCAGAAATTTGCCATTGTCTCAGATGGTGCCATCAGCACATAATATTTTGTCTTGGACAAACATTTCAGGATTTGACTTCTTAGAGCAAGCAGAGATTTTTTTTAAAACTCAGTAACTTAAGTGCAGTTACTTGAAATTATTTACCAATCCACTCAGCAAATTTTTATTTTAGTAAGTATTTTAATTAGGTCCCATTTTAATTTATTTAGCAACTAACTCAGCTAACTGATTTTGGGAGTTAGCCCAACCCTTTCCAAGCATTGTGCTGGAACTTTATGGTAAACTATAAACACTCAATGCTCAAACAGAAGTTTGTGGAAACTGCATTAACATTTACAAGCATATTAGTGAAATAAAGATCACAAACTCTGAGACAAAACATTAGATGCCCTAGATGGATCCAAACTGATGAAGCATCAAGGTTCATAAAGGTTCAGTGCTATCTGTATAAGATAAAGATCAGGTGTGTAAGATCCAACCAGCAAAACACCAGAAATGACAGAACAGATTCAGATTAACGTCCTTACCAGAGATACTCAATACACAGCCCAACTGCGCAAGCCATGGTTATGTTCCGCTATCCACAGAGGTGTCACTGCTAGGTTTTAGAGGTCCAGAACATATAGGAAACAGTCTGAACTTTAAGCTGATCATTGCCTTAAACTGGTCAGACTTAAGTGATACCAGAGAGTGCACCAGCCAACTGCCAGTCCTCTTGCAGAATATAAACGAGACTCAAGACAAATTGGTTCACTACAGTGATAGCTTAATTTATATTAAATTTCTTCTGTTGTACGATACCTTTCCCTCATTTCCTACTTAAGTGGGAAATACACAATCTTGAATAATGGCTACTAGTCAAATTTATTTTGGCTTCATTAAAACAAAATCCAAAGGTATTTCTAAGAAATTAATGGAACAGTCAAATAATTTACTTTCTCTTTTTTTTGACATTAATGTAAAATAAAACTACTTGGACCTTTTGAGGTCATGACCGAGACCTCAGTTTCTGTGACAATGTTATTGTTTCTGTAATGCAAATGGAGTACAGTCTCCTGGGTAGGAATCAGATAACATAGGGAACTTCAGAACAACATAAAAGCTTTATGGAATTTTTACATTAAATCCCAATAGCATTGGCCAGTGGTACCTGGTTATCATCAAGTTTCTCCTATCTTCTGCAAAAATGATTAGACTGTTCCTACATGTCAGAAAGTTCCTAGTAGATTGCTTATTTGTATGAAACAATGTATTATTGATCGAAGTCAATGATAGTTGCCAAAATAACTCTTCCAAGTGATGCAAAACAATTGTATTAAGTTACCATTGGAAGAGAACCTGAACATATTTTCTTAAAGTGCAGAATCTTATTAGTTTCTCCAATTCATAACAGGCATTAAGGTCTCGTCTCTTTTGAAAGTTAAAAAAGTTACAGTTTTGATTAATTTTGTTTTAATTAGTATTAACTTCAGGGAACAATCTACTGGATACTGAGGGAATATCAGAATTAATTTTTTCGAAGCTTTTAATTTCAGTATGTAAAAAACCCTCTAATTTTTTTCTTTAGATAGTTTATTCCTAAGAAGAACATACAGAACATTTTCAAGCCTGTTTTATACTGCTCTGGAACATTTCAAGGATTTCCTAAAGCATTTTAAAATCCTTTCTATAAGAAAGGTCAGGATTTTTCCATGGAAAATAAACAAAAAAACCCCTACTCTGCATGTAAGATCTTTTTGAAGGGAATATGTAATGATGTAGTTTCAGCATATACAGAGAAACAAATCAGTCTAGAATCTACCCTGAAACTCCCACAGGGTGCTTGGATGCTGGCCCTATTTACATGATTTGATGTGTGAAGACCCAATACATCTTTGGAGAGGATTTGGTCTTTTTGCTCACAAAAGATGAAATGGTACAGCAGTACAAACAGATATATACATGCAAACCTCTTAAGCCCTTCACACGGCTATGAAGAACTTAAAAAAAGAAAAAGTGAGATCAAGCACGCAAATGAAGATGGGACTAAAAAATACTAACAGAGTCCCTGCCTTCTTTTTCAGTCACTGGGGATGAAAAATCAATGCTTATTCATCTGGTTTCTTTCTCATTGCAAAAAGTATAAAACTATTCATCTCAGGAATATACTTTTTATGAAGTAGCAAGCATAGCAGTCTAAGAAACTGCAGAGAAGCACACTGATTCTGTAAATTATAATGAGTCTGCCTTTGATGAACCTGAAAACACCCCAACGAAGTGTGTATCTCTCAAACCAGAAACCTTTTCCAACATTTTCTTCTCCAAAGGTGAGCTATTAATCCCTGGCTGCTGTCAAGAAAGATTCTCTCTGATTTGTTACTGTTTGCTTTTTCAACAAATATTTTACAACAAGCTATCTGAGACAGCCCTTTGAGCAGGCTTACTCATCAAGATTTTCAGGTACCAAAGATCAAACTTCTAGACCCTGAGCTTAAGCTCTCTCAACAGCAGAAGTTATTTATATTGGCTGTGCCTCAGTGACAAGAAATACACATGTAAAACAGGACACAAAAAATTTATAACATACATATAAATATACTTCAGTGTTGGCTGTTTGCCCTAGTAGCTTTAACAACCACCAAATTTGTCTTCAGAACATGAAAGAACCACCCATTCATGCAAATTATAATTCACATTATATGATCTTTCATTCATTCCACTTGTATCCACTCCTAACATATAACAAAGAACTATCCATGGGGTAAATGGCCAGTTAAAGTACAGACTAGTCTTCCAAGGCTATTGCTGCTGTTTCATTAGTACAACATACTTTATGTTTTGCGATACTTTTCTATTGAAATTAAATTAGGACCGCCTTATTTACTTGTCTGCAAAATATGAATGCAACACCATCATTCTGATTACATAGTCTTTTCAATGCTCAATACATAATTATGAAATATGGTGAGTACAGTCTTAAACCACCATTAGCAAATGCAGCAATCAGATTTTAGGAAGGTTCTAAATAGGGTGAATCTAGGTTGTCATTTATACTTATTAAATATAAATAATAATACTTTCATTACAGGTCAAGCAAACCTCCCCACTGAATAACTGAATATTGCTGCAGATCAAAATATTTGCTTACCTCTAGGACCTATTGGGACCATTGCCTGAAAAGATTCAAAATTCCACATTCTTACAGTCCTACCATGGATACTAATAATTTTGAATGTCAATGATCATTACAGATATGGTTGCTCAAGCCTCCGTAGTCTCACTATGTCTTAAGGCTCCATATATCCCCCAAATTGTTATGTGAAGAGCACTAGAGAACAAATCATAAAGTGTTTCAGGAATCCTGGGGTGGGGGGGCAGGAATGATATTTGTGGTTTGGGGGGGGGGGGGGAAGTTGCATTTAGTGTGACAGCCAGATTAGCCTGTGGCAATTCCTGTCTGTAGTACATCACAGCGTATTGCAATAGATTTCCTATCGTCTTGCCAGCTTCTCACCTTTCTGGTCATTGGGTTTTAGTTTCCAGACAAAATGGAAAAAAAAAAAAAGAAAAAAGAGCTTAAAGGATTTTTTTTTTTTGGTCACACTGTCATTATGCTTTAATTGACTTTATTGCTCACTACATCACTTGAAAATCCATTTAAAATTTCTATTAATCTTCATACCACTTTAAAAACCCTGAAGATTTCTAACTAATTAAGAATTATCTTGCATCTCTAGACCAGTATCAGTCCCCTTTGTTACTCCTATACTCCATTTCCAATTTGGCAAATGTTATTGATCAAAGATGGAACTATCTATACCAACTTTATATAACGAGCATGGAAGGGCTTTAAAAAAATAACTTTCTTCTAATGTATTTATTTAAATTAGTTCCTTTGCCTCTCTAGTCCACTGATTCTTGCATCTTCATACAGCTAATTTTATACTAATGAACTTGCCCTGTAAGATCAGCTGCTGCCCTTACACTGTTGTTTTTTCCAGCCTCACAACAGGTTTAATGCAGTGGATGTCTTTTCTCCACCTGTGCTTAGGGACTTGCAAATACTTTATTATGAGAGCTGTTTCAATGTCTAAACTATTTTTGGAATATATGACACATTAAAGTAAGCCAAAGCCTGAACATCATTAAGAGAATTAATCAAAGAAGAAGAGAATGACTTTTCAGGAATGATGAAAAGCTTTTCTCATTTAAGAGCATAGATCATGCATCATTAAGGCATCTGGTCAGATACAGAGCAGTGCATATGCAAAAGGCTTCACTGTAGACAACACTTTAATGACACTGTCAATATGGAGGTGGGAGGAAATTTAGTAAAGCACAGGGGCTGAGAGAGAAACTTGATTCAGATTAACAATTAAGGAAGGCCAGTCTCAGAGCCTAGCTTTTTTAACATAACAGCCTAGTATTTTCTCTGAACACGTTGCTTGTCATATTATACTAGCATCACTAAATTCACTAG
The DNA here is from genome assembly GCF_026419915.1 of Harpia harpyja. Classification (NCBI taxonomy): domain Eukaryota; kingdom Metazoa; phylum Chordata; class Aves; order Accipitriformes; family Accipitridae; genus Harpia; species Harpia harpyja. The sequence continues at coordinate 21,911,063 of NC_068955.1, read as the reverse complement.
CACAGCACAATGGATTCACCACACTAGCTCCCCTTCAGCAGATGTGTTGTTTCAAATAGTAATTTATTTTTCTGGAATAAAGACAGGCTTTTCAGGAAACAGCACATAGAAGTCTACAGATTTTCAATTTTGAAAGCTAACAGTTTCTAATAAATCAGTATGAACTTGTTATAGACTGTTAGATTTTATTTCCATCCAAGACAAGTTCAGCCATTAGAAACAAGCATTATTTGTTAGAGAAAATAGCCTTCTCAACAAAATTTCCTTTTGTCACATATGAAATTTCCTTTTTTAAGTAGATAAAAGCTTTTGGAATAAATCACCAATGGGGAAACTATGGCTTTTGAAGAGTCTTGAGGATTTAAAAAAAAAAAAAATCCGTAACTTGCAGTTATAAAAACATACAATTATTTTTAACAAGTGACAAGTAGATTATTTTTGTGCTACTGTCAATGACGGGATTAGTTTCTTTTATTAGGTAACAACATGCAGAGGTACCAAAGATTATAGCCTATAAATAAAACTCAAGCTTTGTCTTTGGAGAACAAAGGCTATTACCAGATCATTGAAAAATGCTTTAGTCACTAACTAAAAGCTTTTTATTCACCTGTCAGGCAATACATAAAAGGCTAACCTGATCTCAAATTTCACCATAAAGGAACAGCTACCTTCCCTTAGTATTCGAACAAGCAAAGTCACAGAAAGCTGAAGTGTTGCAAAAGGTCTGGTTGCAATTCAAAGACTTTGTGAGTACTAAAGCAATATTCCAAGGTGGTACTAAGAAGCTGTTCCATGAGTTCTCCTTCAAATGAAACAGGAAAAGCACTCCCACTTTCAAAATCCACTCATTTCAATTAGCGGTAACACACATCTTTTACTTTTTTCAGTGCTCTATGTTATGTCTCACAAAGGTGCAGATTATAGAAATATAGTATGTGTTAACTGCTGTAGGGCATATATGTCATCAGTTAATAATGATCTTTGGTGTACCGTTTAGAAAGAATCCACATACTTTAGATTACAAATCAAACCTCATCTCTACCTGTGGTATCTGATCAAACTTCATTGACACTGCACAGCTTACCCTTCATTTAAATAGCCGTCAAAAGCATGTCACTACCCCAAAATGTAGAACTACTCAGGCATTTGGATGTTATTCAAGGGACTTTCCTGCTGTTCCTGAGCGCAAGAGAGAAATTTTGACTGGCTAAATAGCATTACGTGTCAGGGGTATGAATCTATTTGGCTTAATTCCTCCTGCTTCAATTGCATTTTCGCTGCACAAGTTAAAATATCAAGAACTAGCATGCAATTCAAATGAAATCAATCGAGCGAGAATTAACCCTTTCTAGAAAACTGAGCCAGGTCACTTTTGGCTAGTCATGCAGACTATTTGTATCTGAAATCACCATGTTGAGAAACTTACTCTGAACAAGCCAGTGGAAAGATGTACACATTAGCTGTACAGGATTTGAGCTAGCTTTCACTTTTCGAACTTACTAAATTAATATTCACACAATGTTATTGTTACTCATGTATGTATTAGTCACAAAAAATCATGTATTAAGCTTGTTGGAAGAACACATGATTTTCCGACGCCAACAGTAACATTGTACCCGAGTAACATGCTATTCTAAGTTTGGCCTGCCAATAATACCATCATTAAGAAGCACAACAAACTTTATAGTCCTTAGATTCCATCTTTTTCATAGCTACTTCAAGCAATTTCTAAGGATCTCTCATTAAGATTAAGATTACAAAAAATTCTTCTTCTTCCTGCATATTCCTTGCTCCATATATTACACTTTTTTTTTTTTAATTGTGTTCTCAGTGATCAATGGCAAGATAAAGATATGAAAGAGCCTGTTATGCTTCTAGCAGACAATTTAGTGAGTGTTTTGGGGCAGCAAGCTCCTGGTCTCTCCACCTACTCTCTGAAGATTAGATGCTACTATAGTGATGAGAAAGCTACTATTCATCATCAGAAATCTACAGGCCCAGTTGGAGAGAGAAAGTGCATTTTTGGTTCCACCTTGAACCAGTTAAAAAGGATAAAATAGCTGTAAGCAGCTGAAAAGTAACAGACAGGTAGCATGTAAGGTATCACCATGCAGGCATCAGGACAACACTAAGTGCAGCTAGGAGTCTGGGTGACTTGTAAGATGAGAGTGCTTTGAAAGTGGGCCTTCTGCTCAAGACTTAATTCTTGGCTATGTTTTAAAGTTCTTTTCGTTCCACATAAAATGGAGTGCTAGAAGTTTGGCTTTGTATGCAAATCTAGTTTCCCAGAAAATCAGAACTGAAGAGCTGGAACTTAAGTTTTAAGTGAGCTAGAGTGGTTCACACAGCAAGTTAAGGCATTTCTGAAGTTCAAGAGAAGGCTGAACTCCCTGTTTCGACACAGTCTAAACCTAACAGCTTTACAGAACCACCATTACAGATAGAGCTATTATGACTAAAGACCACTAGTGATCTACATTCAAGAACTGTTCTTTCTTTGGAAGTTTTTTTTCTGAGAATTTTGCAGAAACAATTAATTAAGCAAAATTAGAGACCATGTGGTGGCAAATAATTATCAATTGTTAGATGAAGTTATCATCTTTAGTTTTTCAGATTTACCCCTTAAATATTAAACATAAACTGCTCAGAAAAACTTAACATTTTTTTCTGTTCCTACTGGCTAGATCCAACCGCATGTTAGTTTTGACAACTTGCAGATGGTACTCACACCCATCACTTTTATCCTTTGCTAAAAATCACTCTGTGCTAACGGCCAGCATTGGAATCTCAGTCATAAAATGCAAAAGGAAAAACATTCCTGTATGTTTACATTTTAGGGATGGAATTAAAAAAGCAGTGCTACAAAGTCACAGCTGGCCTGAGTGGTGCCAGATACAATAAAAGAAAAGCTCACTAAATGTTTTCCCCATATTTTTGGTTTAAGTTTTTCCTAGTTGAGGTGTAGGTTTGTTTTCTTCTTTTTCCCAGTTATTCCTCCATTAAAAACTGACATTTTTAAACTGAGGAGAGAGGTCTTTTCACATTACATTTACCTCCATAGCTCTTCTCACCCTGTTTAGTCGTCTTTAAATAGAAGAAAAAACCAACCCTGTTTTGACACTCAACTTGAACTCTCATAGCATCTTTTCTACCTTTGTCTTATAGCAAAAATAGTATTTCAATTGTTTGTTTCATGCTCAAGCTGCTTTCCTTTATTTTAGTGATTCTGTTGCTCAAGTTTAACCAGACTTGTACTTCTTTCAACATGACATATTGTTATAACTTTAATTTGATGGTTTCAATTAATAGAAGTGTTTATATAACCATTTAAAATCCTGTGGCAGATCAGTGTGTCAGGTCTCTGAAGACATTTTTTTCCTTAGCCATTATCTGCTTACCTTAAATTACACTCGAATTTAGAAAGTTTTCAAATAACCAGGAAGATTTGCCTACTTAAGTCCCTACCCTCTTCTTTTATTAAGATACGTCATGCTCAAGGGAAAGGTTTTGTTATTGAGTAATAGTAGGAAAGAAAGTCTTAAAAAAAAAATTTATGTGCACATGGCTAAACTTCATTACTCCAAGTTCTTAAGCTAGAGAGCATAAAATATTCTTTTGCTCCTGCAATTCTGTAGAGGTATGAAAAAAAATGTTTCTCTCGGAAGAAATACTTCACTAAGGTTGGTTTCAACCCAATACAGAAATAGTGAAAGTGGAATTATATTTGAATGAATTAAGAAGCATAATACAGTTGACCACAGAATCACAGAACGACTGAGGTTGGAAGGGACCTCTGGAGGTCACCTGCAGCCTCACAGTAAAAAAGTTTTTCCTTATGTTCCGACAGACCCTCCTGTGTTTCAGTTTTTGCCATCACCTCTTGTGCTGTCACTGGGCACCGACAAAAAGAGTCAATCCACACATCAGCTATGCATATTTAAAAATGTGTGACAAACATTAAGTTCTTTACAGAAATTGAGCAGTAACAGTGTCAGTGCTTCAGCCTACAGATTATTTATGACATCTTCAACATATGTGAAAACATGCTCCTCCATGTCACTTTCAACTGAAGCTAAGCTACAATATTTTAAGTTTGAAAACAAAGGTAAAGAAGATTTTAAAAACTGCATTTCCAGGATCATTTACATCTTCTTTACAAAAATCCTCAATATTTCTACAGACTCTGTAGCATTCTTTAAATATAGTCTATGTTCATGAAAGTCAGAAATCTAAAGATACCAATCACAGAAGTCAGTAGACAAAATAGCCCACCAATCCTTAGAGACTATAGCCATAAACCCTCAGTCTCATCTGTTGGATCCAGCTTCAAATTAGGATTTGAACAGATTTTTTTTTCAGAAAAAAAGGTTGAGTCCCCATCAACTGCACCGAGAAGTCTACTGAACACTGGATTAGTATATATACTCCCATTTATTTAATTGTTTACAATTATTTGCACACCATTAACTTGATAGAGCTTAAGTAAATCAGTACTAAAGCACTGATCTTATTCCTTTATAGCTGAGAGTTGAATTTCTCATGACCTATTCAGAGCAACTCAAAGCATGGCCAGAGGGGTGGTCACCACACCAGGGAGCAATGTTCAGTTGGCAAACCATCACACTGCAACATGAACTTTTGAAACAACAAACAAAAAATGACACTAGAAAAGCTTATTTGTCAGCTCTTTAATGCTCACCCGGTGTGAGTTTGCCATGGTTTCAAGCCACTTCTGAAAAACTATTAGGAGCAACTAATATACAATAACAGCAACTGGTGTTGGCTGCTCTGTTACTTGTTTGTGTTTTCAGCTTTAGTAAAGAAAGATCAGTGTTCCCCCAGCTTGTATTTCCACTGATTTCCTTCAATGTGTGACCTTTATTCTTCCACTAGAAGGACACAGACAGTAGCAGAAATGTTCAAAATCAGGTACTTGAATTATTTCCTTTCTTTGCTCCCTCAAGCACTGTGCTCGCCAAATTGAATTGCCTAAAATTACAGTTTTAACCTTGTTGATTAAGCCAAGCCAAACAGCTCAAATCGTCTCAACATCAGTCATACATATGAAGAGGTCATCAAGAAGATGGAACTAAGCTCTTCAAAGGGATACATAGCAGGGGTACAAGTCAGCAGGCATAATCTGAAGCAAGAGAGACTCTGACTGGATGTATGAAAATTAAAAACTCTCCCCATGACAGCAGTCAAGCACTGGAACAGGTTGCCTGAGGTACAGTCTAGATCCTTGGAGTTTTTTAAACCTGACTGGATAAAAACTTGAACAGCCTGGTCTGACTATGTCTGACCAGCAGCATGTCGGACTAGAGACCTCCTGATGTCCCTTCAAACCTGAACTACTCTATGACCCTATGATCTACTGCAGTGTTTCACCCACTTGCAAGTCTGATTGTGTTTCTTGAGTGTGATGGTATAGTCAAGCCTAGCCTTCACTTAAGGTTTTTAAGTCAAGTGGGTGGGTGTTGTTGGGGGGTGGGAGGTGACTGTTTGTCGAGGGGGGGTGTTCAGTGTTGGGGGGTTGTTTGTTACTGTTTGGGTTTTGGGGGGTTTTGAGGGGGTTTTTTGGTTGTAGTTTTGGTTTTAGGGTTTTTTTAACCATAGTATCCAAGTACATCACAAGCCTGAAATACCCTCACTACATCTCTGACACACAGAAATGGAGAATGGGAAAGCAGTAATACACAGTACTGTATTTTTAAAGTATTCTGATAACCTAAAATACAAATAAGAATCTTGAGTATCTCCTAAACACCTAGAACCCTAGCTCACCAAAAGCAAATCTGGACATGAGTGACTTAATAGGTTCATACATGCTGTTTGTGCTGGAAAAGAGGAAGAAGTTGAAACTTAGACTAACTACTTGATGAACCAAATCCAGAGCAGCCTCAGCTAGCATTGTTCACCACAGTGAACACAGTGGCATAACACAGCAAAAATGGGACACACAGCTGTGTCACTTGTATCCATATTTATAGCTTTCCAGTATTCTCCATAGAAATTTGTAACCACTATTCTGATTCTCAGATAAAATGACTTGTCCAGAAAGCAATAGGTGCCTTGATACAATATACTCAATTTTTTTTTTGTTCCTATGGCATCTGGCATATAGTCCCATCAGCTGCAAAATCATCATACAGAGTATTTTACTTGATGGATGAGCCCTTCACATGGAAATGGTGTAATTATAGTTTCATGTATTCCTTTACCCTTTCCTCTCCCATGTGTAAACAGGGCCTAGTTTGTTCTTCATTAGCAAGAGTCTTGATGTGAAAACTTAAAATTGCTTACATAAAGAATATTTAGGAGTAAGAAAAATTTAACCTAGAACTTCAGAATGTATTACAAATACTCTATTTTCCACCAAAGCTTTTCCCCAATTAAAGAGGAGGAAAATACCTATATACTTATTGAAAAACACATATAAATATTTTTTAAATTGCTTAGGTAGCTAAAACAAAAAGTAACATAGAAATGGTTCTAGCAAGGACACTACGTAGCATTACCATTACAGTATAACAAAAGTTACATAGCATCTAGCACAGAATAGCTATAGATTAAGCAAATGGCTTCCACTTTAGTCTACAACCCTGTATTTCAGATGTAATTTTGATTTGTAGTTTATAACAAGTCAGAACTTGGTTTAACAAAGTAAAAGCCACACAAAAAAATCTGGGGGACTCAACCTTTCTGCTGGCAATTGAGAACTGGAGTTTCACGGTTGAGTTTAGGAACATGTAATTAATGCCATCATAACTCTATTACAAAGCAACAAATGTAGCAACAAAAGAGGTGATAGTAACTCTGATAGATAAGTATGCCGATATCTTACCCAACAGATATTTCAATACACTTATTTTTCTGAATTCACAAGTCTAAAATGCATCTTCAAATAGTTTGGTATTACTACAGCATTTTAGCTCCTCTGATCACCACCTTGCCAATTTACATCATTATATGGAAAAGATGTAAATGACTTATGATCACCAGGTGAGGTCAAGTCCATTTAAAGATCAGAAAACATGATACTGTTTAATCACTGTGATTTGGGTTGTGAAAGAGCATTTCTCTTATTTCTACTTACTTTGAACTCTAAACCAGGTACGACATGGTATCTTTCAGTATACACATTACTAAAGTTTCCCACAGCATATGTAAAATTCTGAATCCATTTTTTTCAGAATTTCTAAAACAATTTCATTAAATATTTTTTTCTTGTGAACTCCCCAGGCCAAAAGCTGCATAGGAACTGCATCTAATTATTATGAATGAGTAGATATTCTTTCAGAGATAAGAGATGCTACTGAAATTAAACTAACATTTCTAACTATTCTAAAGTAATGGGGTTTAGTTACTTTCCATGATACATTATATTTCCTCTTCTTCTTTAAAGAGGGGAAATTCATAATATAATAGAAATGACATCTCAGAGAAATGCCCCTTTCTAATCAGAATGGATTCACTCAACAGTCAACTCAGTGCGTTTACAGTCAGACTACAGTTTCCTTTGTTTGGTCCATAAACTACTGGTTTTGTCATGCCAGTGCATACGCCTACTGAGAGATAGGTGCTCCACTCCACCATCTATTTTTTAACATGAGTCAAAGTATTGTGTTTTCTCATTCTTTCATTTCTCTGTAACTTCTGCAGTTTTGTACTCTTCTCTACGTACAAGTTCTAAAATTATTTAAATTTTGCCAAGTCAATGGTGCCATGATGATCTAATGTGACAGAATCCAATGGTGAACTTGTGCCTTGGCCTTAGCTTAGTGTTCAGCAGCTTAAAGTAGTTCAAGTCCACCTTCAGCATGATGACCAGGAGACAGGGATACCCTAGTATGAACATCATTCCATGTTGAACTTACTTTATAAGGATTTAACTATGACTATTCTGAATGCTACAGAAGGAAATGGTGCTGTCTTCCTCTCTTGGGAAAGATCTATTGCATATTCATACCAATTAAGAAGATAAATGCTTTTTGGTGCATATGCTAAAGGATTTTCAATATTTCCCTTGAGTTCGGGTGTTCTTTCTTTTGCCTCCACTATCTCTCTTTCTCCTTACATATCTATGTCTGTTGGATTTCATCCCCCTATCTTTACCTTCCTCCTTTGAGGGCTCCTTCTGTTCAAGACTCATCTGCCTCTCTGAAAACCTTAGTCAAACTAGACAAAAGACAACAATGCATTAAAATTCTACACAAACAGATTAACTTGTTAGAGATCATACAAAGCATCACTCTGAGATGGATGTTACAAAAGTCATCTGCACTTCAAATGGAGGGCAGTTGAGGCTGATTTTCCAACAATCCATTTGAAAAACATGAGGTGTCAACATATTTGTATTAGTTTGTGTAGAGTGGATAAAAAATTGAGAGCCAAATGTAGCACCATCAATAGAAGTGATATCTGCATTACAAAATACTACCATCACTTGAACAACAGGTATGTCTTAGCAATATCGTCACTAAAATTAATGAAAGATATGCTCCCTGCTTTTTCTTTCTCCCTACAATACACATTCTTGCACTTTGTTTTGTACACTTAATGTGCACTCAGTTTCACTGTCCTACCTCCATAACCAATCATTTAATTTCTTCTTCAAATGTAAATATCTCAGACTATCAAGAGAAAGAAAAAAAAAATTCAGTCTTCAAAGTAAACTTTATGCAGACAAGAGATATAGGTACCTATTGTACCGCCTAATAATGCTTTTAATTGACTTATTTTAGTGTAGATGTTGCTCCTTCAGTTTCCCCTGGTTAGTATCCAGGTCAGAATGCAATAGCCCAAATTCTGACTTTTTCACTTTCTAATTCTTTTTTCTAATAATTCACTTTCTAATTTCTCTTTACTAATTAAATATCTTTTTTTTAAAGCTAAACTTTTTCTGAATATATTCAGGATCTGACTGAGTATAGAGATCTGGGGAGAAAAAAAAAAAAATCTCTGAAGCAGTAGGAGCTCAAATGCGTCTCTTACAATGAAGCAGACAAGCAGGCTAATCAACCAACTAGTAGTAGATTGATTACTGCTTAATAAAAAAAATACAAGATTTTATTCCTTTACATATGGTCTATCTTCTTACCACGGTAGACCATTATTCATCAGGCTTAAAGCAACTATCAGAATTATGATTCTTAAGACTGTAACTATGCATTGCACTACATCCTGTAAATTCTTCTTAATATCTAACTTCATTGTCCTTGGGAGAAACTATTTTTACAAATTCCAGGAAGTATGGCCTCCTAACTGACTACAGCAGCCTATTTATCTAGATATATAATCCAGATTTTAGACTTCAGATTTTTCATTGAGTTAAAAGCAGTTTGCAATACTCTAGCCACCTTCTAGCTCCACAAATTTTTTCAATACAGGATTAGAAACCTGCCAGGCAGCAAGGAATAGATTCCAAACAGACAGAAGTCTTTCATGGTCTACAATTACATAATTCACTGAGTTACAGTGGTTTCATGCCTCCTTCTTCTGACAATATCTTCTGTTAGAAATAGGATGTCAGACTTATTGGCTAACTAGCCTTTGTTCTCATGACAAACTACATACCTAATTTTTTACTTTTACATCTCTGAGCTAAACCATAGCATGCTTTACAGAAATCTACCTTTAAACTTGGTTTTGATATAATTATCATTACACTTATGTAGACTTCCCTCTGTTTATCCTTTAGTTCCTGCTAGTGGAAACTCTCATTTATACAGTGAAATCCATAGCTTTCAAGATTATATTTGCTTTGTACAATAAGGCGTCAAACCTGTGCGCTACGGGCCAGTTGCAGTCTCTCGGAATACTGAATCTTGTGTTCAGCCTCTTTTCGGCTTTTTTTCCTTGAGGCCACCCCTCAGTCTCTCACCAACCACAGGACAGCAAGTTCACCCATCCAAAGTGCAGGCATCCCACACACTGTCTGCAGCTCTGAGGAGGTCATAAAGAACAACTGCGTTTTAGTTGTGGGACACCTTCAAGTTACACAATAGGGAAGAGAATAGGAAATCTGGTCCATAAGTGGCTCCATGAGATGCTATATGGCCTGTTCCAGACCCAACATTAGTTTGTACTACAGATAAACTTACATCTCGCCACTTAATCAACAGCCAAGTCTTAAAGAAAAAACAAATTATTCCCCTCTTCCCAATCAGCTTACCCTTCACTTTAGATGCTCCGATTTAAAGCAGTTGTCCCTTTGTACTTTACCTATTTGTGTATCCACAGATATCAATTTTTCCAGGTTGGCTAATATCATATGACCTATATTGGGAAATAATTCCCTGAATTAAAAATGTATAAATTAATCTCTTGCAAGGACAAGCCGTCAGTACTTTTTTCCATCCAAAACCTTGTGCTGCATTTTAAACTCCAGTAACTAAAGCTAAGAGTAGGAAAAATGCAATAATAGTTACCTAGAGGGACTAGGACCAAAATGTCCAAGCTGGTTTTAATCGATGTATTTATTAAACTTCAGCACATAGTATCACCTTCTCCTGGTGGGGGGGGGACACACAACAGATCTCATTACTTTGTCAATGCTATTTACATGAGTTTTACTTTACAAGGAAACTATGAATGCTTGCTCTTTCTGTGCTTGAAGCCTACTCAAATTCAGCAAACTATGCAGCTGTGAAATTTACTATACATTTTTTATCATAATTATTAGCCTAAAGAGAAATCATGCAGTGTTTTTGGCTATTCTCACAGCATTAGTAACCATCACTAGACATAACTAACTCTGCAAGATTCAATATGAGAGCAAAATACTACTCTACTGAACAATTATTTCCTCTCATTTTGGATCAGGTATGTAGGCTACAGATTACATCGTTATTTTAAAAAATAAGAGACTACTTATGTTCAAGTTAAATTGAAAAAACAAAATCATAATTTGCTTAACCTTGGAAGACTTATGGAATTCAGACAAATGAGACCATCAAAGCTTGGACCTCTCTTTGTGAGTGACTGGTTTTGGCAAAAGAGATAGCCATGCTGATCACAAGGAAACTAACAGACTGGTAAAAGCTTTAAAATAAAGATTACAGGGTAAAATTAGCAAGACAAGAAGCTTAATGATAATGTACATTTCCCCCACTCCCATCCCATGTTTAATACACAGATGCAATCATTACAGTAAATTGTGCAAGAGCATGAGAACTATTTCCAGTTCAAAAGACAGGAGAAGGTATTGTTTCTCAGGCACACCTTCTGATAATGTAACAAATGCTGAGTTTCTATTATTTTGAGTCACAACTGCCATAAACAATTGTCTTTAAAACAATATGCTACTTTGTGTGAGTATAACAAGACTTTTTCACTGGTGGAACTATAAAATTTGTTGTGCTGCACATATACCATATTGTTGAAGATGATAGATAAGGATCCTGGACAGGGATTAGAAACTTTCAGCTCAGTTACAATACTGCACACAGGATAGTAAGAAGGCTTTTTACATGTAGGAATGAACTGCTCCATTAACACAAAACAATCCCTTCAGTGAGGGTGGGGACGGGGTAAGAAAAATCACTGCTGTTGTCTTTCATGGTCCTCCTCAGGTTGATCCGAAGTGGGTTGATGTAGTCCCCTTCCCACTCCTAATAACTAAATCACTTTTGTAACCAAATCAACTTGTCACTTGCTGACTTTATATTTGCTTCTAATTAAATCCCACATATAGGTACCTTCTGTCAAAAATTATCTGGATTCAAACATCAAGTATTTGGTACATTAATCTACAGAAAGACATTCTGATTTTTGTCATTACTAATGCTTATCAGCTACATTCCTGCAACTGAGCTGTCTAACATTGTGCTTTTGTCCTATAGATTTGCATTACAGTGTCTTTTCTTTTCCACTGTCGTCTAATGCTTCTATTTATGCAAATATACAAATATCTTCTCATCCCTTAAATCCATCATCAAGCTACCTAGTTTATGTAACCAAATAATCCCATCACTTCTAAGGCTCACCCGTTCTAGATTTGCTCTACCCACTCACTATCTGTATTTACTGTGTTTTGTTTTACAGTAGCAGCAGCCATCCCACAGCCAGCTCTGCACTACTTTCCTCTTTCTCAGTGTGCTGATATCCACTGACTGCAGTAGATCAGAAGCACAAGTCTCAAATTCTTTCTGTATGGATTGTTTACAGAACCAAGGATGTCGATTTAAAAGATCTGAGACACAAAAATTTGTACAACCACGCTGAGCTCTGAAGTCTGAGCTCTGCCTGGACAATCAGGACAGTAACTAAAGTCAGTGATAAAACTCAAGCAGGTTTCTTAACTAACTCACCCCCCCCCTCCAGCCCAACCCCAAAAGCACAAACCATTTGAAAAATGGTTTAGCCATATAAAGGCATGAGAACTAGCCGACAGTTACATTTGATATACATCACTTATTCAAGGCCCTAATGTTGTCAGAATTGTTCACGATGAGTGGTTCATTGCTTCACAATTTTTCCCCTACAATTTCAATCAGTTCCTTAATGATCAAGTTAAATGGTATGCAATAAATATGAACTATAGTAGGTAAAATCTGTAGGTATAACTGTTCTAGGATAACAATAGAGGTACTTTTTGCCTTCAAATAACTTTAAGAAATTTTCCTAATGCTTATGTGCTCTGTAATCAAATTATGTGACTCTCAGAGGGAATGACTTACTAGTACATAAATTTAATAACATTCTGCCCCCTTCTGACATACCTACCATACAAACAGGCTACTGATTAGCCCGTTAAGGCCTTATATTGGCACTGCTTTTCAAGCATGCAGTCCAGACCAGCTCAAAACACTTGATGTGCTCCCACAGCTCAAACTGACCTCAAATACAGGGATAAATTCTTCATCTCAGGATTGGTCACTGTGTCAGTACACCATTTCATAAAACGTTACCCCAAATTGTTCCTTTTTGTATAATGGCAACTTGGACTGAGTATTTTTTTTCCTGATAGCCAAAGTACCTTCAGAAGTGAGTTATTTTGTTTCACTTCATCCTCACAAAATATTCAGTGTAAAGTAAAACCATGTTAATTAAAAAAATAAATATAGCAGCTTCAGCCTTCATCTAGTTCCTATGATCTTTTCCCAGTCTTGCTTCTATCTATATAGCCCTGACTATATTTTGTAACAGCCCTGAGGCTATTCTATGTTTTATCCTGACAATTATTATCCTTAAGAAAAAACAGCACAGTGAACAGACCCATGGTCACCATGGAGTCCAATTTTTTTTTTTTTTTTTGTAATTCTGTCAGAAGTCCCATGTTCCGTAATAGCTTTCCATTTGAAAACATGACAGATAACCACAATTGTTAAGAACCAATTTTAGCACAGTTGGTAAGCATCTCCAGTTTAACAGAAAGGTGTTCAGCATTTATGCAACACTTTTTCTATCAGAAGATCTCCAGTAACAATGGGTGTTTATCTTTAACCCTTATGTGTCACTAATGTTCCCATCAACTTTAATGGTCCATATTCTATACTGAGCCACAGTGATGTAAAAAAAAAAAAAAAAAAAAAAAAAAAGGCAACTTTACTCAGATCAGTTTCTGAAAGCGCTAATTTAGTGACAGATTTGAAGCAGAATATAGAACCCATTTCTGATATTTGACAAGTAAGGAAATAAGAGATTAGGGATATTTTCAAAAGATATAAAAAAAGATACCAAAGGTCTTCCATAGAACATTATTTATTTCTAAATAATTTAATGCTGTATTTCTAAAGGCATTTCCATCATAACTAATAGTTATGCAGATTTCCATTTCTCATTACAGTCAGTCATATTGCAAATAGCATCATTATTGGCTCAGTAGAACTTGGACTGAGGAAATAATTCATTTCACAGATGTTACTCAGAATTCATGACCAAGCTGTCCCAAATCCCAATCCTGGACTGGAAATAAAGATCTCTCTAGCTCATAACAAGCCCTTGCATCAGCCCCACATCATTCATAAGAAAAACATGAGACTGTCTTTGATTTTTTATTTTGGCATTTTCTCGTAAAGATTTACACTGTAACAAAGAGCTAGTATTCAAAAATATCATCATTTGGTAAAAGTATTCCTGAAGAATAATGGATAAGTTCCTGAAACGCCCCAGCTAGGCCAGTGGTAGATTTAACATAAATCTCAATAGAACCTATTTTCATCTAAAACACCATACATATTTCAGTGCATTCAGTAATTATAAAGCAATATTCAAGCCCTCTGTTCCTCATGATAAACTGCACTGTTTATATTTACTGTTTACCTGACCAAAACCTTTACAAAAGAGGTCTTCAATTAGTTGCTGAACAAGAAAGCAGTGTTGGATAACCATGTTAATATTTGGCCAGCTCAAGGTTTGTCCAAATATTCCTGTCAGGAAGAAATTTTCTCCTGGAAGGTCACAGAAACCTGTCTTAAAGCAGAACATCAAATAAAATTTAACAGAAAATTCTACATTAAGCTATGGGTTTGCAAAATTAACCCCCACTCCTTCCGTTCTATATATAAACAGAAGGATTTTATGCGGTGTCTTCTTTAATGAAACATACTAAAGAAACTTCATTAATTTCTTCAATTTTAAACTTCTTTCATTTATTTTAATTTGAATTTCTTTAATTACTTTCTTTACAGAAACAAATTAATGAGTCTTCCATCTATTCAGTATCACAGCATGGGTTCATAAAGAAACAGGACAGAGTTCAGAAAGATAAATTACAATGTCTGAGCCTTCAAAAAATAGTGTCAAAGACAATATCCCATAGAGGTATCTAATTCTATTAAGTTCAGAGGGTTTTGCCTAGCTCATGTGTTGCCTGAATAATGTCTGATAGTATGGTTCTCATACAAAGAAAAGAACAGTTAGACTAAGGAAAAAAAAAAAAAAATCTTGAAAGAGTCCATAATGCAGGAAAAATATCTGGATCTGCTGAGTCAAAGAACAGCAAGAGTTTTTATCCTTGAGGAAAAACAGGACAGTGAACAGACCCATGGTCACCCTGGAGTCCAATTTTTGTCAGTGGCCCAGAAGATTAAATTCCTCTTTTGAAGACATTTAAGTGTATTTTCAGATATGCAGGGGAACTTTGATAATATAATAAAGGAGATCTTAAATTTTGTTTATTTAGAAAATAATAGGTTCCAAACCCCTATGACCCAAGGCAAAGATACAAAACTAAAGTGATTGATTTCATGAAGAATGGTATATAGCATTATATTATTGAGAACACAAAAGCTATTAAAACTCATTTCAAGACTTTATATTGACTACAGAGACTACACAAGTTCTCCCTCTTGCATGTTTAAACTTCAGCAATTGTGAAAATAGCTATTTGATTCAAAAAATACATGGCCTCTTCAGGTCCTACCTGTGTCAGTAGAAGCTACAGATGTCTGAATCATGAACTAATTCTGATTAGAAGTTTAAAATATGCTTATTGATGTCTGAATTTTGTATGGTGTATATAAATTTACCCTCCCAGCAAGAGCCATAATATGTGCAGTGATTTATGAAACAGGGATTTTGCACATTAATTATATTAAGACATCCTTTTTTTATCTTCAATGATACACAAACAGATATCATTAGCACATAACGCAAAGTATATTTATGTATCATATAACAACAAAGGCCAATAATTTTATATACTCTCAGTCCTTGGCACTAACATTAACTATTGTTTTTCTGAGTGAAATATGAACATTTTAATATGTTTCATTTGATCTGACAAAAGATACTACCTTGCCAACAAAACAAATTTCCCCTCAGAAACCTTACTGCCTTTTATACCATAGGCTATCACAGCTATAAACAAGGTAACATATTACAGCAAGATGCACATTTGCCAGTCTGACACCTCTCTTCTCTGTTCATTCATTCCAGCTGTTCTCTGCACCATCACCAGCATCAAGCACCCGCGGTGTGAAGAGCAGGGTGTGACACGTTGGGGTGCGAGAGTCAGAACGCTGACTCTCCAAGAGAAAGGGTGTAAGATGAAGATGACACACATCAGAAAAAGAAAGTGGATTTTTTTTAGTCAAATGTAAGGTGGAACATCCACAGTCATTTTTTTTCCCAAAGAAACGGCGCTTTCTATTAGTCCAGAAACACCCTGTGCTGGGTGTTGGCTATGTAAGTTCTATCAACCTTGAAGGCAACTGTTGTTCCATGGCAGTGGGAATTGCCACAAAAACAAAACAAAAAACAGCAGCAAGGCAATGCAATCCATTCATTGTAAAGCTTCCAAAACATATCACCACAAAACCATGGCATATTCACAAAACTTCTATTTTGGATGTTTGGAAAGCAGATAAAAACTGAAAAAGTTGATTTCATGGAATCTTGGAGAAAACGCACTGAGCCACAACTGCATTCACATTCACCTAGCAAAACAAACAATGAAAATTCTGGATAGAAACTCTGAAAATAAGGCTAAAGTAAAAGCCAGGAGCATAACAGGAAGTCCAGATCAAACAGGAGCCAAATTATGCTTGCTTTTAATTCTACTGCCCATTGCATGTGCATTTTTGTGAAGTGTTATTCATCTACTGATTGCATTCTTGGTTTAGATTAACTTAATTTTATTGATGCTGAATTCAGCCAGCTAACCTTTACTATTTATTTTTAATAGGCTTGATGCAATACATTTTTATTGCTGAGATAAGTATTGATTAAAGCCTCTGCCTCCACTTGTTTTGATTGCCTCATGTAATTAGGAAGTCTAATAAGAGCATGAAGTACAAATAACATTTTATATTTGCATGTAGACCTGTAAATGACCTTTACAAATTGAATATACTTCTAAATACACCTGCCCTTGAGGTAAAGGACAGCAAATAAACAGGAAGCCACTAGACATCTCAAGGCATAAAAAAAGGAAGATTCTATAAAGTGCTGTGAAGTAGCATGGTATCTTCAAGGTTAGGACAGAATAGAAAGGATTCCCATGAATCAAGTCTAACTTGCCCTGCCTAATGCAGAAAGCTAAGTTTATACCATTTAAAAGGATATATTCCTGATATTTTAAACCACGATTTTTAGGTTTTTAAGCAATTCCAAAAACTCCAATCCTACCCAAAGCTGTAAGATGCAGGTGGGTACTCACAAAGCTATGCTAAAGTAGTCAAGGGTTTATGTAAGTGCAGAAACACAACCACAGGAAGACAAGAGCACAGTCAGAGCCCAGGGCTTTCAAACAGGCAGAGAAGATTTGCCATAACTGACCAGACCACTTATTCATGTGAGCCAACATCCTGTTGGCAGCAACTGCCAACACTTGTTGACTCAGCTGGGAGTAAAAAGAAGAGGAATGTCTGATGAAATTTTTTTCCGTATCTTCTGAAAACTAAGGATCAGATTTGTCACAGATACAATCTCATTTGCTAGATAGATAATCTCCCAAGCGATATTATAACAATGTTTAATGAATGACATTTGGCTTTTATTGAACGGCTGATTAGACTAATTAAAAGTGCAAAGAGGAGAACTTGGAAATACATTCTGTGAATGGATGCAGAATATGTTTTCAGATAAAACATTTTTATTGCCAAAAATTGTTTAATTCATTTTATAAAGTCTGAAAAACCAGGTTTGGAAAGCACCAAGCAGGCCCATTTTCCTTCTTTCGCCTAGGGCAGGATGCATTACTCATTTACTGTACTGTACTATGTTTTCCAGCCCTGTCTCATTTTAAAACACAACTTCAAAGATATGAAGCATCCCACACTTCCCTTGGGAAACTACTCCAAAATAGTACAGAGGTTTATTTCTGACTTTTAATATAATCTCTCCTCCTCAGCTTCATCCCATTACACTCACTCTGTCACCTTCTAACAGACTTCGAAAATAAGCAGCCACTGATTTTCTGAAATCTTGTTTAAGTTTTGGACACTGTCATCCATATTCTGAGAAAAACATGTTATGCCATCCCAAGCCTATCCTGACTTATTTCTAAAATGGCACCCCCAAAGCCACACAGCCAGACTTTCCTCTCTCAAGGAACTTCAGTGAAAAAGGAAATTAACAGCTTCTATAGCTGTGGCTAGGAAGGGCTATAGAAATACGATCACAGTCAAGACATTTTTCCATAGCTCTTCATCAATCCTAAGCAAATTCACCTACTAGAGACCTCTGCTGATCCATAACAGTGGAGGGAAAGTTAGTGTCTATTTCTCACATCAGAATGGAGCGAGTATCCTGCTGTAAAAGTAAAGTTGGTTTTCCAAAGGAAATCTGATATATCACATATTCTATAACACAGATTCATTGACAATGGTATCCAATCATAATAAGAAAATAATTACTTCAATGAAACAAAGGTGAAACAGGTTATGAGGAGATCTGCCGCATACCTATAGCTGAGGTTTCCAGCTCCCTGACTGCATAGTTGCTGCATATTGTACTGCATGTTATATAGCAGAAATTCTGCTTTTTACATCTGATGGACAAGAAAATGGTATTGCTCTCTCCGGATTGCAAGTACAAGTGAAATCAGGAGATAAAAGAAGAGTTACAATGACCTTTGACGCAGAGGATTTATAAGAACTTATTCCACCACATAACGTATCCAAAATGCCATCTTTAAAGCAGCACGCAGGCTCTAGGATACCTTTTTTCCACTATGCAAACGCTGAAGGAAAACAGAAATGAAAAGCTCTCTAATATGTAACTGTTCTATAAGCTCCTGATGTGCCACAGAGAGAACCTACATGTTTCTGCTCTATTTGTTTGATAACTGCATGCCTTAAAGGGGATTTGAAGGCACTTTAGTGCACCAAGAGTTGCACAAAAAACTACAGTAAAATGCAGCATTTATCTATAAAAACTACAAAACCATCAGATAAATTAACAGTTAGTAAGGACTAAACAGCCTGTATGTAACCTGGTCCAACGTAAAATTCATTGTATTGCTGCCCATGGAGCAACTAGGAAGGAGATTATGAGCTGAAATTACCTTCTTCCTCCTCAGGGAAAAAACAGTCTATCACACTTCTTCACCATGTGTGTGGTGTCTGACCTGCTGCCGTAACTGTGGTGTGAAGCATGCAGGCAGACAGCTGTCATCAAGGTTCTGCCCATTCTCTGCCCTCTCCATTCCTTTCCTGGCTACTTGGAGGCATCAGAGATCACAGGATAGAAAAATCTGATAAAAGTGCAATTATTCCAAAACACAAAGGATTTTTTATTTCCAAGTAGTGCACATGTGATGCACAATTTCCTATCTGCCTCAACAGGTTTTTATAGCTCTGCAATTGTATAGTTTTGGGTAGTAGTACAGAAAGATTCCAAGCTTGTAAAGCTCTATTTAGTGCCACAACCACTCTTAATATTCCAGACTTGTGCATACAGGCATATTTCTCCTGCTACCTTGAAACTAATTGTAAACAAACTCATATTAGAACACACAATGTAACTCACCTACAATTTCTTTTGGGAAAAATTCTTACCAGCTGCTTGTACCATTAAATTGACTACATCCCTATACATGCATTTTCTCCACAAAAAGTATTTCATTTAAAAAACATTTTAAAACCCTCAAGATACCAAGCTTTTTAGCTAGAGAGAGCTTAAAGTCCTATTATTCTATTAATAGTCCTGAATAAACAAGGCAGATGATACATGAATGTATCTGGTACATATCTAGCTATTTTTTCATTATGTCTCTCTTTCTCTGCTCCTTCTTCCCTTCAGCTTGGTGAGCTTTTAATTTCAGCCATTTTCCATATTATTTTCACTATAATGATTACAAGTAGCAAGTGAATGACAGACACAATGAAACTCAACCCAACCTGCAACAGTAACGCCTACACTGTAATTAAGGTGAAGCTTGGCAGCTAGTGGGGGAAAAATTTACATAGTCAGGGGACCTATGTGCATTACACTCAGTGAAACCAATCCCACCAGGCAAGAAGGAGGACTAAAAAGAAGAGGAAGGTACTACCTCTGGTTTTGCCTATTTTTTTCTCAGTAAGACAGGATCATATTCCTTATCTTACAGCCCAAATCTCCACATGCACATGGGGAGTGCTGGTGGCATTCTTAGTGCTTGTAACACCCTTACCAAAAGCAAGGAAGGGCTCTTACTTTTTCTAGGGTCTTCAGAAAAGAACATCAAGCCACGAACATTCAACTTTGAATTAAACTTTCAAATTGACTATTCAATTTCCAAACAAGGAGCAGGCAGGCATGTTATATCAATCACAACACGTCTTGTACTCTCTAATCAGAATATAATCCATGGTTTTACCTACTGTAAGCAAAGACATTACCAATAGCGTTCAGTTACATCAGTCTTTTTAAAAGTCAACTGAAACAAATTCTTTAAGGTGTAAGGGGAACGAGAACATTACAGGAATAAAATAGTCCCCCATTCACTTCTGAGTTTACAAAAGTTGTCTACATAAGGATTCTGAAAATACAGCTGCACCGTCTCTTATCAAGTCTCTTGATTTCAAGAATTTCAAACATTAATTTAATTTACTTCACTACTTCATTCATTCTGAAAGAATATCAGACACATCCTTGCAATAGCAGAGCATCTAACATCAATTTCAAATCAAATACTTTCTGAACATATTTTTAGTTGCAGTGCTGTTACACCTACAATGGTCTAGCAGAAAGCAAAATGTATATTTTCTTATTAGTTGTATAAATAGAAGCAAATGCTAAAGCTAAAAGTGTGCAGATTACTAAAACCTCTATAACTTCACTTTTTTCAACATTCATGCCACTAAAGCTTTTCTAGTAATGCAGTAGCATTGCATACAAATACACTGAATTGATTAGCAGAGGTACAATCAACCGACTTTGCAATGGAGTTCAACATTATTTTCTTTTAGTTCTTTTTGTATGAATCTGAAAGATTATGCTTTAGTTGCCCTCAAACTGGATAAAGCTGGAAGAATAGTATCCTCTGCTTCAGCACTTGTTTCACTTGCACTGTGTTTGATACTCTCTGCACCTTGCAGGGGTCATTTGTGCTATCACAGCATCTCTATTTTCTCACTTTCCTCTCTATAGACATTCTTTTATTCCCATCTTCATTCCCTTCAGTATATTCTCTTCTGTGCCTTCTGTTGCCCCTGTGAGTCTGCACAGAAGTACTGACTCTTGATGACTGCTCTCACTGCACGGCAAGTTAGGGTGGTTTTTTTTCTTTAATTCCCTGCAGTCTAAGCTCCGAGTATCCAGTTTACCCAACAATTTCTGTTTGGTTAAGTCTAAGAATTGTCTTCTGCATCTCCATGCTCTGCTTGATGTCTAGTTCTGGCAGTCGGACATGCTTCTTCTCTACATGCTCTTTGCACTTGGGGGACTCTGATCTAGTTTCCTCCAATGCTTTCTTACTTTTTCATGATTTCTTCCTGCAATCTGTGCCTTATGTATATGAGTGTTCTGGTTTCTGCCTCTACACTCTCCACTGAAGAGTGAATGCCATACCAGATGAGCTACAACCCACCCATTTTAACAGTGCTACCTATCTCTGCTACTAATCTCTGCGGCTGACTACTTCCAGATCAACACCAAAGACAGGAATACTGAATTGAAAGATCTCTGGCTATCATACCCAAGGAGGCAAAATATAATACTTTATTCTAAAAGAGATCAAGCTCCATCCTAAAAGTAGTTAGGGTTTCTTGGCACTATTGTTCTTATTATAGAAGTGTTCCAGATATTCACATCTCTGAATTTCAAAATTTTTAATCACATCACATCTACTTAATTCACTCCAAATAAAACAGTATTTTCTATTATTATAAAAAAAAAAAAATTCTAGCCAGTGTGAAGTTGCTTAAGTTGCTGTCCCCATAGACACACAAAAAAAGACTACAGAGATAATTTAATTAAATTTAATCATAGGAAAATTAACTAACAAAATAGGCAACTTGAGCCATTCTTCTACCGTATCATGCT
Source organism: Harpia harpyja (assembly GCF_026419915.1). Lineage (NCBI taxonomy): Eukaryota > Metazoa > Chordata > Aves > Accipitriformes > Accipitridae > Harpia > Harpia harpyja. Next base: position 21,889,151 of record NC_068955.1, on the reverse strand, counting down.
GTAACTTTAGAAAAATCAATGTCCTCATTTGACCTAGCTGGAGTAACAACCCAGCTGAGTTGAGGGAATGAGACCCTTACACAAACAAACTGAATCTGAATATAAACTCCACCAAAAATTAGGAGGATGATAAAGTGAGTTTCTTAATTTGGCAGATCTCAAGTATGGACCTAAATGGTCAACTATTTGCAAAGGACACCTTTCTGTTATGGCCCTTATGTAACTTCTATGGCCATGCAAATAAATAACAGCTTTCATATATATGGTCTTTTAAATACCCATAAGCTGAAAGCATTGATGCCCTCTGAGTCATGAAAAGGAGGTATGTAACCTTTAAGTAGAGTCCTCATATTATCTAGCATTTTTAAGTTTTCTTGGAAACTAGAAGACATGCCTACAGGAACAGAATGTAACTACTTGGTTCTGGTGGCCTTTACTGTTTAGTTTTACCACACTGCATGTTGAAGTGAAAATATAATAGGCTACAACAGAAAAATACATGAATGGAAATCTGTCACATACAAATGGGAACAAAGGGAATCTAGCTTTGAGCTATACATGCATAAAGGTCCCAAGGGTACACATGCAAGAAAAAATGCAGCAGCTAGTAGCTGACATAATGACATTTTTCTGAGACAGGATAGGAATTCCATAAAATCAGAGAATAAAGAGAAAAATAACAAAGCAGCACACTATGAATCCTTTGCATACGGCAGAAGAATATCAGACAGAACTTGCATAAAGGGTGTAGGGTTTGATCTCACCTTCCCTAATGGAATTAATTTCCAATTAATATCTCTCTACCACAATGAAACTAGTGTGATAAGATCTACAAAAAGGTTTTCTCTGTCTGAAGCATGGCCTTTTAAATTTTGTCAGCACTACCACTGAGATCAGAATAAGCTCAAAAGGAATGACTGTAAATTTTCAGAATCATTATGGAGTCAGAGGAAGGACTGGTACCAGATTTGGGGTTAAATGATGGCCCACTAAACAGGAAGCCAGAATTTCACTTTAAAAAAAAAAAAAAAAAAAAGATAAAAATAAAAAGATCAGAGGAAGTCTGACAGAGGAATCTGACAAAACTAAGAATTGTGAAACATTCAAATGAATCTGTTGTCTGACTTGTCCATTGCTTTTATCCTTCAATATTTTTTTTTCTCCAAAAGAACAGCACAGAGCCTACCAGTTGTAGTAACTTCCTCTGATACACAAGATTATGATCCAATTGGGGATTGTTTCAAGGGTTACAGCTGTGCACGTGAGGTTTCCAGATTAACAAAGGCAAACAAAATAATTCCGTTACCTACAGGTACTAAACAGAGGTAGGGAGTTAACTACATCAGTGGTGGTTTTTAAGCGTGTGGTAGCACTAAGGAGGAGTGAAAGGAGATGAAAAAGGGTACTGTTTAAGGGAAAAAAAAAAAAAAAAAAAAAGTCAAGCAAAAGATGACCTACCAACCTTTTTTCCCAGGAAAGACTTTATATGCAGCACTTTCAAAAACACACATGAAAGTGATCAAATTACATGGCTGCCTGTAATGACTAAGAAAGGTATCTAACATGTCATAAGGTCCCTTATAATTTAGAGTTCCTCTCTATATGGTAACTTTGATACTAGTTTCTAATACAGAAGCACTTCCTTCACATAACATTCTTAAACTGGACTGTTTTGGGAAGGATTGGGAGTACAGAAATGGAAGCTATGTTTCCAAATATCTGAGATGTTTTAGTTCTCTATGTCTACCACCCAGGGGACAATCTTAAGAAAAAGTTACCACCTCTTAAGTGTTTTTACTTAATCTTGTCACTCCCACTGGCTTTTCATTGCATTTTCATGCCTCCTTGTTTCAAGTATGCCTGCATGCAGAAATATGAATATGCTCAGAAACACAAATATGCTCAGGAGTACTTTGAAAGATCAAGCTCTAAGTGAATATGCTATTTGAAAGCTTGCCTATACCTATCCTTGACATGTTCTGTGAATTCTTTGAGGCATGATTATGGGCTGTGATATATTTATCTGAAATACGCTGGTACAGACACTTAGTACTGATAAAATAGTACTGACAAAGTAAAAGTCATACCATGTAATGAAAACAGTATTGAAGAGGGAAATTGTAAAATAATCAGAGACAAGCATATACTGCCTGCAAAAGACTGAGGAATGTCTCAAAGGTAAAAAGCTTTACTGACATGGAGAAAAAAAAAAAAGACTTAATGCAATTTTACAATCTCCAATGGTTTCAATTCAAAATTTAGAGCATAAGTTGGAAGATCAACCAAGTAAGTCTTTTATGGGAAAGTCTTCTCTGGCAAAACACCTCCTGGAGGCTAACAGGCACTTAAGGACTGCCAGCAATCTGTCTACAGGTTTTGTCAAATCAATGGGTGTGGACTGAGAAACCTAGAGACAAGTCTGTTTCAGTGTTTTTGCAGCCTTTGATGAGAAATTCATAGCCAGGCTGAAGGCCCAGAAAGACTCAGTTATCAACCGTCTAAAATTCACACACTCAACTTGGAACTCTCTATGTTCCCCAGGGATTGGGTTGATTTACCTTAAGCGTATGCGCAGATAGTCACGGCAAAGAAGTATTAAAGATAAGAATACATCCCAAGTAGAATTAGACACACATCAAAAACACTCCAGAATTTCAAAGCGAAGAACTGCATGCTGAGGCATTGAGTCAGGCTATGTGCACTTTGGGGCATCTGACAGAATTACAGAATAACTCAGGGCGGAAGGGACCTCGGGAGGTCTCATAGCCCAGCCTACAGCTCACAGCAGGGTCAGCTGTAAGATCAGACCAGGTTGTTGAGGACTTTACCCAGTCAGGCCTTGAGAAACTCTAATGATGAAAACCATACTGCCTCTGTGGGCAGGGCACTCCAATGGTTAGCTTTCCTTGCGGTGAACCTTATGAGCAGTCAGACCTGCTCTTATTTCTATTTATGCCCATTCAGTCATGTCCTCCCAGCCTCCATCTTAAGTATATGGTTTTAAAGAATTCACCTCTGTCCAAAGTTTACCTTTGCATCTTAAAATACAATACTTCACACAGTGTACAAACCTGTATACGGAAACATATGCCTTGAGCACAGAATAATTTCCCCCTTAATATCTAATATTGATCCTAGGTCTTGTGGCTCAGCTGGTAGATGATCTGAACTGCTGCCAGAGGGTTCCAGTCTAGTTGCTGCTTATGTCACCTATTTTCCCAAGAAACAACTGGATGCTAATGCCAAGAGATGAGCTAGCATCACATACAAAGTGCTTCAAAGGCAAGTTAAATCACTTAGTAACTTTCAGGATAATAGAAGCAAGAGCAGAAGGACATATTTTTCATTCAAAAATTGCTTCATGGAGAAGTGACTATCTAATTTTTTTAATGTCCCTATACACACGGATAGTGCCTTTTCCCCCTTATCCTGTTTCTTTATGTATAACGTTGTGATATATTACCATCCTTTCCGAATCCTGACACAGATGACACTGATGCAAATTATGCATCTCAATAAGATTGCACTGCTGAAACTGAGATAACTGATACACAAATGTGGGGTTTTTTTCCCACAACTAATTAAAATTCCAGGGTTTAAGTAACTGTTATCATGTCCAGAGACAAAGATAAATGGATGAATACATAGAAAGCTCTATATAACACATGCATGGAATAACTTTAGAAGACAAGAGAGGGCAGAATTAATAGTTGTTCTCAAATTGCTAACAGTCCTAAAATGCCAGCAGTGCTTTGATTCTGCACCCAGCACATCATTTTACTTATGCATCTGTAGCCTGTAAAAGAAAAGCTAATTTTAAAATCTACTCAAGGAGAAATTTTTAAATTTCTTCAGAAGAGGTTTTAGAATACTAAACAGGCCTATACATGGAGATTCAATGTGAAGGAAATTTTCTGTTCTTTTACTAGTCCTCAGTATTAATGTATTTAACTTGAAACACATACATCCATTATAAGTCAGTGTAATTATACGATTATAGACATCTCGTGCCCATGGACTCTTTGTGCACAAATAGTTCTAGTTCATAAATAAAGAGAAGAATATGAGTAGGAATCTGACAGCTGGGACTTCAGAGAGAAGCATTTGTGAACTAGCATGTGATTTTCAAAAAGTTGTAAGCTATGTACAAATAAAGCAGCTATAAGTTCACATGCTGAGCCAAATTTTATCCAATGTCTCTTTGTCTAAAAAACCCAAACAGTTACCATAAAAGCATGATAAATGTTAGTTAACGTCTTCCTTTGTGGAAGAGGAGCTGCACAGAAATAAAGGGAAAGAACTTCACTTTCAAAACACACCCATCAGTTAAGCAAACTTCTTAAAATATTCAGGACTTGATTCCTATCTCCTTCTCTGGAGTTCAAATAAATTCAGAAATTACACCTTTTCATAAATGTTTTTGTATCTTTCTTTTCCTTTCAGTAGCAGGATGCTAGTGGAGACTATATATTTAGTTTAAAAGCCAAAGCACAATTAAAACAAACACATTTTCTTTCAACATCTGAATTTCTGAATTGTCAACATGTAAAATGAAGGTATTTTGCTTGTAGAACTCCCGTAATTTTTTTTGTTGTTGTTAAGAAACCATTCTCTTGCATCATATTACAAAGGGTCAAGATTGAAACCGCCAGTGCAATATTTACTTGTGCACAAGTTCCTTTAGGGGGAAAAAAAACAAAACAAAAATGAAACCCAAACAAGATTAGTTTTCAATGAAGTAGCTGAAGACAAAGTAAGTAAATTAGTTTGGGGATTTACCTGTCACTAGTGGAGAGTGTTCTTACAGAAATCAAATCAGAACACTGAAACATTAGGAGAGCAGACACGTTCCCCTTCAATTTGCTGTTTTATCAATCAAAGTTTTCAAGTTGTTTTTCTATACTAGTTTAAACTTAAGGAATAAGATGGCAACCACTGTAATAAACACTGTAGAACACAAGGTGTAATAGGGAAATTTTATTCCCTGCTAATGGCAACATCCTGAGAAACGTGCTCTAGAAGCAAATTTGTTCTTTGATTAATAGTATAGCCCATTGTACAGTCTGCCACAGACTCTAGTGTTGTCTTTCTCAGTGTTGACAGTCACAAAGAAATGGCTTACTACTATATCAGAGAGTTTAAAAAGGGGGTACAGCATCATATTGATCTTGCAAGACAGAAATAAGAGACGTATTTCCCCATCATGATATTTAGGTTCAAAATTATTTAGGAAATACCAGCAATTCCCAGTATATGTTTAAAAAAAAAAAAAAAAAAGGAGGAAATTAAATTACATGAATTTATGGGTTAAGATAACTTTTTTTAGATGAGGATAATAAACACATGCAATTTCACTTACTTGCTTATCAACAGAAGAAAAAAAAATTTACTCGGGCCCAACCACACATCAATGTGTGAAAGCATTTGTGATGAATGACATTGTATCACACTTTCAATTGCACTCCTAGTACACAGTCCAAGAGATAAATCCACTTATTCTTTCCTTTACATGTTGCATACATAAGAAGAAAGTATAGCAAGATTAAAAATCCAATAAAAGATGAAGTAATGTCTTAAAAGGAGGGATTCAAATCTGTTTATTATTTTGGAATAGGCTCTATGCAAACATTTTCATCCTTCAGGGCAGTTCCTGTCAATTATTTGTTCAAGTAGTTGGATTCTACTGAGTACAAACTAGTAGGCAGTAGATCTAATGTTACAGCACACAAAGGAGTAATGCTAGTTACTATTTACACATATCTGAACAAACATCTTCTGAAACTCTTACACCGTGGAGCATATAATTTTTCATAGACCCTGACGCACTGAGATTTCTAGAAAATGGACAATTTAAGATAAAATCTGTACCAAGACAGAGGAATTAATACTCCCATTTTTGTACTTTCTAACCTTTAGGATAAAAAAAGTCCAGAGCTGTAGCAGGTGGCAGCCATCCTAGAAAGAGACACAAGGGCAGACACATCATCCCATCTCCTCTTTCAGAATCAGCCAGCATGGGTCTGAGGAAGAACAGCTGTTAAATGGACTTGTTGGTTATTTTTCACTCTGCTCCCTTGACTCTGCTACCTGAATCGCCAAGCCACCTTTTCTGTCAGTCACAGTAGATGACCCTCTGCCCTCACTCCACTATTATCTGTCAGTAACAATACTACATCAGACAGCTCTATATTATTCAGCTGTATTTTATTAGGTCATACCACCTACAATATATTTACTGTTGTATTTTGGATTTCTCCCATATGCAACTGATGGGACTAGGATGTTCCCTTTCATACAGACTAGTTTCACCACGTACCTTGGACTGCTAAAATCATTCAGCCAGGGTTTTTTTTGCACTATATCAGTGCAAAGCTCTGCTACAAACCACCACCACACAAATGTTTGCAACTCTCAGCAACAATGCCTTTCAAGAAATATGCTCCTAGTTAATAAGAGCATCCGAATCAAGATTTTCATGTGGCATACAGCTTTACTGCTAATGCTTCATAGGGCAGCAATCCAAAACTCCAGTGTCAATGACTTTCCAAGACTAACGATGCATTATTACAAAGATGAAAAAATTGAAGTCCCAATATTAGTTCATATATCCCAAAGCATACAGGCATCCAAAACACCCATCAGGGATGTTATACAATATAGTCTGAATTTTGGAGGAGTAGGCAAATACATTTTTCAGTAGCCAGGGATGGAAGATGAAGACTTATCCTGGTTTCGGCTGGGATAGAGTTGATTTTCTTTCTAGTAGCTGGTATAGTGTTATGGTTTGGGTTCAGTATGAGAAGAATGTTGATAACACACTGATGTTTTCAGTTGTTGCTAAGTAGCGTTTAGACTAAGTCAAGGACTTTTCAGCTTCTCATGCCCAGCCAGCAAGAAGGCTGGAGGGGCACAAGAAGTTGGGAGGGGACACAGCCAGGGCAGCTGACCCAAACTGGCCAACAGGGTATTCCAGACCATGTGATGTCATGCCCACTATATCAACTGGGGCAATCGCTGCTCAGGAACTAACTGGGCATCGGTTGGCAAGTGGTGAGGAATTGCACTGTACATCACATGTTTTGTATATTCCAATCCTTTGATTATTATTGTCATTTTATTATTGTCACTATTATTAGTTTCTTCCTTTCTGTTCTATTAAACTGTTCTTATCTCATCCCACAAGTTTTACGGTTGGGGTTTGTTTTTTTTTTTTTCCTAATTCTCTCCCCCATCTCACTGGGTGGGGGGGAAGTGAATGAGCTGCTGCATGGTCCTTAATTGCTGGCTGGGGTTAAACCATGACAAGACTGCACTGAATAATCATGTATCTTTGTGGCACAGATGGTAACATATCTTAATATCTGTCAGGTAGTTAGCTTAAAAACTAATCCAGAAGTCATTCACGGTTAAACAAGCCTAGATCTCAACACAGTAAGACTTTTCCCACCACATCTAGCTAATTAGTGTTGCAACGGCTGCAGCACTTTGCTCTTATGATGGCTTCAGTTTACGCTAAAAAAAGCAAACAAGGTCAAAAGCACAATATCTAACCATCGCTACAAAATTAAAATGTAAGCTGAACACAAGGGAGAACACAGGGAGCCAAAACAGAGTCAGGCTTCAATTAGGTGAATATCTCAACAGCACAAAGTAAGGTGACTCCAAGCCTCTTTGCATCACCCTCCCAGCAAACTGGCTGACTTATGTCTCCCTCTTCACAGCATAAACACATTCTTCCCAATATGCCTCTGAAAATTCAAGTTCCTGAACAATTAGCTTTAAAAGTACTGCCTGTCTATACAATGCAATTTTGATAATGCAAAACATGCTTTCTAAAATTATTAGAAAAGTATAAAGTGAATCAGATATATTTTCCTCTCTGCCAGGTAGTAATAAGACATTAACAGTATTTAGCTTGAAGACAGGCTTAATCCATGTAAAACGTTTTGCTTCACTTATCTTTTTTTGCAAGTATGTACTACTGTAAGCATCTTGTAAGGAAGCATCTTGCAAGGAAGAGTATCTACAATAAAAGCTGGCATTTTGGAATAAAAGCCCAGTCCATTATATACACATACATTCCATTAAAAGGCACAGTTCAAATACTTTCTTTCCTCTGTATGTACAGTTTAGCTGCATTAAAAGTTGTCTTAGTGTCAAAGCTATATCAAAGCCTAACCAGAATCACAATCTGACACTTGTTCTGTGCCAGAAAACATTCTAGACTCACATGCAGAAAAGTATAACTACATGTCATTGCTAGAATGGCCCCGATAATCTGTACCAGTAAAGTAACCTCAGAACTGGAGTGATTATTTGCATTCATACTCCACAGAGCCAAATTGTAACTTTCTGTGTCCAGATGCTTTACATCCTACTTTCAGGAAAAGGGAAATCACAGATCTATCCCCTACCCGAAAAGCCATGAACTGATCACTAAAAGCAGTTACTTGTAAGGTCTTTACAAGAACAATCTCTTCTCTTTTACTGGAGCACAGCAATGACAGTGACTCTTAAAAGTCCCATGGCAAACAAGTTTGGACATGGAAGCTGCTACTTTTAGAACAGCAGAAGAAAAGATGAAGGAAACCATCTGAATGCCAAACTTTCTGCTAGAAAACTACTGGCTCTGTGAGAAACTCTTTCCTCTCTCTATTTTACTTTTCAGTATTACCAGAGACATACCTTGATAGGCTAACACAAAGAGTGTCAACACTGACACTGCATTTTCTACATTCCCTACACTAACTCAGTACAGGAAAGCAGAGGACTGGAGGCTTGCCAATGTGACTCCCATTTACAAGAAGGGTCAGAGGGAGGATCCGGGGAACTACGGGCCTGTCAGCCTGACCTCGGTACCGGGGAAGATCGTGGAACAGTTCGTCTTGAAAGCACTCACATGGCAACTCCAGGATAAGAGGGGGATCAGGCCCAGTCAGCATGGGTTTACGAAAGGCAGGTCCTGCTTGACCAACCTGATCTCCTTCTATGACCAGGTGACCCGCCTAGTGGATGAGGGAAAGGCTGTCGATGTTATTTTCCTAGACTTCAGCAAGGCCTTTGACACTGTCTCTCATGGCATACTCCTTGAGAAGCTGGCGTCTCGTGGCCTGGATAAGTGCGCTATTCACTGGGTGAAAAACTGGCTGGATGGCCGAGCCCAGAGGGTTGTGGTGAATGGGGTGAAATCCAGTTGGCGGCGGGTCACACACAAGTGGTGTTCCCCAGGGCTCGGTGTTGGGCCCTGTTCTGTTTAATATCTTTATTGATGATTTGGATGAGGGGATCGAGTGCACCCTCAGCAAGTTTGCAGATGACACCAAGTTGGGAGGCAGGGTCGATCTGCTTGAGGGTAGGGAGGCTCTACAGAGAGATCTGGACAGGCTGGATCGATGGGCTGAGGCCAATCGTATGAAGTTCAACAAGGCCAAGTGCCGGGTCCTGCACTTCGGTCACGGCAACCCCATGCAGCGCTACAGGCTTGGGGAAGAGTGGCTGGAAAGCTGCCCGGCAGAGAAAGACCTGGGGGTGCTGGTTGACAGCCGGCTGAATATGAGCCAGCAGTGTGCCCAGGTGGCCATGGCAGCCAACGGCATCCTGGCCTGTATCAGAAATAGTGTGGCCAGCAGGAACAGGGAGGTGGTTGTTCCCCTGTACTGGGCACTGGTGAGGCCACACCTCGAGTCCTGTGTTCAGTTTTGGGCCCCTCACTACAGGAAAGACATTGAGCTGCTAGAGCGTGTCCAGAGGAGAGCAACCAAGTTGGTGAGGGGCCTGGAGCACAAGTCTTATGAGGAGCGGCTGAGGGATCTGGGGTTGTTCAGTCTAGAAAAGAGAAGGCTGAGGGGAGACCTTATCGCTCTCTACAACTACCTGAAAGGGGGTTGTAGTGAGGTGGGTGTTGGTCTCTTCTGTCAGGTGTCTGGAGATAGGACAAGAGGAAATGGCCTCAAGTTGAGGCAAGGGAGATTTAGGTTAGATATTAGGAAAAATTTCTTTACTGAGAGGGTTGTCAAACATTGGAATGGGCTGCCCGGGGAAGTGGTTGAGTCACCATCCCTGGAGATATTCAAAAAGCGAGTGGACAGGGTACTCCAGGACATGGTTTAGGGGGCATGGTTAATGGTTGGACTCGATGATCTTGAAGGTCTTTTCCAACCGAAATGATTCTATGATTCTATACTTTTATAACGTCTCCCAACACTATAGTCAACCAGTTCCCAAACTGCAATGTACAACCTGCTTCCAAATTACATTAAATGTTTTAGCAGACTAATATTACATCCTCAATGTATTGTTAGGAGTAGCTCCTAGCACTTCCATGATAGGCTGGGCCCAAGGAAAAAAAAAAACTTGTAAAAGTCAGCTCATTTAAAGAGGACTCATCCTCTTTAAAGGGATCCTTGATCCTTTTGAAGTTACTGGAAAAGGTACTGACTACCACTATTACAATTATTTTAAATACTCATTTTTTTACTCTTCTGAATATTAACATATCTTTATTCTACCCAGATCATCTTATCAGTAATATAACTGATCCTTCTCTTGCCTACTGTTGTGAAAGACCTCTTGATCTTCTCTTGCCTACTGTTGTGAAAGACCTCTTGATCTTCATGAATACCCAACAGAATTGCTATGTTAGCCTGTGAAACCTTTGGAACACTGATGCTATCTTTCAACAAGTACCACTATCTCTGTAGAAATACTAGCATGACTTTTGAAACAACAGGAAGCCCATGAGCCTCAAAATCTTAAAGCTTTTCCTTAAAATAAACAAACTGCAGTGATGAAGTACTAGAGTAGCATTCAGCCCATTTTAGCCAGCTATGGAACACTTATTCCCATTAAAGAGTCAGATTCTGTATTTACTGCTTTCAATTAGAGGTCACTGCTGATACTGACATTAAGAAAAGGCACATAAATTGTAATTTTTTCAAATGTGGGCTGTTCAGGTTTGGTAATGTAAACCCTATGTATTCTCAAAAGAACTGATTTTCAAAGGTGCACAGAGATCCTACAAAATTTTTCTTAGGAGAAGCAAGAATAGAAATGTGAAGCAGTATTACACAAATATTCGTGCTGATTTTCCCATAAAATGTCCAGCAGGGTCAAAAGAATGGACTGATATACCTATTCCAAGCAAGTTCCAGTAGAACAGATCAAATTCGATGTTTGCACAGAGTTTCAGTGCTCAGTGGCATGCCATGACAGTTTTATTTCACTTCTCCAGGTTGTTGGGCAAACAGAAAGCCTTTTGTAGACTCTTGCATGATCAAAAAAATATGCTCTTTCCCAGAGAAGCCCTGCCACCTGGAAAAAGGCATGGCAGAAGCACAGAGTTTGTCCTATATACCTATCAGGGCTGTAGGCAAAGGACTAGGCCACTGACCAGGCCCTGGCATGAGCTTAAGCCAACTGCAGAGGACATGGAAAGCCGCTGAACACAGCATGTGAAAATGCCAAAGGTGAGCAGCTGACAAGAGTTACAGATAGCACCATGAAGAATGACTGGGCTTCACAGGTGATAATGGGGAAGTTACATGAAAAACAGATGAATTCCATCAATAACTGAAGGAGAGTGCTGGGGACTTTCTGGGGAGCAGAGCTGTGCTAGGCCAGCAGCATTTAGGTAACCAGATCAGTAACAGCATGAAAGGCTGAGATTATCTGGGTAATGGTATCAGAAATGCCAAATCCAGGCATAGGTGCAGCAAGACTGGGACCAACAGGGAAAATGTAAGGGGGGGCAGGGAAGGGAAAAGACTGGGGTGAAGAAAGGGAGGTATGTGGGCAGCAAAAAGGGGGGCCAGAAAATAGGAAAAGGGATAATAAGGTATGAAAATCATGCTGCCTTGGGGTGCTTGCTGGGAAGCATTGTCTTCAACTATGTCAGACTAAATCAAGCCAATAAAACAAAACCTGTTGTTCTGGCCATGCCACACAGCCCAGAACCAACTCCCATGGTTAGGAGACACAGGAAGAAAGGAGTACTTTCCCTGGCAGGCAAGGGAACACCCCAATAGACAGATCAAGCATATAGTATTGCTGTGACAGTGCCCGTTCCAGGAACGGTGCTACCCACTACCTCATAACAGTATCACTTTAAGAGACTACCGGGTGTCTTGTGAGTCCTGACACTCTCAGTTAACTAAACATTATTGTGGCAATTATACCAATGCTGCTGAATCCAACAACAAAACAGAAACTAGCTAAAATATGCTGCTTTTATCCAGTGCCTGAGTTATCAGATGAACAGAGATCTTAGAAATCTTATTACCCAAAATAAAACAGGAGCAAAAACACCGGGGACAGCAAAATGCATTTACCAAACAGATTTAGAACTCAAAACTCCCTTCAGAACAACTGATGTTGGGGTTTTGGTTTTGGGTTTTTTTTGAACCAGTATGTGTCTGAAATGCAAGCTAAGATTTGCAAGCATATACCCATATGAAAAAAACCCACAAGTCTTTATGCCATAAAGTTCAAATTTTATTATAAATGTGATCTAGAGTTTAGAATTTCCTGCACTGCAACTAGAGGAGAGTTACACCATTGCTTACTGTCAAGAGCATGCCATTTATATAAAGACCCTGTTAGCTAAAACACTTGTAACCAGGATGAGGACTACTCCAGATCCTTACAGCATGATTTGCAAAGCAGTATAAAGCTGCATTTGAGATATTCAGAACTAATTTGGATTAAAGATTAACATTTTGCCTCAATGGAGAAAGCACACGACTAATTCAATATGTTATATTCATCACAGCACTGAGTTTAACTACTGGCTCAATTTAGAGTTCTACCATCCAGTTATACCTGACATATGGTTGTTGGCTGTATATAAATAGCAATTTTAACACTCTCTGACTTGGATTTTTAGTAAGAACATCTTTTGCTTCTCACTCTCAGAGACAGGAAGAGCTGCCAGTGGCCGTCTGTGCATATTCATAGTTATTTCACATTTTCCTCTACATTTCTGAGCATCCTGGTTTATGGAGCTTGTATAAATACAGGGGTGAGCATCTGCATCATGGACTGTGTAACTGCAGAACATTTAGATACTAATAGGGAAAATATTGTTGAAATTGAAAGATACCATTCTCATACTTTGCTCAGAAAGGATCACTTTCAATAATGCAGACTGCTATTGGCCAATAGCCTGTTTTCAAACCATATGCAAAGCAGCAATATAAGCGATAAGACATCTCTAATGCAGGTGCATAGGGTTAACTGAAGAAGAGTTTGTTTTGGTTTTTTTTAAATAAAGGAGAATACAAATCACTGAGTATGCCAGGAGCTTGAGAGCACCCAACTATTTTAGGCTACCTAAGCAATGACATGCAAACAGGCTCTGACACAGGCCCAATCTTCAAAGGACCACCAGAACAAAGGACACAAAAGGCAGCTGTTTCTCCTCTAATCAGTGCACACAGCTACCAAGGCAATCATAGCCTCCACCAAGAATCCTCTAGTCATAACTCACTGGTCAGTTGGACTTGAGCTGAACAGGAAGACATAAAAAGATTGAATTATGCTTTAGCTTCAAGGCTGGCAGCCCAACCATCTTGGGGGGCAGGGGGGTGGGGAAGGAGGAAATCTGGGAAAACCTGGAAAGGAGGAGACTATAGTTAAAGCAAACTCCTACATTAATGGAGGAATATACAGAGCAACTCATCAAAAAGCTGGATACTGAAAAAGTGATTCTCTCTAACTTCATTTAAGAATGGTACCTAGCTTCAGAGCTTCTTCAGTCATTTTTCCTATCACACATGGCTGTCAATCTTTATTCTCTAAACGAATCAATATATAAAAACACAGACCAAATTAATAAAGTCAACACAATAATATTCATATTTCATGTTTGATGGGACAAGACTGTTTTCTGACAGTGCTTAGTTGAACTGCAATGGTCATTTTATTGGAAGCCTGCCAACTGCCTTTCCAGTTACAAAAGAAGGCAAGTTTGTCTCATCCCCTTTCACTGTACTTCTTTTCCAAGCCACACAAAAACACATGAACAGTCTAATGAGACACCCTGCAGGCTTAGTCCTTTCAGATGCTGCAGAATCAGCTACATCTACTTAAATGCAGTTTTTAAAATAGCACTGAAATAGAAAAAACACTAAGGTATACCATCTCCACTGTGTTTGAGGAACAGGAGTATTCTAAACACACTAAAACCCAGACATTTATGCCCCAGCATCAGGCGCTGGAAACAATCTTCTCACATAGCAAGAAACTATCAGGATTTCTCCCAGGGTGTACTGCAGGGTTAGGAACCACCAATCTGGAAATACTGCATACAGACTTCTTGACGTGAGCAGTGCTGCAGCCCCACTCAGCCTTTTCTTAAATGCTTTGTGCAACAACTGCTGCTAAAAAAAAAAAAAAATCCAACCTCAAATCTGTTTTCTCATCCTTGATCTCCAACCCCATAGACATTTTTCTTAGGTCCAGTAAATGCAAACAAACCCAGAGATTTCAAGATCCCTTTTGCATGTTGGAAATGTTGCAGATACACGATAATTCCCAGTTTAGTCATCAAGAAGTGCCCTTAGGCAAACTTCACAGAGCTTCAGTGTTATTTTTAACAAGCAGCATACTACTGAAACAGGAAACCGCCATGTACTAGTTGCCAGGAGTACGTTATTAAGGAAAAAAGGAGTTAAGTCCTTGAAATGTAATGAGAAGGATTATTGCAACATGAAGCCACCCTCTTGAAACAGATTATATCTGGAAAAGGAATTCAAGTCCCATTAGAAACCAATGGAAGCAAGTTTCAAAGAGATTGCAAAGTAATTTTCTTTCAAATTACTTAGTTAATTCAAACGTATTAAACCATTAAATTAACAGAACACATTTTTTAAGTTACAGAACTTCCTTTAAAGTAACTTTGAAATCAAATCTCACTGGATTCAAGTATGGTCTAAAGGTTATTTAGTTTTAATTACCATATTAAAACCCCCAAACTTTTATCTTAAAAATATACACTTGAATGTGGTAGGGCCCATTCTCCCATTCCATACTATTTCCTTCATTTCTTGGTCACACCAAGACCACCTGAATGAATGAAAAATTAGTTACTACACGCTAACAATACAGGCTTCGGTCTCCAGTAAAGCCACTGGGAAGAAAACAGGACTAGAGACACTGTGAAGAACTTTGATAGCAGAACAAAAAATGACAATTAAATTAATGTGTATAAAAGTATCAGAAAACAACTGAATTTGGGGTTCATTCTTTCAAATATACCTAGTACCTTAGATGATACCACCTACTACTCTTTTTCAAAAAAGTATTTCAGGTGGAAATATGTGGAAACAGATCATTCTAGGATTTATGTTCACATACACATCCATTAAAGTAGCATGAAGGTCTACCATGTAAATCACTATAAGAGTTTATTAACTTTTTTTTCTACCTATGCACACTACAAACCAGTGAGAGACAGGGATCTTCTAATAACTCTGCAATTGTACAACAAAGGATCTCTTATAAAGGTAAATTAAGTAAGTGATCTGAACAGTGTTATTCCTGTCAGTGGCACCATTAGGAACAGCATTGAAGTTCATGAATCTCACAAGTTTAAGGAAGGTTTTCACAATTGCCTGGTTGTGCTCTTGCTCTTTCAACCTGATTAAACTCCACTGGCTTGGAAGCTAGTTAGCTCAGTGCAGAGTTCTGCACTTGCCTGTAACCCCTTCTGAGATCATTTGGGATAAAGGAGGTCATTCCTGTCACAAGCAGTTTCTGGAGCACCTGCAATTTCCGAGTCACTATGGCCCAAGCAGTTCTTCAGTTTCTAAATACAGCTTTAGTGATCTCTGAAAAAGTAAGAATATGACCCAAGCTAGCTGTTCTAGCTACCTGTGTTAACATTAATTGATTTAGGACATTCTATACTGGAATCAGAATTACCTGAAACAGACCAAAGATTATAGTTCAGTCTTGTTCTGATTCAACAAGAATTTCAAAGCCCAGAACTGAAATAGGAAATAGGCTTAGAATGTCTTATTACTCTCATTTGAGTTAATAGCCTAGTTATGATTCACTTTCTTTCCTGTTTGCTGGACTTGATCTGCAGCTTGAGCAGCATCACAGTTGTTTAATTAACATAGTGGCAAGGAATACGCAAATACTGTTAAATCTTAACTAGAAAAATGAGCTTGTAATGCTATTGTCAGCAGGCAAGCTTGGCTAACATCCCTTGGTTCAATGCACTAGGAAAATTTAAGTTGACTCAATTGTGCTTCTTACAGCATTAGCAGTAATCCAGACATGCATCACTGGGTGCAAGAATATCCACAAAATCTTCATGACAGCAAGTTTCTCTTGAAGATCATTGCAAACCTTTTAGGTTATTTAACACTCCTATTCATGCAAAAACCAATGCAACTTCAACAAGATTTTTACAGAGTTTGATTATTATTTTTAACAATTCCAATTTTACATGTTCATTAGAGCAAGTGTGAGCTTTGCCTAGTGAATGGAGGCCACTTCTCACTTTTTCTAGAGGCAGGCTATTATACATCCTCCTCCCTATACATAGGCAGTCTTACACATCCTATTAGGTTCTGTCCGTTTTGCAAATATCCTGTTGCAGCAAGCCAGCTTCATAATCCAAGTAAATTGATCACTGGGGGAAAAGCCAACACTAAAACCAGTAAGATAACCCATGCAATGACACTGGATTTACCTCTCAGTATGACAAATGCTACTTTATAACCAGAGTTACAGATTAGGACCACAGCACTGTAGAAACTTCAAAGTCTTCCTGCTGCCCATTAGTAGAAGTTAGATAATATATCCTGCATTATTTCCCCACACACACTATCAAATAGATTCACGTGTAAAGTCTGATACAACATTTGACTGATAAAACCAGATTTTACTACATGCATTTTCTTTTGAGCTGGATAGGTTGGTATTAGAAATGTTTAGGAAATTGTCAACAAGAAAAAATTTCAGCAGAAAATGTTATGTTTGGGGCAGGGGACACGACACAGAAAAAACCCACAGATTTTTCCACACTTTTAATACAGCATCTGTCAAAAAAAAGACTTCCTTGTGTATAAGGCGAAATTTTGGTCGTGCATATATGGGAGGACAAAGGTTGTGGCTTCTCCTCTCCACCAGTTAAAAATTTCTCCCTATCTCTCTGCATCAACCTTTGACCCACACTCACTCCTGTCTCCACTGTGTTGATGTAATTGTGTGGGAAGTTGCTTTACAAACCAGACAATTTAAATACTTGAGTTGAAGGTGTAAAAAGAAAAGCTCAGTGGTTAAATCACCTCCCCAGAATGTAAGAGAAAGGCTGAACAGGATTTACGTTCAAACATTCTCCTCCACTGTACATCAGATATCAAGGAGTGATTGTTTGTTTTTCTTCCAGGGAATCTCCAGTTTCATAGTTTATTGTTAAAAACTGGAGATAAACTCGGGGGGGGGAAGGGAAGGAGTGGGGATCAATAACTGTCTGAGAAACAGTATACGAATAGGGAAATAAATATTCTTTAAAAGGTCACAAGACAGGAATGTAGGTTTTCACCTGTGCCTAACTAGCAAAAAATAAATGATAGGTCATATGTAGGTTGCTTTGATAACTGATACATCCTTCTACCATGAAGACACGATGGGTGGTATAAACATTTTGACTCATTCACCTAGGAACAGTGGCAATCTCTTTTTGTGCACTGAGTCAGCTAGAAAAAGAAAATTCCTACAGTTTTTAAGTAAACAAAAAAATAGAGTCAAACAAATCAAGACTCTCATTCCCTGGAATTCTATGAAGGTAACATTGTAAGAACATTGACAGGAGAGCTACAAAAAAAGAGTTCAATCTCTTTTTAAGCTGTAAAAAAAGTGACTAGAAATGTCAAAAGTTGATAGCTTTCCCAAAAGGGATTCTAAAACTTCTGAATTTATGTCAGTTGGTATTTCTGCATTTTGAAAAGACCAAACACAGAAAGGTCTGAAGTTACACCCTAATTCCGCAACACTGCTTTGATGATTGCTGTTTAATGAGAAAAGCTACAGAGAAAAGTTCAGAGGTACTTGCTGCAGAACATATAATGCAAAGTAACAACATAGATGACATAATAAAGTCACAATAAAAGCACTAACTGTTCCTTATGAAGAAAACATTAGAAATGCAACAGACAAAATTAAGCGAACTGATTTTACAAAGCTTGATTCAGTAGCAGTCCTTCAGCCATTTTCTTACTACACTATTCATTTAATTCCACACTCACTGGAGGCCTAAGGGGAAAAAAAAATTCTATCTTAGGAAAAACAATAATGTTAATATAGTAGGGTCATTTTTTTTGTTGTTCTGTAGTTCACTTTAAAACAGAGCAGCTGTTTCTTCTTCTCTTCTTTACACTGCCAACTTCACCATGGCATGAAGCGATTAGTAGGCTGTCAATTTTTTTTATGAGGACAAGTTACAAAAGAAAACCTTCAAGACTCCCAATAATATGCTGAACATACCTTAAAAGGTGAAATAATGAAGCAAAAATTTAAAAATAAGTCAGTACTATATTTAGGGCATTTCCAAGACAGAAATCATAAGCCAAAATTGTAGCTGTAACTCTCAAACAAGTAATGGTTAAAAAAACCAAACCACCACCCCCCAAATCCCTGTTGCTATTGAAACATCAAATGAAAGAGACTGGTTCTAAATGAATGCATGCAAAGGCAATAAAAAGGAGTACAAATGTAAACTATAAATGCAAGAACAAATAAAAAGATGGCACTTATGATCAGTAACAAGCCTGATATGCCAGGACAGCCAAAGCAGAATCCAGGTAAGTTGAAACAGTGGCAGACTGTTTCTAAGATACTTAATATGGAATGGACTCTGACCAATGTACTTCATACACCAAAACACAGGAGGAAAACACATAATGGTGCTGTAGATGCCATTTTTAATGCAAAATGTCCTATCCTTCCATCTCTTCAGGAACCCCCAAGCAGAACCAGGAGTCTGATTCATTCTTTTTTCTTTACTTTTGCCACCTTTCCCTCCTTTAAGTGTCTAAGGGCTCACATTGTTTAGAAGTAACATATACCTGGACTCTTATCTGTATTTATTATTGCAGATAGTTCCAATGAAACCAGAAATAAATTGATTTCTATTGCTATATTTCCTGTTTCAGTTCTAGAAAATGTAAAATTGATTCCTGTGAATTGTACTAGATTTGCCAAAGGTGGAGGAAGAAATTCTCCTTTTCTTCATACAGTTAGCACCTGCTAGATAGCAGCAATTTAATTTAACCCATGTATCTTAATCCCAGTCCAAGGAGACCATTTCTAAATTGACATCTATATCCAGTTTAATTTTGATAGTTTAATCTGTGAAGTCATTAAAAGTGCTAGTCAGAACAGGATTACAGGTGCCTGCAAATAAATTCAGTATCTAAATACCCTAAATATGGTGTCAAACACACACACTTCTTGAGCCCTGCTATTTCATATTTCCTGGAGCCCCCATTGACAGTACCATGAACATAGCTTAACTATTAATCTCTTCCTACCTGTAATTCAGGAAATTATCTGATACTTCAGTTACCACTGCATCAGCCTTCTTTCTTTATATGATGTAGAAAGCACAGGCAACACTGTGCTGCATTTCCTCATATGAATATTTTCTTCTGAGATAAACTAAATCATTTCTCATAGACTGGTACATTTCATTCTTGATATGATTCCCACAGTGAACTGGGACAGCAACAAACTCCTGCACTAGCAGAGAGATTCACTGTGCTACTGATCCATGTGTTTGGATCACTACCTGTGGGAGGAAAATTTACACATTGCCAGTGTGTAAAAAAATCTAAATGCCACTCCAGTATTTGTTTATGAATTGTTGTGTGATTCAAGGAAAAAAAAAAATATATATATATAGTTTCCATTGCTGTTCAGGGACATTCTTGCCACTAATTTCCAGAGTAAGAGATAAGACATAGTTCTTTACGTATAGTGTTTTCCCTTCCTTAAAGCATCTATTTGTGAACCTTTTTAAGCCTGTATTTAAGCCCTCTTTCCCTTCCAGGCCTTTATTTATCTGGTTATTTCAGATGAAGCAACTACTCTTCAGAAGCTCTACCAGATAAATATTACTAAGTATCTATTTTTCCAATAGCTAGACACAGTCCACTGTCGCTACTACTACATCTGAATTCACACTCAAAATTACTGCAAGACATATTCCCAAATGTAAGAAAACAGAGTGCAACTTCTTCCAGTTTAAAACAGTAACAAATCAGTTACAGTCTAAACAAAAGACTAAATACTCTGTTACTAAAGCATAATCGAACTTAACAAATGAGTAGTATTTAATGGAACAACTGATCTACATGATTGCATTGGAAAGCATCACTGTATCTCCAGCTAAGCTCCAGGCCCACATGATTCCATCAGCTCCTTAGGCTTCCCTCAGGCAAGGTTCAGACAATATTCGCACATTAAGGGATGCTATTCAGCACAGAAGCAAATACCAAGCACAGTCTGTGATATTATCCTCAAATCACACCATTTTTCTTTATCATCAGTTGTGCACAGTTTTGTCTTCAATATTAGAAATGCAAAGAAATAAATCTAAAATAATTTTTTTAAAGTCTTAATGAGCATATAAATGAATGTAGCAAGTACTGTGAATACAACAGAAATAGCCCCTCAAATGTTTCCCTTTATAAAAACTGATACAAAAACTGTTCTGTATAGCTATAATATGCCATTCAGTTCATGTGTCTCTATTTTGCCAGAGGGAAGGTGAGAAAAAGAGGGAGGATCATGCTTACAGAATTCTGCCTTTCAACAGGAAAATCATGACTGATATTATGAGATAATCACCCAATCAAACCCATTAACAATTTGCATTTCAACGCCTAATGCAAACATATGTTTGGGGTAAGATGGAATAACCACACTTCCTGAAAATTAAGCAATTATGGATGGATGCAGAGAGAAGGGTTTTAGGTTTACTATTATACATATAAAATGTCTGATAAAAAAAACTGAGGGGGGTAATTTTCCCAGTTGCACATAAAGGCCTAAATATGCAAAGTGTCTCTTCTCATCAGTAAACGCCTGTTTGATCAGACTGTATGTCAGCTTCTCATTTTTAGTGAATGACCCAAATGCACATTTTGAGCACAACTCTGAAGGCTTAAACTGCTCAGAATATATTTCAAGATAAATTTATTTTTTTTTTGCATTTCAAAACACAAGCAGGAGTTAGAGTTAAACTTATTTTATAAATAATCTGTAGTTAGTTCAGAGGCTGTGTCCAGAATTCAAACCAGTACAAGACTCAACTACTGGTAGCCACTGTTTTGCTCAAAGTTCCTCCAAGAAAAAAAAGACAGCAGAGTTAGAATTGGGAGGTCACTCATCCTGTAACTTCTACCTTTACAAAATGAATGCAGAAGACTATGCTTTTTACAAAGGATAATATAACGGTGCTTTGAAAACTAACGGATTCAAGAAAGGAAATGAAAAATGGTTTAAGCTGCTTTGTACAGTCTTTTACCTCTTAACTGGACAACTCCTTTTTAGCAGGAGACCAGGCATGAAAACACTGCTGCAACATTTACCAATAGCCCCCCAAAAATTAATCAGACCTTAGGGTATGAGGTGTATTTGTAGATCCTGAATACTCAAATACTATCACCAAATACATTAATCATTATCATTGCCAACATTTTCACCAGAAATATCAAAGAAAACTGAATATAAATATTAAAAGTATATTCTTCCAAACAAGAACAAAAAGTCTGTATAGGAGTAACATGAAACCAAAGTACCATGGTAGCAAATCACTTCACTTGGCATGAACAAAAAGATGCTAGATTCCTCAACTGCATTTAGTAGAGCAGATACTGCAACAAATAACCCAAGTTGCCGCTCTCTGGGTGGGATGTTTCTCGGTGTTCATGCAGATGTTCTAGAAGCACAGGTTGCACATCCCATTTGCTCTTTAATTATCCTTTCATTTGTTCCCCATTCCAGAGGCTGTACGTGGGGTCAGGTGACCATGCAAAAACTGTCATCCATCTCTTTAGCAGACACTGACAAGAAATCAGCCTTGTCAGTGCCTAAAAGACCAAGGCAAGGAAAGCAGCCAAGGGCCATGTATAAGCTGCAATAATGTAGGCCTGCTTATGTTTGTACAATAACTCACAGATGAGACTGGAATACAAACACACTGATTTGGCATTTACGGGACACACATGGAGTAAATGTTACTGACAACTGAAAAACTTTGCAAGTTAAAACAGATTGGCATACTTAATCTCTGTATTGTTTCTAACTGTTCAAACTTGCAGCAGCTGTTTAAACTAGCTCTGTGGGAGGAAAAGCCATCATAGTACAGAACTTCCAAACTCAGCCTTGATGCTTCACTTTCAGCCCACGTAAATGTTTACTGTAATATGCAGTCACAGGGAAAGGAGAGCAGGTTCCTGCATCCATATAAATTTTGTCCCCTCTGCTCTGACTTTGAATCAAAGTAATGTGACATTTAAGTATCAAAGACATGAACTTCACAAATCACCTTAAAGGAATGTTAATTTCAAAGCTCATTTGTGGCCAATATACACTGACATTGTTAGCGTCAAGCCAAACAGCCAAACATCTGAGTTGTGTCACTGAAATGTAATTATAGAGGGACAGCTGTGTGCTGTTCTGTGTGACCCTGAGGAGTAGTGCAAAATAAAATGCCACAGAACCAGAAGCATTCTGTGACAACTTAATGGAACACACGCAAACAAAACCTCTGCATGATATATTTTAAATTGCTGCTTCTAATGGAGCATTACAGAACATCAATTAATGAGCAGTTTAGCTCAATGGCATAACCTAAAATGTCTTTCAGGAGTATATTTACTAGGGTCAAATCTCTCTCATATACTGAACATATCAAACAGGCAGCAAGTGATGGAAAGGAATGCAATTTTGTCCACTCCACGCCAGCCACTTCTGTCTCGGGACTGTAGAAAAGCTACATCTCCCACATATCGCTTCACACTGGAGAAAGGAATGGCTTCATTTGTACATGCTCCTAATGAAACAGATAAACACATACTCATGTACGCAGAGGCTCTGCTGAAGATTAGGAGATGCAAACACTGTATTGGCATCCTCTCAGTCCACAGGATCCCACTACTATCCACAGAGATCCTACTGTTCCAAGGACAGTAAGAAGTAGAAATGGGATTGGCATGTTGGAACATCCTTTAGCCTAGGGAAGGACACCCCTTCTGGGTCCACAGAATAATGCTCCCTGCAATCACTGGAAGCCATTCTGTAAGCTATAAACTGAGAAGTTCAATGTCAAGGATTAGTGAATAGCAATACTGTATGGCAGGCTGCAACATTGTTCCCCTAGACGGGGGGGGGGGGGGCAAGGCTATCCTTTGATATCCAGTTAACCCCTGGACTTCTTGCCTCGATATTTTTTTGGGGGGGGGGGGGGGGGGGGGGGGGAAGTAATTCTTTAACTTCAGTGGATTTGGATTTTTCTTCTGAAAGGTGTGTCAGACAAGTAACATTTTTCTCTCGTTACACATTATTTTATGCACTGCTAAAAATAAAGATGGACAAACACTAATGAATACAGCATATAATCTATCTTTTGAGGCTAAAAGCACATAGAATTCATGAGAACAGAAAGGAGTTTTATAAAGCTTTAAGACAAAATTAAGTTTTCCATTGATATCCACACCTGCACACCTAAATGATGGCGGTTTAGCAGAATTCTTTTTAGCAGAATCTTTTTATTCACTAGCTCTATTTAAAACAAACAAACAATTTTAAGCAAAGAGACTAAATAAGGAAAGGTTAAATACCGAATGAAAAAGAAAATTCATTGTGGAGTATCAGGTCTACCAAGCACAGGGGAATTGCTTGCAACAGACTCATATTAATACATTCTCTTAATACCTGAGAATCTTATCCAAGTGCTTCTCTACACTATTAACTTTCACAAATTCATCCCCATTCAGAAATACACTAGAATCACACAAGTAAAAACTAACTCCACAAATCATCATTAATATTTCAAGCACTTTTTTTCCTTAAAAAAAAATTCTTAAAGCCATGAAGTTAAATAAACCTCTTTAAAACTTCAACTTAAAAAAAAAAAAAAAAACAAACCAAAAAACCCCCGCAAACCAGGTGTCAGGATTATGTAGACAATGCCTTAGTATTAAGTTACCACAGATTTAAGCTAAGAGTGACATCCAGTGGAAAGACAGTCTATATCCTCTCCTTCTTCATGCTATTGTGGAGACAGCTTTAGCTCAGATAAAACCTATCATAATAGTTTATGTTATGAATATTCAGAAAGCTATGTCTGTCTTGTATTATACAACTCACTGGGAAGACACAGGTGTGCAAGAATGACAAATAGCACTGGATTTCCATGGACTTGAAAGTTGTGCCGCACTTTGACTCATTTGGCCTAAGGGACAAAATTCTTATTGTTGTTTCACCGCAACAAATTATCTACCTTAAAGTTAACTGTTAAACCAGGGAGCGACTGAAGATTTTGCACAAAAAAGTAACATGCTTCTGATAATACATTTGCGCAGGTATTTACTTTCATAGATGACTAATTAAGTTCTCTTTGGTAATACTCTATCCAACTTCCTAATGGCAATGAATTTTAAAAGGAAAGAGAGATGGTATAAACATGGAAGCTACTATGTTTTGATCTAATGGAGCTGAACTGTGAAAAAGCTAGGCGAAGGTTGACGAGATGAAATTTTTTTGTACAAGATGGAAGCGAATCCCTTGTATGTGAACAAGACTGTTTCCCCGGTTCATCTCTTTGGATATACATATACTCTGCTTGAGCAAAAAAAAAAAAAAAACAACCAAGGAGATACTCTCTACAGAATCCCAGGTACATTTCTCTGCACTTCGGAGCTGTGGGAGATGTGAATACTTAAGCAAAGGGAGATGTACTCCATATCACCAGCATCCTTTTCCCTACTTTTTTTTCCTATACACATAGGAAGGCAGAACAGGCATCCATGATGCTACTCTCCCCTTCCTCTCCGGAGTTCTCAATGGTTCCAACACACTGGTTTTCATTCCATTATTGTCTGACCAGACTGGGAAGAAAGCTTCCCACTACTGTGGCTCCATTTTCACTATCTCTGCCTCCTACCTTGCTTGATCTTAGATTCAACATGGCTTCAGAGAAAGGGTTGGGGGTAAAAAGTGCTTTTGCTTTCCACTGTATCCCTCCAGCTACTGGCTCTTACCACAGCAGGTCTCATCTCTGCAAACTCATATTTAAATCAGTCAAAATCTCTTTGTTAAACAGACAGCATCTACTGCAAAAGTCTGGTAGGCATGGGAGAGTCTCTCTGCCCCTGTCAATAAAGGTACTCAGTTGTTAACAGACACTGATTAAAGACAAAGTAGACAACCACGTGGTGATTTTAAGAAGCTTCTTGCAAGATTTCTGTGCTCCTGAAAGAATTTCCAAGTATCTCCTAATTGCAGTTGCAAGGTAAATCCATACTCAATATAATTAGACACTGCTTCATAGCTAGCCAAATTCAAATCCACAAGCAGGAGCTTTTACTCTATCACCTGCTCACTACCACTGTCCTACATACAACATTGCCTCTTTTAGCTCCTAAGTTTAACAATAACTACCTATAAGGTATGGAAGAAAGATTCTTCCTTTGGTGTAGTCATCTTTACAATATTCAAAAGCACTACCTTTTTTTTTGGTTACATCTTCAAGTAATTTTCCCAATACATTCCCTGGCTTCCAAATCAAATAAGCATTAATAGAGAGAAGATAACATTTATATTTCTACTATTCTGCAATAGATTTCATGTATCAAAAGATACTGAAGTAATTACAATGTGGAGGATTATTCCAAATTCTTAGACAAAAAAGGTAAGACATCAAAGCAAGAACAAGTATCCACCTTATTTTAAGAAAGGCACCTTTTCAGTGCTTAGCTTTCCATGCACAAAATCAAACAAGGGCTTAAGGTACTGACAAGCTCTTTATTCAGTCAAATTCTTTTTTTATAACAATAACTATGCATAGTATCAGGTACTGTAGCATAAGTGTGCGGGGGGATTCATCATTCAGAATAAATCACCTTTATACAATATTCCTTCCTTAAGTAAATAGTAAAATTATTTTCCTTCAAACTTATAGTAGGAGCTCACTAAGGTAGTAAAGGAAACCTAACCAAATGATCAATGGCACTATCCAAAAGCAGAATTTCAGTCCACAAAACCAGTTCCTACATGCATAAAGGACTAACCTCTCAAAGATGCAACAGATGAGATGCACATCTGCATACAGACTCTCACATCTAACCAGTATGTGCACTTCATATAATATTATAAATTACTAAATGGGCAACTAGCTGTGGGCATAAGAGTCATAACTAAGCAATATTGCATAATAGAGTGCATTTTAAAATACACAAGAAATCAAATAAAACAGAACACTGAAATACCTACCTGTAATAACTAGAAAGCATGTAGATCTTCTAATTATTGCATTGGAGAAGATGGAGCTGGTTAAACCAGGAACATGACTGGAAATGTGAAACATCAGAAAGATCTTTCTTCAGGACAGAAATAGTGGCTATAATAATAGAGAATGATTATAAGTCTTATGAGGACATATTGGATGGAAAACATGGAAGGTAACTTAAATAAAAATAGATAGGCATGCCTCGATGCACTGGGTATGCTATAATTATGACTGGAATTTTTCTCAGTAAAGACAAAAAAAAAAAAAAGAGTTCTTGATTACTGAATCCATTGAAAGAAAATTGTCACTTTTTTCCCCCCATCCATTTATACCTCAATCCTGCAGCTGGAGCTGCACGCAGAGGCATTTATTCTTTTTGTACTACACCTTTATTTTAGTGGGAGACTTCATTTCAGTGGAAAATACATCAACCTTAAAATCTAGCACATTTATGCAAAAGCTCAAGAAATATTCTAAGAACAGAAGCATAAGTCTGCTTTTTTGATAGAATTTGACAAAAGCCTACTGTTGTTTCACTGTAATTAAAAGCCACCTGGAAAGCAAAAAAATAGCCCTGCTTCTCAAAAACAGAAACAGTTACAGAAAAGTAACAAGAGATTATGAACCTAGCACTGAAAATATTGAGGACATGTTAAATTGCAGTCACTATGAATAGACCCAGTCATTTTTGTATGACTCCTTAAGTAGATACAACATAGCAAGTACAGTTTAAGAATCACAAAAACGTATTAAAAACAGAGAACAGTTCTTTCATTGGTTTAAAGCAACATAGTTCCATTTAAATCAATAAAGCTGTGAATGCTGCCTCAGTCAAAATGAGAATCTGACATACTTAGACAGAAAGGCAACTGATTACAAAACTGCTGTTTATACATGTTATCTTACTACACTGGGAAAAATTACACAAACAGGGTACTGATGCCACCTCAGTAGCCAGAGTCACATCAGATTAAACAGGCTTCAAGCTACAAACAATGATAACCAGTTCTTGAACCCAGGACACTGAAGCAACAGCCATTCGTATGAAGTCAACTTTGTGAATGAAACAGAGGAACAGAGCAACAGAGCAATAAGACATTAGGAACAGACTTGCATAGGCAGCATAGAGCAAGGGACTAGAGTCTCCTAAGTAAACAGAATAAGAAGTGATCACAAAGGCTAAGGGTAGAAAAGGATGTTTCTGGTCCTCAAATCTCTCTTAACAATAGAAGAATAAAAAGGCTCCCTCTGGTCCAAATTCTGCTATGAACAAAGGGAGGAAAGATCACTGTGTCTGCACCAAACTTCCATCAGGCTAGGCTAAGCTTTTATATACCCAGTGGTTTGTCAGTAAAAGCTGGCAAAATATTGAAAGAGTAACTATATGGGACAGAGGGCAGCAAGTTAAAAGTAAACAAAGAGTTGCATAACCAGATTTAAAGAATTTGATAGTAAAAGACAAAGAGAATTTAATTTCACACTGCAAAGTATGCCACCTAGGGACAAACCAAAAGAAGGAACTATATATTAAATAACACAGCTGTACTGCAAAGTTGGTAAAAAGAATAAATGAGGCTCCCTGAAGGCAATTCCATGAAGTTACCAGCTCACACTGACAATATGAGAAGGAAATATGTGTACAAAGATCCATTGCCCACACAGAAAAACAGTCACAAAATATGACGCAACTCTCAAGGCAGGTTTATGTTACTTACCACAAAAACAGGAGGAAGGAGAACTTTTAAAGTATCCATCTTTTCTCACAATTATTTTCTTTGTGTCAGGAATGTGGCCTGAAACACTGTGAATAGCACTATGCAGAAAGTCATTGTGTTTTACTTGTCAAAACAGCTTCAGAGGGAGTGCAAATCACACTTACTCTTTTACAGCAATAATTCCACTGGAACTATAATTAAATACAGAAGCAGCAAGATATATCTGCCACCAGTACCAGGAAAAGCTCAAAAACCATCACAAAAATAACAACAAAACATAAAAGAGGACACGAGCCTTTTAACAATGGAACAGTCTTTAAACAGAGTGGGAAATATGTTCAATTTGCTGTAAATTATAGCTCTGATAGAATACTGCACATTAAGTAACAACATCGAGTGGCTGCTATAACAGGCATAAATTCTCCAGAAGAGCCCAGTACTACAACACTTGCCAATCAAAGTGAGTGTCTCTGAGGCACTCCGGAAAACACTGTAACAGGCATAGTCACTGCAGATTGCTTGTGCTGAAACAAAACCAAGTTAATTCAAGTAACAGTAATAGCCTTGATCTGCTGTGTTTGCCTTACAGTTAACAGTCCAGGTTAATGCATTCTGTGAGGATCATAGGGGCATCGAGAAGTTTTGGCATGTTGGGGTGTTTTTTTGGTTAGCTGGGTTTTGTTTTATTTTGTTGGGGGGAGGGGGTGGTTATATGTGTATTGCAGGAGCATCTAGAAGGATCACTAGAGCTTATAGCTCCATTAGACTAGCAGAGCAAAACATTCAAAAAGAAATAGTTCCATGCAAAGTTGATTTAAATGGGGAGGAGGTAACTCCTGTGAAAAATGTCATAAAAGCAGTTCCAAAAAAATAGTCACAATTTGTCTTCAAAAGATTTCAGATCTTCATTTAAAAGTTACAAGTTTCATTTTTGGCCTAAACACGAGAAACCAGACTTATTCTGCAAAACATTAATTATGCTGAAAATACTTTTTTTTTTTTTTTAAAGTTCTATGCTTCATCACTACTCAGAAGGTTTGTAATCTCATTTAAAACAAGATGTAACTAGACAATGGAACAAACACTAAGGAGGCACACAGAAATTGATAGCATAACTATTGAAAGTACCAATTAAGGTGGTACTTAATCATCTTTTGAGGCATCTGTATTTTAATATTTGCCGTGTTGCAACCTAGGTTTCCCTTAACCTGCCAGTTTACAGTCTCTCAAGGACTGGTTATTTCTAACCTGAAACCCAATTCCTAAATCCTTTACTCAAGCTAACTAATCACACATACTAATAATTGCAGATTTGTACAACAGGATAAAACACATTAGCAAAACAGAGGTTGAACATCAGATCTAGATCCAAAACTTTATTTGGACCTGAAGATTAGAGAGAAAGCAACTAAAAGTCTAAGTGTTAGTTACGCTTTTCTTACAAGCTTTTGAGAAACCTGTGGTAAGGAATCAAAATACTCTGTATTGTATTTGACCATTGAAATGAGGGGGGGAAGTACTACCCACCTATTTGATCTCAGTGGCCAAGATGTCAATTAACAGCTATTAACAGGATTCCCTCTTTCACAGGTACAGCAATTTCCTTTCCCTAGAATTAAAAATTTATAAGTCTGTCTTCCCCTTCCAATTAACTTGCCAGCTCGTCTCATCCTCCACTTAAAAACATTAAAGACAAGTTGGAAATCATTGGAATAAAAGCAGAGAACACAGTCAGTGACCAAGGCCTGCCAGAGACAACACTGAGCCAGACACCCGGTTCTCAAAGATGAAAACTGGTGTGCCTCTGTGGACTATGGCAATGATGAGGCGTCATCAAGAGGAAGCACTGGCCTTTGCTCACACCCATCATGGCAGCACAATGAAACTAATCAAATAAGAGTAAAATATTTGGGACAGAACTTGTTGCTTCAATGATTTTGTGACAAGCGATAAGACTGAAAATCCAAATTGTTAGTTGAATTTGGTCCAAGTGTAGAATGTTCTTTATCTCACAAGAAGTACTTCCAGCAATCTCTTTGGACTGAAACTCTTAGAAATTTTAACAGAATACGTCGCTATGCTATTCTGTGAACTCACCAGTGAAAATTTTTTATTTGACATTCATACATAACTCTAGAGTACAAAGCAGTAACATTTAGAGAATTTAAGTGCTTTATAAGCAAAATTTGGAGACAAATGAGACAAAGATTTCAGTACAGGGTTAAACCCATCTTTAAAAAAGGAAGGTGAGATGAACACACTATCAGTATATAACAGTTTAGTTTCTATCTCCTTTTTTACCACATTCAGTACCTAAACCACTTCATAATGTTTGCTTAATAACATCATCTTGTTACTCAAATTACCATCAAATTGCATTCCTGAATTAAGCATTGGTTTATTATTTTTATTATCCCCATGCATGAAAAAGTAACTACTGAAATGTGATACATGGACTGAGTCTCCAGACACCCTGAAATGGCTGTCCCTCTGACCTTGTACTCTCCCAGTCACTTGACTGCCATGATAATTCTGAAGGTTTATACAATTAAAACATCAGTATCACTGCCTTCCTGCTAATTATTTTATTTAAAAAAATCAAGTTGAGGAAATCTGCCACTGTTTGGGATGCTTTTACTCTGCAGACATGCAGAACACATACTACTCTGTAGGACTGACAGTGAGAAATAGGGAGCTTAAGACATTATCTTTCAGTCCGGCATGGAATGCTGGAATTTGGCAACTACTGTTTGAATAAGGACTTCATCTTTCAAGTAATTTTTTTTTTTTTTTCACCATTTCATCACTCAGGAAACAATTTGGTCTTCTGTGATGTAACCACAATGGAAATGGTAAAAGTGACACAGAAACATAACTTTTCTGCAGAGCGAGGGGGGAGGGGAAAGAACAGGCTATCAGAAAGAAAGCCTACTTTGGGAAATTAGTATCTGCTTTTCTGGAGGGTTCTTTCACCAGACATCAAGTCATTTTATTTATTTCTGTTGCTTAGTCCGAAAGTTTCTTCCATGGCAATTTCCCCTTTCAGATGCATTTAAAAAAAAAAATCCGATATTCAACAGAAAGCAAACTAATTGCTCGATAATGACCTTTTAAATGCCCAGATAAACCTTAATGGCTTTCAAATGGAATTTTAATGAGTTATTCTGAGTATAACAAATTATTTGCTATTTATATGCATAGACATGGAGAGAATATTTTTGATTAAATGAAATTTTAGCATAAGATGTTGTTTTAAGCTGCATTCTTTGCACAAAGATATACAAGAGAGGCATACATATGTACATATTCACACACACTTGTGGTCTGGCTTCATAAGCCTGTCTAATGGCATGGTTTGAAACAGGGGTTCCATACTCAAGTCCATGCTCTGCCTGACTCCAGGTAATGCAAGATAAACTGCTCTGAACCAAGAACAACAGAGATTTAAATCTCGCATTTCATGCTAGTGCCCTGTGCATGATATGCATATTGGTAATAGACACATGCATACTTCCCAAAATCAAAAAGCTGAAATTCTGACTTTGACAACCCAATTTCAGGAAGATGGTCAAAACATTTCATACTATTCTGGCATGAAAGAGAACAACAGCTTGAAACATCAGGAGTTCCTGAAAAAATAGAAAAATAGGTGTATGAAGTATAGATTTTGACAAGTGTCTTCTTACTACGAAAAAATCCATTTTATCTTCTTGAGGAAGGAGGTAAGCAAGCCACACTTACCAAAGTCCTAATTCACTTAGCCTCTCAGTCAATTGACAAGGTGAAGACATGGGTTTTTTGCTTTGCTTTTGATGTGGTTTTGTTTTTTTAAAGGGGTTAGTCAAGCAATGCTTCTTTTACAACTCTTAATTCCAATCTCTGCAACTCCTAGGGTATAAAGATTGAGGCAAGAGAATACTACTAACATTTACAAAGTATAAGAGGAGAAAGAGAAGAGACAGCATTAAAAGTTGTCTTACAAGCCTGGGAAGAGCTGAATAACAGTGGATGTTTTGAAAAATTGGCTTCCTTCACAGGTCCATAAAAACAACTCTGACGATACATGCTATAGCATAGCATAAACTTGGACAGAAGTACTAGAACATTTGAGTTTGAGCTTGAACATTTATATATCTTTCAGACTGAACTGTCAAAAGAACTTCACCCATCTCCATTTCAGGTGCTCTAAAACTACATTTCAAAATGTTTTAAATAAGGTTGCACGAAACTGCCTTTCACTGAGAGCATGCCACCTAGCTATCACGGAACTTCAGGATATAATACCAAAAAAATTACAGATAATCATTGAGTTCTACTCTCTTGGTCTTAATTTGGATTAATTCACTCATTTTTATTGTGCCTTTCTCATTAAAAAAAAAAAGTGTATCATGTTGTATGACATCTTACAGGATTTCAGAAAGTAAATATCAAATATGGGAATCTAGGGCTAAACACCATGTTCTCTGGCAAAACAGACAGCTGCTTCAATTAAAAGAACATTCTGTTTTGCCTTTCTGGCAGACGTCACCTTCCTTGTATTTTCTAACAACGAAGAAACCAGAAATGGCAGTCAGCCACAGTCATTCATACCCTTACCTCTTCAAAGCTCTTTGTTGAAATAATTTACAAAAATATTTCAGGGGGGAGGGGGGAGGAGAAATTTAACTGTATTTTAGATTAAAAGTAACATATCTTGAGTCAGATATACTACCATGATGTCTAACAGGTATGTCACACTCCACTAAAACCATAGGCCAAGTTCCCTGATGAATCAGATGATCACTTTTATGGGCTAGTCTCTTCTTCATTGTAAAGCCTCTTGCCACAACAGAATATCCTAAAAACAAGAGAAAATCATGCCCTCAAGACCAAGTGGGAAAATGAGGACACCAAAATACAGATGTCATGAGTTAGTACACTGGACAGCAGAATTCAGATATTGCAAATCATTATAAAAATAAGATACCACCCCCCAGACACTATCAGATTCTTTTTTTCTTGGTCATTGTATCAAAACTTAGCTCTGCACAGAAACTTTTCAAACAGAATTCAGAGTTCAATTCAGTAGAAATTAAAGACCTGCTCATCTCAACAATAATTAAATTGAAAATCTTTAGAGGAAAAATGTTATTAAAGCCCTTGCTAAAGTGACCAAAGACATTTCAGCAATTTCAGTATTAGTGCAAGCTTTACCTCATTGCTGCCCTACTCTGAACTTTTTGTTAAAGGAATTCAAATTCTTTCCACTTTTTTGGATTTTTTTTTTCAATATTCATATGAACAGTTTCAAAATCCCATTAATAGTTTCACTTGTTATCGTTAGAAAATATTCTAATGGAAATCTGACTTTTATGCATGTCACACAATGTTTTTGGATACAAAGATGAATGGTTTGTTCATGTGATTAGCAATCTATTCATTCCTTTGTTTTTTCATATTTATAAAATATGCTCCTGGCTACACTAACTTTTTTTAATTTCCCACTGAAACATATGCAAATGTCACAAACAGAGCTCCAGTTTAAGTAGTTCTATTAAAATTCATGCATTGACAGAAATAACAACTCTAGACAAATTTTTGCAAGCTTTGTAAATCTAATTCATACAGTTCTCTAGAATAAGAAGTTTAAAAAAAGAAATTTCTTATACCTTTAGGTAGCTAACAAAAAAGCAAAGCAAGTTTAAGAGTCAACTTAAATAGTTCTTTATAATAAAAGTCAGCAGAATTCCTCCAAGTAGCAGTACTTGCTACCACATTGCTCTGCCATACTTCTCAGACTTCAAAGATAACTTTACCCTCAGAAGTTCACTGGACCAATGTGTGTACAGAATTTTTTTTCTTCTTTTCAAGTAATTAAAAGGCTGTAAAACATTCTTTCCTTTGCCTGGCTGACAAGTTCATGATCTACATTTCTCACACAACAGACAAGCTGAAGAGAACTGAAGCTAACAGAAGACTTGAAATATAAATCACCATCATTAAGGGGTTTTGCCACACAAATATAGAAATTAAAGTCATAGGGAGTTTGGCAAAGAGTAATGCATTTAAGCACATCATAACCCTCTTGGGGGTGATGTGTGACACACAGTATCACATGCCTAAACAATAAAACACGAGCTCTTCACTGAGCAAGTACACACTTATTGCCACCTTGGTAAACTGCAATCACTTCGTATTTTCTATGACAAAAGGAAGCAGAAAATTCGTGTGGCATAAATTGAAAATATGTCCATGTGCATTATGTGCTTACAAGCAGAAAAAGCAGAAAGTTATCTGACCCATGGGAGTAGAACCAAACTGCTTTATTTCACCTTCATCTCCTTTCGCCTTCTCATTTTACCCCCTTACTTGGATTTCTCAGTATTATGCATTTCCTTTCTTTCCTCAAAAGGAGGATCAGAGATAACATTGGTCCATTACTTCATGAGGTTGGTCACCTCACAAACAGGGACGTAGACAAAGCAGAGACATTTAATGCCATTTTTGCCTCTGCCTGTAACACCGATGATGGGCCCTGGGACCCCTGGAGCCTTGTGTTGGAAGACCATGACTGGGGGAATGATAAACTCCCAGCTGATTCTGAACTCATTCAAGACTTGCTGCTCCAGCTGGATGGACACAAGTCTATGATGGGGCCCAATGGGATTCATCCCAGGGTACTGAAAGAGCTGGCTGATGTTATTGCAGGACCTATCTCCATTATTTTTCAACAGTCTTGGGAGTCCAGAGAGGTTCCAGTCGACTGGAAGCTGGCAAATGTTGTTCCAACTTTCAAGAAGGGTAAGAAGGAAGACCCTGGTAATTACAGGCCTGTCAGTTTAACTTCAGGGCCTGGTAAAATTCTGGAGAAAGTTATTCTGGGAGTTAGTGAAAAACACTTGAGAGACAATGCAGTCATTGATCATAGCCAGCACAGGTTCACAAGGGGGAAGTCCTGCTTAACCAACTTAATTAACTTTTATGACAAGATCACCCATCTAGTCAACCAAGGGAAGCCAGTAGGGTTTTTTGGATTTTAGCAAAGGTTTTGATACTGTCTCTTACCATCTCTTTCTGGACAAAACATCCAGCATGCAGCTAGATGACTCCACTATACATTGGGTGAGCAACTGGCTGACAGGTTGGGCTCAAAGTGTTATAGTAAATAACTAGGGTTACATCAGGCTGGCAGCCAGTGGGGTTCCCCAGGGCTCGATTTTAGGGCCAGTGCTCTTTAATATTTTTATAAATTATCTGGATGCAGGAATCAAATGTACATTAAGTAAGTTTGCCAATGATACTAAACTATGAAGAGCTGTGGACTCCCTCAAGGGTAGAGAGGCCTTACCAAGAGATCTGGATAGACCAGAAAGTTCTTTACTGTGAGGGTGGTGAGACACTGGAACAGGTTGCCCAGAGAAGTTGTGGATGCCCCATCCCTGGAAGTGTTCAAGGCCAGGTTGGACGGGGCTTTGAGCAACCTGATCTAGTTGAAGATGTCCCTGCCCATGGCAGAGGGGTTGGAACTAGATGATCTTTAAGGCCCCTTCCAACCCAAACCATTCTATGATAGAAAGCTGGGCAATCACCAACTGCATGAAATTTAAGAAGAGCAAGTGCTGGATTCTGCACCTGGAATGGGGTAATCCTGCTTATACAGACAAACTGGGGGACAAGAAGCTGGAGAGCAGCCCTGCAGAAAGAGACCTGGGGATCTGGGTTGATGGCAGGTTGAATATGAGTCAACAGTGTGCCCTGGCAGCTAAAAGGGCCAACCATGTCCTGAGGCATCCCACTCTGCACTGCACTGGTGTGGCCCCACCTCGAGTACTATGTGCAGTTTTAGGCACCTCAATATAAGGACGTAAGACTATTAGAGTATATCCAGAGGAAGGTGACCAAGATGGTGAAAGGCCTTGAGGGCGAGACTTACAAGGAACAGTGGAGGTCACTTGGTTTGTTCAGTTGGAGAAGGCCGAGGGGCGACCTGATCACAATCTACAACTTCAAGGGGGGGGCAGCAGAAGGGAAGGTGCTGATCTCCTTTCTCTGGTGACCAGCAATAGGACATACGGAAACGGAACGAAGTTGTGTCAGGGGAAATTCAGATTGGACATTAGGAAAAGGTTCTTCACCGAGAGGGTAGTTGTTCACTGGAACAGGCTCCTCAGGGAAGTGGCCACAGCACCAAGCCTGTCAGAGTTCAAGGAGCATCTGGACAATGCTCTTAGTCCTGTGATTCAGTTTTAGGTAGCCCTGCAAGGAGCGGGGAGTTGGACTTGACAATCCTTATGGGTCCCTTCCAACTTGAGATATTCTATGATCCCTCCTTAAATTCTTTGACTCTTCCTATGTCTATTTTTTGGAAGAAGCACACCTGACTAGTTTAGAATATGAAAAGTCCCATTCCCCCCCTTAAAGCTTCTCCTGAAAGATACTCACAGAAATTGCAAGCTATAGAAAGAAGGTGGAAATACAGCAATTAAATTTCTCAGAACAACCAACAAAACAGATGCCTTAGGATGTTACCAGTAAACTGACTTTAAGCATTACTGTTCTGAATAGCTATATGCATGCACCAAATGATCAACTACATAGTATGGTCTCAAAAAAAAAATTAGTGATAGGAAAGTAGAAAGCCACAGGTACTTCCATAGAAACTCCTTAATCTTAAAGTGTGAGCAACAAAACATTGTGACATACCAAGATTCATGAGTTATCAGAAAAAATAAATGCAGCATGATTCTTACGCTTACAAAACACCATTTGCCTATGTCATACAGTAAAGTCTTTCTAAGCATTTAATAATGCAATTCGAAAATGGAATTTTCACAAAAGAATATTTACTGTCCTGGATGAAAGTGGGATAAATGTCAATTTGTTTGAAGTAAAACAAAACTATGACATCTGCAGTCTAAACAGAGCTAAGCTTCTTTCACTATATATCAGTAGTACTGTATTTAAATAGCTCAATTAATGGTAAGTCAAATATCACAAACTAAATGGATAGGACAAATAAAATTCTGGAGTCAAAACAAAGTTACACTATTGGCCATGCTTGGGATCTTGCTAGTCAGATTCCAGTATCTCACAGCTGGAATGTATCCCATGTTTGATAAACAAGCTTTGAGAACATGCAAAATTAAAAGATATGAAGTAACCTGCTCCTGATTCAAGGTTTCTTCCTAATTGTCAAAGTGCATAGTCACTCACAAGTTATCATACTCTAATACTCTTAACCTCAAATACAATTTTACCTACTGTAGACAACTTTGGTTTTATAAAATATAATCCTTTGAGTAGATTTGTCTCCCATTACATTAAACAAACAAACAAAAAATTGCTTTCTACAATCCTAATACAAGGAAAGCATATTTTAAAACAAGCTTCATGTGAGTACAGCTAGTGAGCAGAGAAGGACACAGCTAGCCTAAATGGAACCTAGGTTCTCACTTACACAGAACCTGTATTTTCGTTATAACTGATATATCCCGATATCCTTAGTCTTCAGCAGGGCTGATTATGAGGCTGCAACACTCAATATAATTTTTTTATTTGGAAGCAGAGCTGTTCTTTAGACAACCATGTCTTTGCCATCATGCCAGAGAATACAGTAGTATGTGTCCTGATATTAATAACAATACAAATAGCTGACTAGGTCTTCTAGTTTCATTTTCAGTAAAGGGACAGAAAAATCCAAGCTTCTTCCATTTGCAATTCTTTCAAACAGAGAATATAGTATAACCTGAAATCAAAAAGCTGGATACTTCATACACTGAGAAAAAGTTGTAATTCTTCTGTACTAACATTTGCAGAGCTGTTAACACTGCTACTTACCACAGAAGTCCCATACAGCTAATAGCAGTACAGAGTGCTATTAATAGCACTTCCAATTTCATGCTTAATTTATGAAATCTTTATTTAAATCTCCTTGTCATCAGAGGGTTAGAAATTCAATATTAATTGGGCTATTTTTTTAATTTCAATTTAAATTAAGCATATCTTTGGTAAGTGGATCAGAGGACTTTATGGGTTTGGGGGAAGATTGGGGGTTTTTTTGGTGGTTTGTTTGTTTGTTTTTTTAAAACACTCATTACTATCGTCTCACAATTTCAACAGACCAGTCTGTGAGGAAGGGCATCTGAAAATCATGACACGGCAAAGATAAAAGCAATTCAACAGTAGCTGCAGAATATTCCATGCTAAGTACAAATAATTAAAGCGCAAGTAGAATAAAGTGATAAATACAATAAAAAGCTTACATACAGATGCTGTAATAGGTATATTTTGGTGCTTGGTCTCAAATCAGAGTCCATGACCTTAAGAGATGTTGCCACATGTCCTACACAGGGCTCAAGAAGGGATAGAACAAACTTAAGTCAGCAGGAGAAGAGTAGCATTGCCAAAAGCTAGTACAGACAAAACTTTTTTTATAGACAACAGTATGTCTCTAAATATCTTTTTCAGGTTTGATGGAAAGCATTTTCATTCACTAGAGATCCATAGCCTAGATATCCCTCCCCTAAGAAAGGTACAGATTCCTTCAAGAGCTGACTGGCACCTATTCTACTCCTGTGAAACATGACTTGAGGAAAAGAAGTTCATTGTTCATAGAAGAGCCTAGCAGTCACCTATGAACTAAAAAGCTTGGCTTTGATTTTCTCCTCAGAATGAGGGAGCTCAAATTCATGTCTTCCATTTTCCCAGAAAAGGTCTTAACAAGCAACCTAGAAGCTATTCTACAATATTCAGCTGAAGCTGCACTACTGTAAGGAAAATAATTCAAGACTTCTTGGGCCAGGTAGAAGGATCACATGAAAGAGTGCAACTCAGCATCTCATTAATGATTCTTATTAGTAATAGAAACTTTACTGGAAGCCAGAACAAAACCTCAAAATATTTCTCTTCTCAGACAGATGCTCTATTGAGTGGAATACACAAATATCACACATTTTCTCGATGGCATAAATATAATTACATGCCTTGAAGCCTGCTCACCACATACCTACACAAAAGAATAACAATTCCATTAGTTTCTAATGCTCAACTGGTCAAAATTGACAAAGTTTTAGTCATACTAGGGAACTTTCAATTACAAAAGCAAAACAAAAACAGACTCCATGCGCCACCAGAAAGCACTTGCAAGCATTTTCAGAACTGCAATTTAAATATGTGAATTTGACAAAAATTATGCCTTTAAATACCTAATCTTTTGGGAGCAAGAGTAAGATTTAGGATTTTACTCTAAGACACTGAACATGTATAAACAGAAGACAGGCACGGAAAGACAAAAAGAGCACAAAGTCCAGAATGTTTCAATACGCTACAGTTTTCAACCATTAATTTTCTAACAGGGGTTTGGTGTTTCAAGGGATTAAGGATCAAATAAGTTCTATAATGTTTAGCAGGAGCAGAGACAGGTCAGTCAAGAAACATGTAAATTACATTTCTGCCCTCTGTAGTTTCATTTTCAATGCTACAAGGAAACAGGCATGGCATTTTTCCACATGTCTCCCATTAAACACAATCATCCTCCAATGTAAACTTACCAGGGAGAAAGGTGGCACCAAACCGACATCCTCAAGTGCTAAAATGTCTCATTTCTAATTCCCTACTGCAGCTCCAGGCTTAAAATCATTCCACAATATTTGTTATCATCTGCTGGATAATGGTATTCTTTCTCTACCATAATGATGAAAAGTATTTTGAGGATAACTTTTTGGAACATAGAAAATAATGCCACATCTGAATTGTAGCAACAGCTCTACAAGGAGTAGAGACCGAATTATTCTCCCTACCCGTCACACTTGGCAGCTCCAACACATTATAACCTCCCTTGTGAAATACCTACCCGATTGCAAAGCACAGAATTTTATGCCCTGTAAAAAAAAAGCAGTGTAAGATCATTGCTTGACATCAAACCAGACACGTACCTCCTAGAAAGGCAATGCAAAAGGTAGTTAATTTAAAAATCTTCCCCAATTAAGTGTTCTTACCTCAGGTGATTAGGTAACTGCCTGAGTAGTAAAGATGTCCAAGAGAGTAATCAAACAATTGGACTAACAAAGAGACAAATACTATCATCGTTTTATGGAAAGTTAATTTAAAACCAGCAGTTATTTCAGCAAAATCTGTAAAGAAATGGTGTATTGATATTATTAAATTAAAGGAAAATATTTGGCATTAATCATGCCCAAATTGTTCACGTTGCTTGTCACAATAACATTCTTGATAAGCAATCGAATAAATCTGAGTCAAGCTCAGTCTACTGCCTCTGAGGAACTAGAGGCTCATTACCAATATCATTATCTAAAACTAATTAGTAGTTGGTGATTGTAGCCTGCTGGCACTAGGAAGCTGATTAACATTCCTCAGAAACAAACGGGGCTGGGTTGGGGGAGGAGAGGGATATTTCCCATTTGCTTCCGCCTCAAATAGCAGAAAGGGAATTAAATAATTAAGTATTTATACCTGTGCACATTGCAGCTTAGTTTCTTTCACTAATCTATAAAACACAGTGATACTGGCTGTGCTTGAGGTATTTTCATTGCTTCACATAAACTGAGTTCTGAATTTTTTGCCTGGTTGGATGATAGAAATAGAAATCTTAAAGTGCAATTAAATATTTTATTACCATTGTTTAATTAAATAAATACTGGATTAACTTGTCAAAGCAAATTTCACTGGCATGTTAGAACAGCATTTTCATTTTTCTTCATGAATGTAATCTGTGCCTAAATACTGTGATGATTAATATAATTACTTTAAATAGTACTGGGTGCATTTAGGGGAGCGGGATGGACCAATTACTGAGTATTCCATGGAAAACAGTTCCTTTCATTTCCCTAATAATATTCTATGTAACTGTTTTCCTCCTTTTTTTAACTGAAGAATGGGTTCATTTTAAAAGTCCTAAACTGAAGTTAAGGTCAAACTTAAGTTCCATATCAGAAGAAAGCCCTGCAGTGTTACATAGGTCTCAGTGTCTTGTTTAGTGGACACAGTAAGAGTCAGATTTGCAAGTAAGCTTTCAAAAATTTAGATATCTGTGTTGGAAAATTTTCCTTTTGCTACTATGCAGCCACCTTGTAAAATGTGTTATTAAATAGTTTATGCCCAATGTAAATCCCTACCATAGTAAAAGATCAGATGAGCAGGAAGAGGTGAAGTTTTACTCGTATCTCTGTTGGTTTCTATATGGAGAAAAATACATACCTGTGCACATATTTTAATATACACAGATACACATGGATAAAGCATGGAGAGAAAACAGATCTATCGACTCTGCTGCAAACAAAGCAGTTGGTGGGGTTTTTTTAAATCCTTTTTTTGGTTAATATTCCGAAGCCCTAGATTTAATCACTGTGACACAGCTGGGAGGAGTCAATGCTCAACGGCACACTGCATCAAGCGCATTACTGACCTCCAGTGGATGCAGGTATTCAGCACTATCACCGAAATTCTTAAGGCTGCTGAGATTCTTCTTTAGTTTAAATATTTTCCTTTATTTGGAATAGGAAGATGTGAGATTATCCCTCCACTTTTATGAACCGACAGAAAACTACCATTCATGAAGTCCTAAGTCACAGAAATATGCTACATTAGTATTATAAAGTATACTTGTTTTTGACAAAAAATTTAAGCAAAAAATAACATGGCACAAATTAAAGGACAAGTAGTATGCTGTATCTAAATTTAAAGTCTGTATTTGTGCCATACCTCAAATACAAGTAGTAGAAATTTTGTTCGAAGTCATTTATTCATAAGATTAATTACAGCTCTCACATAATGTGTGCAACACTCAAATCGTGCCTTGGTGCAAAAAATACACAACGAGCACAAAATATTTGTACAAAGTAGTGAGCAGTACCAATAACACTAAACTGGACTATGTTCATTACAGTAGGACAAAATGAAAATGCTTAAGTTTCTTAAGCTTTGGATTTTAAAGCAGGTATTTATAAGGCTGTACGTATAATGCTCGGACTCAGAAGAAATGTTCACAACTCATATACAGCAACTGAAAAAAATGACATAGATCCTTCTGATTAGAGTAATAGTCTGTAACAAGATTGATACGTTTTATATAAATACATGTCTGAATGTTACAGAATTTTACCATTGAAATTGGACTGTATGGATTTAATGATTCTAACCTAGGTTAGGAGGACATCATGTGGCAGAATAACACATGAACAGACCCTGTAACTTTCCCCCACAAAAAAACCTCCATCTACAGCTGCTACCCCTTGCAGCCAAAAATATTAAATACTGTTGACGGACTCCGTGAATGTAGAAGCAATGTCCAATATTTGATATTAGGATAAGAGAGAGGATTATTGAGATGATCTGCAATTCTGTTACAAAGGTGTGGATGAACGACTGGACTCAGGAGGTTTCCTCAGTTACTAAGCCCCAAGGAGCCATTTTAAAATTTTAGAAGTACACAGTCCCATTTACAGCATTAAATTTTACTCTTCTATGCACTTCAATCAAACTGCCTTTGCCAGAACCCTACCAAAAGCAGTAATTTGTGCATCTGTGACCTGAAAGCATCAATAAGCAACTCCAAGGAATACATGAAAGACCCCCATCCTACCTCATGAGTAAAATCTCCTCTGAACAACTCCATGATTACTAGCGCATAAATCCAAAAAATATAGTGCTAGACAGGTATTTCTGGAACTATGTGGTTTATGTTGCATTTCTCTAAAAAATCCATATTATTTCCCTTGTCAGAGGCTGGTAATAAATACCAGGTGAAAATGGAATCTACTTAAACCTTAATTTTAAAAATTAAAAATAAAGCAATTCGCTTTAGTTATAATACTACTCATAAATTATGGAATCAATGCAGATTGTTATGGTATCAGTCCAGGAAATCAGACAGAACTGAGAACAATTTAATAGCATGGCTATGGATAGACAAACCTCTGCATGTTTAGAATTTCATTTCAGATAATCACTGAAGAAAATGGAAGTTCTGAATCAGAAAAAAAGCTGAAAAACAGAAATTCTAAACAGATTTTTCTCTTTCCTGTTTCTAGCCAGAAGACATAGGTTCAGGTCATGCTACTTCCTTTCACAAAATCATAGAATCATTCTTGAAGCATTTTTTTTCATTGAATTAGAAAAGCTATCATAGACACATTAACACTACTTTT
This sequence comes from Harpia harpyja, assembly GCF_026419915.1. NCBI lineage: Eukaryota > Metazoa > Chordata > Aves > Accipitriformes > Accipitridae > Harpia > Harpia harpyja. Next base: position 21,845,772 of record NC_068955.1, on the reverse strand, counting down.
CAATGCATTCTAAAATTAAATCCTCCCTATGGATGAGAAGAATTCCATACTGCTGACTTTAAACACACAATCGAGATGTCCTGAAATATTCCTGTTTACAAGGCTTTTGTAATCAGTCTCAGCCTGTAATACTCAGAAAAGCCAAGCATTTCTTCCCCTGCTATAGTGTCATTTAGCAACCCTGGATCTTCCACCCTATTCCTACATTCTTTACGGAATACATATTGACAAAATAATAGTTTGTGCATTCCCATAACTCACCTCAGTGAGCAATCTTAGACATATCTTAAACAAAGCTTTAAACAAACCTCCCCAGAAGAGTTCTGACAGCCCAAGAAACTGCACGATCAAGTCTGCAAGCTGGGTAACTACCTTTCAAGCACAGGCTGACTAGCCATGAAGGCTGGACAAAGAAATGGGGTTTCTCACCAGTGGGGTCCCAGAACAGCATTCTAGCAGGAGTAACTGGCAAGAAACAAACAGCTACACACCATATTTTCATGTGTATGTCCTGCATTTTATCAACTGAAAAAAAGCTTAGCAGTAGTGCTGTTAGAGGAGGGGAAGCTTATTATGAAGAGAAGACTTCTCTGCTACCAGTGAGCAAAGCTGAGGCCTTTGAAGTTCATGAATAGCATTTTTAAAACAATGTAAGATATCCCAGTACAGGTGAGGTGGGTGAAGAAGTAGTTTCAAGACTGAGATTGGGTTTTTTTAACAGGTTTTATGAGATGTGATGCCTGCTGCAGCAGAGAGGTGGATTCTATGATCCAAAGAGTCACTTCCAGTCTCACATTCCTATTCTGCAGGTAGAGATCAGGAAAGTATTGGGAAAGTAACAGCAGCAACTTACACCAAGACCATAGTTGTTCAGTGCCTTGGTCAGAATCAAACTTAAATACAAAATAAAAGAAACCTGCTTTTCAGGTTACCCTGCCAGAGAAAAGAGGAAAACTGCATGGTTAAAATCACACCATATAAAAAGGGTCATAGAGTCACCAAGTCTCCTAGTGGCTACATTAAGTAAAACTCATAACTGACTCAAAAAAAAAAAAAATACAAATTCGTCCTTACCTACTCTCATCAACCTGCTGTTGAGTAGTCAAGAGTATAAAGTTGTTCTTCTGTCACACTCTCTTAATCTCTTCTACTTTATCTGCTCTTGCTTTTTCCTAGGCAAATACATCAACAGACACAATATAAAAAAAGGAAAAAAATCAGTATCAATGTAAGCACATTGGTATTGCAGAGGAGGCTTCTATTTGAGCAACAGATCCCTCCAGATCTATTCAAGAGAAGGCACAGAAGGATTACAGAGAATGTACCACTAAACTGTTATTTTACCTCGGTGAATGCGGGAAGGGAAAAAGAGGTGTATTTACAAATTAACATACTGTTTTTAGAATCCTGAAGGAACACTTCCCAAGGTCTATTGTATTGGCTTTGTGTGGCAAGGTTTTGGTAGCAGGGAGGGTTACAGGGGTGGCTTCTGTAAGAAGTTGCTGGAAGCTTCCCGTGTCCGACAGAGCCAATATCAGCTGGCTCTAAGACGGACCCGCTGCTGGCCAAGGCCAAGCCAATCAGCGATAGTGGTAACGCCTCTGTGATAACATATTTAAGAAGGGAAAAAAGTTGCTGGGACGGAAAACGGCAGCTGGAGAGAGGAGTGAGAACATGTAAGAGAAACAACCCTGCAGACACCAAGGTCAGTGAAGAAGGAGGGGAGGAGGTGCTCCAGGCGCCGGAGCAGAGATTCCCCTGCGGCCTGTGGTGAAGACCATGGTGAGGCAGGCTGTCCCCCTGCAGCCCATGGAGGTCCACGGTGGAGCAGATATCCACCTGCAGCCCGTGGAAGACCCCACGCCGGAGCAGGTGGGTTCCCGAAGGAGGCTGTGACCCCGTGGGAAGCCCGCGCTGGAGCAGGCTCCTGGCAGGACCTGCGGATCTGTGGAGAGGAGCCCATGGAGCAGGTTTGCTGGCAGGACTTGTGACCCCGTGGGGGACCCACGCTGGAGCAGTGTGCTCCCGAAGGACTGCACGCCATGGAAAGGACCCATGCCAGAGCAGTTCATGAAGAACTGCAGCCTGTGGGAAGGACCCATGTTGGAGAAGTTTGTGGAGGACTGTCTCCCATGGGAGGGACCCCAGGCTGGAGCAGGGGAAGAGTGTGAGGAGTCCTGCCCATGAGGATGACGAAGCGGCAGAAAATAACGTGTGATGAACTGACCGTAAACCCCATTCCTCATCCCCCTGCGCCGCTGGGGGGGTTGGTAGAGAATCCGGGAGTGAAGTTATGCCTGGGAAGAAGGGAGGAGTGGAGGGAAGGTGTTCTGAGATTTGGTTTTATTTCTCATTACCCTGCTCTGGTTGATTTGTAATAAATTGAGTTAATTTTCCCCAAGCTGAGTCTGTTTTGCCTGTGATGGTAATTGGTAAGCGATCTCTCCTGTCCTTATCTCAACCCACAAGCTCTTTGTTATATTTTTTCTCCCCTGTCCAGCTGAGGAGGGGGAGTGATAGAATGGCTTTGGTGGGCATCTGGCGTCCAGCCAGGGTCAACCCACCACATCTATCTACCAAATAATCCCTGTGAGGGACAAAGAAATCTCTGCATGCCAGCAAGGGAGCTTACACAATGGGATTTCAGTCTCACCTGCTCTCATCAATCCTGTCTGGTAAAGCCAGTAGGATAAAATGCAAAAAGTAGAAATGCAAATTTCTTCAGCCACAGTGCTCAGACAGCAAGGAAAAGGCTTCTATCAGCCAGAATCCAAAATAACCCAAGGTCAGATTTCCTGGAACTCAGCTGCAGAGGGCATGCACTTGAGTTTACAACCCTCTGCCATTCTCGTATCTCCTGATTCTCTCCAGGCCACTGATTTACATCTCCCACCTGCTGGGTAATCATATGCTATCTATCAGTAAGATTTGTTCTCACTGTCACACGGATTGCTGTTTTTAATCTCTGGATTGTTGAAGTCCAAAATCTCAGGTGACTACCCTCCGATACAGTTCCAACTGTAATCTGCAGTTTCTAGTTGACTGAGACAGGAGTGTACAGTCTTGCTTGGCAGGTGTTTTGAAAGGATTTTCTATCTCATCTTGTTGCCTTTCAGCAGTCAGATGAAAAATTTCTTGAGCATCTGGGATGACATGTATTTGGGGTTTTACACTTAGTCAAAAAAATATTTATCCAACAGATGGAAACATGATAAACTAGTCTCTAAAGTAAGCATGCCTTTTGAAAATCTCATGCCTGAGTCAACATCCATAGCTGGCAGTAGACTGTTAAGATTTCAAGTGTCATTGCACAAAACTGAGAAAATGTCAGAATCAATCCTCCTTCTTCTTTATATAAAAAAATGTGTTTATAACCTAAGAAACATATGGGTAATCTGAGTAATTGAGAAAAATCTAGTACCTTAGAGGAGCTATTTATACACATGATGAGTCAAAATTACATTTGCTTTACGTACTGTAATAAATTAATCCAATCTTTGCAAAAATCCTCAATAAGGCCTGATCTACAATTAAAAGTTTTTGCCACCCTAGACAGGTTGGCTAAAAGGATAACAAAAAAAATCACAATCCTACTCAGTAGTTTTATGCAGCAATGCACTCCATAAAGACATAACTATTTGAGAAAAGAAAATTGGTTTTGAGTTTATTTTATTAAGCTGTAGAGGCAAATGAATTATCTGTTTAAGTTGTTTTTAAGCAAGTGGGGATTGCCAATATAAGCACAGAAAACTACAGTAGGAAACAAACTGAACACTGGACCTAAACTAAACAACAAATTTAACGTTGGTCATCTTTGATATTTAGTTCCAGATATGAACTATGCAGACAGAATTTTTATCTAACTACTAAGAGGTGGTACAGCTGTGGTTGTATCAGCAGGCACAAATACCACCTCAATTTCCTTTACTACCATCACATATTGTGGCCTCAGAGTCACAGAGAACTGGAAAACCTTCTGGGCATGTAGACATATAAACTCTTTCCTAACAAAAAATTAGTCACCCTAACATTTTGATTGTAGGACTTAATCACAAGCCACAGGAAAAAAACAGATGTGACATTTCATCCTGAAGAGCCTTTTGTCAACAGTTATTCATGGAGGTAAAGTTCAGGAAAAATTGCTTTCTACTTCCTCAGTGATAACATTTATGAATATCATAAATTAGATCATAAGAGTATCTTTAAAGCTTTTGTTCTACTTCACTGGAGTTTACAGATTATCTGTACATAATATATTAACCAAATCAGTAAGTATAACCTGTATATATTACCAGAACATACCTGTCTTTATTCTTCACACTTTTCTTTTTAATTTAAATATGTACTGCTGCCTTCTGGAATAGAAATTAATGAAAATTATCTTCTTAAGACTTCATAAACATGACCATGCACTTGGAAATCAATTATTTCTGTAACACCTAATTTTTGGTAAAATAACTTCCACTCTTGTGCAGGACCTTCAACTTGACAGATGTCAAATATCACCTTGAAGAAAAAAAAAAGCAGCATAAAATATGTTGTCTTTTACTACTGAGAAAAAAACCAAAGTATTTTCTATATGAGTTCTTCAGTCATCAGAATATATTCTTTTGAGATTATAGGCTATGATCATTCTGTTAAGGTTAGGGCAAAAAATTTCAGAGGTGAGTGAAATTAGGATTTTAAAGTGTACTAGGCTTATACGAAAAAGTTGATTTCCAAAAATATCGAGTCAGTTTCCTTAAGAACTCAAAATCCTCAACTTTAGTGATCTTGACTGTTTAGTACTTTTGAAAACTGCAAGGACATTTGTGTTAGACACCACCCCCCCCCACCCCCCCCCCACCCCCGATTAGTAATTACTTCCAAAAGTGGGTATTTTTACTTGTCCAAATACAGACAGTAGAACAATTAGCAAATGTTTCTGGTTTGCAACAACTTTACTTTGCCTTTACTTGTATACATCTGTCACATCTGTCGTAAGACTTCACTTATCCAGGATATAGCTAATGATGTGCTTTTGAGTAGCGTATACATCTGCACATCAACTAAGCATATTGTATCACATGTATCTAAATGCACGAGTGTATCTGAGAGTCATCTATTCAATTACATTCACACAAATTTCAATAAACAGAAATCTTTTGGGTCCAAATCTTTTTTTCTGGATCTCACTTATTGATACTGCCTACTTTTCAGATCAAACAATTAAGCCCAGGGAACTTAAATTCTGAGGCAATTCCTATTTTTTAAATGCTTTAGTTTGCAGACTTAATAAGTTTTCTTTTTCTTAACATATAAATATACCTTTTGTGATGATTTCTGCTTTTACTTGTAATTGTCCAATTACAATTGGAAAATACTTCCAATTGTATTTGAAGTTAAATAAGTTTCACAGAACTAAATAAACAGATCACAGCCCTCTGGAACTAGTGAAGTTATACTCAAGCACAAAGAATTTTTCCCCAGGAAAGTCTCTCTGAGTTCTACAGGGCTGCGCAGTGGATAATTTTTGTAAAGGTGAGTACTTGTGGGGTCAGACCTCAGGACATAATGTTATACTTTCTTCGCTGCTTTCTCAAAAAAGGTGCTTTTAACCTGCGTATTACACTTAGTCATTGCCATAAATTGTCTCATTGCACAGAAATTTTTCTTCTTCTCCTCCATCTGTATGCAAAATTTTAAAGTTACCTGATTTCATCATCAGACACACTGAGGAGCTCTCAGAGGTGTCACACATACTTCAGCAGAACTAATTCACCATCTTTACAGTGCTGCTGATAGATGTTTCAGCCTTAAATGTGTATTGAGAGCCACCATTTCTCAAAAGGCTTCAGAAGAAATGTACTTTTAAGCTTCATTTCAATCAATAATAATGAACAAAGATGACATGGGCAAAAAATGTAGTGTAGTTATTTGTTCTCATAGGTATCAATTCAGCTGGCAGTAAAATTCCTGACCCTCTCTGTTGCAGTTATCCTATGAAAGGTGGGAGGAGGGAAATGCCATTTTCGTATTTTACAGTGACCTTTTTTTTTTAACCATAGTTACTTAGCTGCTGAATACATATGAACAGGCAGAAAGATCCAGAAAATCAGACTGGGAGTTGAAGAGAATACAAAGGCCTGCAGGGAATTAATTAATTCCTATATATGCCATAGCCTTTTTTCAAAAAACAAGCCTTTTTGAAGGGACCAAGTAGCACTTAATAATTAAGCAATGGTTAGAATTACTCAGGCCCTACATATGATTAAAAAGTAGATGTTCACAGTAAGATATCAAAGCTCAAATGCTCAGGGGTCAGAGACTTTTCAAATGTGTTGCACTAGACTATGCTCTTCTTTCCCAAATGAGAGGCTGAGGATGGTGACAGAAACCTAGCAGAATTTAAAAACCTCTCCAACTCAAACAAATGAAACGCTGCTTACCAGATCATCTTAAAATCAGCAGTATGATGAAGGGACTTCCCAAGTCAGGGATTTCTGCTGAGTTCTGAAGAAGATATTGGTTCTCTTGGCCAACTCCCTCAATATGTTATGGCTCCTAACCCCACGATAGCTCTGCTGCCGGCCTTTCATAATCTGCAATCATGGGTTGCCAAAACCTGCTTTAGACTGTACTCTGGCAAAACTCCCACTGACCAGCAGACATGCTGACGTAGTGCTGAAGGAAGTACCACATGTGGACCACCAATATATAGTGGTTCAGAAAAGGGGAGAGAAAGTTTGAGTTTAAAGAATGCTCATTTTACACGTATTTTTTAAAATACAATTTTTTAGTTATGGATTGATTTCCTTTACATAAAGCCAATAATACTCATGTTTAAAGCTACATAAATGCTGCAGCTATAGTGCTAAGGTTTGTAAAAACTTTGGTAAGAAATTTCTATATGGCTCACTACCTCTGCTCACTTGATCAATTACTTTTTAGCAATGTCTGCGTAAAAAATGAAATGGCCTCTGTCTTTTTGTTTTTACCTATGTTGTATGTACTACATTACCAGTTTCCATTGAGAACCATGCCAAACATAAGTACAATAAAGCATTGTGCATTCAGTTATTTAAACAGAGTTTGAACACTTAAGATGTAGGGTTCGATTCCATTGTGCTTTAGTATTCCATTATTAGGCTACCTCATGAAAATGAATGTATTCACTGCTCAGAGCAAGTCCTGCTTCATCTGAATAAGACCGCAGAATCAGCCTCCTCATATCATCTTTCCTCATGGGCTTCTGTGCTAGAGCTCCTGTAGACAACCGCAGTCTCAGAAGACAAGCCTTGGCAAGAAATCCATAATTCTACTATTTTCACGAATGTTTGAATTACATAACCTTCCTCTGTTCCATCATTATTACAGAACTATCATATTTCTCTGTATTCACGGCTGTAGTATTTTACAGTAACAACTCAGAAGAATAAAGGTAGCAATAGTCTCACTGTATTGTCTGCAACTAATGCTATAGAATTAAGTCGTGTACTGGATTTCATGCAAGGTCCTAAATTTACCAGTTTTCAGATTGTGGAGAATAAAAAATTTTAGATCAGGGAAAGTTCTTTTAGTTGTAGCTTTATAAAACGGTAAATAGTGAAGGCTTTCAAACAGTAAAATCACATATATAGAAGATACATTTCTGTCCATGTACACTCCATTTTAATTTTGAAACAGAATGTCATCACTTACCAGGTTAGTCCTTTGTTACTAACTTAACAAGTAGCTTCCACTATGGACACCCTTATATTCTATCATGTTTCCCTCTCTCTCATCCTAGCACAGAGAATATATACTGGCATAATTTTTTTCAGCATCAGTGAATATAGAGATAATTTATTTTCAAAGGGGAGAAGGTACTAATTCCCTACAGTCTGGCTGAATGTTAGCTTTTCAAACCATCCAATCAATGAATGCATCTACATGAGTCTGTAGTTCAGACCAGGAGTAACCTTTTGAAGTGCATCTCCTGTTCATTCCCTCTTACCTTTGTTTCACACAGCACAGATCAGAGAGTACAACTAGATAACCCCCAAATGAAACAAAGCTGAAAGATGCACTCTGCAGAGCATCTAATGTGCTCCAACTATTAATGGACTTTCAGTTCGCAGGAGCAAACCGGAGCTAGTTCAAAGCAGATTCCCTCCTTTCCCCCCAATCACATATAATGTGGATGTCAGGTTCTCGGCACCAACTATAGATTGGATCTTACTGCACAACACTAGTTGCTAATGTAGACACGGGCAATATTAGCTTAGGGCGGTGGGGAGGCTGGAGCCAAATTTTGCACGGCAGGATATATTTCCTTCTTCCATCTCAGCTTTCCTCTTAATAAAATTTCCTTTGATGAAATTATTTTAAAAATAAATCTTTTTGTTTGCATAGGAGGAATGGGTGCAAGTTAGATTCACGTACGTCAGGAGGTTCAAGATGGAAACTCCAAGTTCTAGCAATCACAACCTGGTATGTTACAGGCATGTACGTGCATGTTATCTGCATGTACAAAGATGAATATACTGAATGTGTGGTTTACATAGTTCTTTTTATCATGTTTAGAATCTGCTATCATGCTTATACTGTGACTCCAACACATTTTACCTGAAGTTTAAAAACCTATGTACTCATTTCAGAATATTTCATGTCTCCATTGAAGCACCATAAAAAAATGCAGGTTTAGAAATCAGAGCTAAATTAGTGAGAAAGAACTAAGAAATCTGATCGATTAATAAAATGCACTTATTTAGTCTGGATATGAACTTACGATTGAAATGAGGTTTGCCGCTTTTAAAGCAATGTATGCTATTTCCACATGTTCTGCGTCCTCTGCTACACAGTCCGCCTTCTTTGTGCACTCAGACAACTGATATGTGATGACCACAAACTGTCACGTGGGCTAACCTGAGCAATAGTGTGCTATCACTGCCACCAGTACACTCCAAGTCCCCACTTGGCCCCATCAGCCTGTGTTTCCCTCCGCTCAACAAAAGTAACAATGTCTGTCACAGTACAAACACCTGTGTCTATGCTACTTGCAGGAGGGCAAGGCTCAGAGGGCTTCAGCATCTCCCTTCCAATCTCCCACATACTTGGCACAGCTGACAGCACCACTAAAACACTAAGTATAGTGCAGACCTACAGCTTTTCTCCATCTCCTCAACTGTACTTGCCAGATTGCCTCAGTTACTAAATATGGCAAGTGAGATTGAAGAGGTGAGAAAAGCAGTGGTGCTGTGTAGGAAACGCAAATAATAACAGTGCTATGACAGCAAAGCAGAAAAAAGGGTTTAAACCCTACCTCCACCTGAAGCCCCATTCCATGGGATCACCCACAGCATGCAATCATTCCTATTTTTAAATGCTATATTTTCTAACATGAGTCAGTTACCAATCTATTTCTGATCTGAACAGGAAGGACAGCGGAACAACTTTAATCACAGCTGAACCAAAATTAGAACAAAAAATGGATCAGTTCAGTTCCTTTATTTATACTAACCAACTGTAGGTGTACCTATATGAGCCAGTCAGAATAAAGAAAGGGTATCCATAAGCTCCTTCTGTAGATACTGAGGATCAGAAGCTGGTTTAAAGTGTAATTCAAAACACAGAACTGGGTATTGGAAGAGGCCTGTTCTGTCCAAAGCTTTTACTTAGAAAACTGGCTAAGTAATTCAGCCAGCTAAATTAAGTAATCATCTAAGGGGTGGTGACAGTAGCATGCCTAAGGAATGCCTGTAAGATTCACCTCCCCGTCACCTTGGTTTCATTACGGTGTTTGTGTGGATCCAAGCACATTGAGGCCCTGACAGAGATGGGAGCTTCTAAACACCAGTATAGAACAGGGCAGCAAGTTGAACGTGAGTCAGCAATGCACTTCTGCAGTGGTGAAGGCAAACCACGTACCCGACTGCATTAGCACAAGCATAGCTAGCATATTGGGGGAAGCTATTATTCCCCTTTGCTCAGCACTTGTGAGGCCACATCCAGAATACCCTTTACTGGAATACTGTGTCCAGGTTTGGCACTTGGTATAGGAGAGAGAAAGACAAACTGGAAGGAGTCCAGAGGCAGCCTCCGCCAATGGCTAGGGGACTGCAGCACATTACATGAGCTGAGACTAGGAGAACCGGGTTTGTTTAGCAAGTAAAAAAAAAAAAGGCTGCAAGGAACCTCAATGCAGTTTTCTACCACCTAGAGAACAGTTACAGAGAAGACAAAAGCAGACTTTTTCCAAGGTGCGCAGGGAAAGAACAAAAGGCAATTCTGACTGTGCACAAGGAAAAAAATCTTCACCATGAGAGTGGCTATGCCCTGTGGCAAGGCCCTGGAAAAGCTGCGCAAACTTCGTCTGTGGAAATTTTCAAAACTAAACAGGACAAGGCCCTGAGCATCTGAGATTAACCATGCCTTGAGCAGGTCTGTGAACCAGATGACCTCCACACATCCTTTCTGACCTTAATTCTACAATTCTAAAACTGAGAATCACACATCACACGTAGGAATATATATGTTAAAAGCATGACATGAACTGGTTAAAAATCAATATAAAATAGCTTAAAAAAAAAGGTCATGCCAATGTGTGACATCAGAAGCCTTTTTCTCCATGGCAGAACAGTAATATTCTAGCTATAAAAATGACACTGAAGAAAAGAAGAATAAATCCTTAGTAATAAGACTATGATGTTATTGAGGACATATTATTAGAAGATCAACAAAATAAGCTGGATGGCACTGGAAATGCAATCAAGCACCAAGATGGCAGATATGAACTCATTAAAATATTAAATGTATAAGCTTTGTTAAAACTGCAGAAAGACTGCTGTCTGTACAATCTGCTGAAGCCCTGCTGTTGGTTTTTCAAACTAACTCATCTGTCTCATAATTCCTTTGGAAAACTTGCAAACAGAGAATTACAATAATCAAAATCTTACAGAGACATTAATAAAAATATGGAGGTATCCTGATGTAAAAATATATAAATTGTAGTGGTTAATATATAAATAGGTCTTCTTTTAATAGCCCAAAATAGAAAATTTTCAGCACCAAGGCTGCCCTTAAAGCTAGTTGCACGTGAAGGAAATACATGTAAAAAGGGGGAGGGAAAAATCTGTGTCTTTTTCCAAACTGTTTTGACTACTAACAACTCAGTTTCAAGATAAATTCAGTATGCACAACATATGCAGCATGTTTACATTTGGCATTTACAGCTGCACTTAGGTAATTTTATAGATAGATATATGTATAGATAAGCATAGGGTCAGTCATTGATACAGCAAACTGCTTAACACAAAGATGGAGATTTCTTGTTTTGTTGCCTAGCAATAAGATCTGACTCCTGGAAGCTAACAAATACTGATTACAGAATGGAACAAAATTATTGAATGTATCTAATGTATCATACAGAAAGGAACATAAGGCTATTGAAGAAAGGGAAATGCTAGGCCAGAAAAAATCAATCCAGTGAAATCTATTCCAGGAATATGTGATATGAAGAAACTACAATATCTAAATTAAAGAAAGCTTCAGTCTGCTCACTCTGTCAATATTTTTTATCGTTCTTCTTCTTTTAGCAGAAAGTCTAATTCCATCTTGGCTAATGGATCTGGCTTTTGAATTGCTGTGTTTAACTTTGTCCAGCCCCCTCAATAGTGTTTGGAAGCTGGAGAGAGAGAGAGAGAGATTTTTAAAAATTGAACTGCATGAACATGATGGCATTTCTTTTCTTGGAAAACACAGTATGATACTAATGGAAAGTTTGATGACATTTACTAAACTGGTGGAGAGGCAATAAGTCCACACGTGTGTTTTATTTGTTATGAAGAGCTTTAAAATTGCACTGAGGCCTTTTAACACATATATAAGGTCTCTTCTCTCAGTTCTTTCAATATTACAATTTTTTTCTCTCAGTACTTCGGAGGTAGAACAGGAAGGTCACAAGCCAAGGATAGGTAGTATACTACAAGTCCAGCACAGATTGGAAGTATGTACTTTTTGGAGCAGTACTGACATTGATCTTTTTCCCTTATAATCTAAATTTAAATAGTCTACATTAAAACTGGGAAAACAGAGGCCACTGGATTGCATTCCAGCATTATAAGCAATGTGGACTTGTAATGCACTATTACAGTGACTCCTCTTCCTGCCATTTCCAGCCTTTCTTTAAAATATTCTTTAACAAAGCCTTTAAAACAGCACTTCCCAAGATCTGCTCCTGTTGGAGCTGTCACTTAACAGTATTCCGCCTGCTTGGGACAGAAACAGTCATAAAATTTCTCTTGTATCCTGTTACACCAGCATAAATCTAGAGTAACTCCACAGACTTCCTGTGTGACGCACTCACCTGGGGTTTGTCTACACAAGGAAGTAAACATAAAAGAAAACCAGCCTCAATTCAGACCACCGTACCAATTCTGAACCAACTCCCAGTATAAACATTCTTATCACACAGAAAGCAAAGGCAGCTTTTCCCACTTTGAATATGGATTAAACTACTTTGAACAAAGACAGTCATAGTAAAATCCAAAGGTGTAATCACATTCCACAATGCAGTGCTTTACAAAAATAAATTAAAGTTTCAGTATCAGAAGCAGCATATCGTCCATCTAGTCATATATATCCTGCTTCTGAAATGTTCTCTGATTTAATGTAGGGGTAGTTTTAGATACTGTACACAGCTTTGCCTTTTGGCATGAAAATACCCTTTCACTGTCCATAATGTACATTTGTACAGAATATCCCATAACTTTGTACTTAAACAGCACTAATTTTTCCATTAAGACAATGCCTTTATTTCTCAATCTTCCTTCCCCAGTTGCAGACACTGCTACACAGACTAATTACCTACATCTTCATTTGGTCTTGCACTGTGGCCCCTATGTCCTTGTTACAGCAGTGTGATACGTGCTTAAACGGGACATAAATTATATTTACTACATGAAAGGTCTTAATAACACAGGAATTTACAGTACTGATTTTTCTATGTTGTTCAGACACTACAGTGATAGAAACTACACAAATATCTAGAAAAGCAGAAGCAGACAAAAATGAAGGACACACAAGTGAAGATTTTGACATATGAATCGTGATAAGTAATTCAACCAGTATTAATCTACTGACATGCAAATTGATTTGTTGTTTCATTACAGTACTTTCTGTATAATAGTAATTTACAGATTTCTAATAATTGAATCACCTATGCTCCTACCACCTATATGCTAAAAAGGCTGAGGCACACATCCCTTAGAAGACACTTGCTGTTTACAGAGATCCGTCAACAAAGAATAGATGGTCTGGGATGAAAAGCATTGTTCCTAGGTCTTTCTACACACATCCACAATTTTGAGACTGTAGAAAAACATGCAGTCGACCCCCTCTACCTTTAAGATCATCGAGTCCAACCATCAACCCAACACCACCATGCCCACTAAACCATGTCCTGAAGGGCCTTGTCTACACATTTTTTGAACACCTCCAGGGATGGTGACTCCACCACTTCCCTGGGCAGCCTGTTCCAATGCCTGACAACCTTTTCAGTAAAGAATTTTTTCCTCATATCCAATCTAAACCTCCCCTGGTGCGACTTGAGGCCATTTCTTCTTGTCCTATCACTTGTTACTTGGGAGAAGAGACTGACACATACCTCGCTACAACCCCCTTTCAGGTAGTTGTAGAGAGCGATAAGGTCTCCCCTCAGCCTCCTTTTCTCCAGGCTAAACAGCCCCAGTTCCCTCAGCCGCTCCTCATAAGACTTGTGCTCCAGGCCCCTCACCAGCTTTGTTGCCCTTCTCTGGACACGCTCCAGCACCTCAATGTCTTTCCTGTAGTGAGGGGCCCAAAACTGAACACAGTACTCAAGGTGCAGCCTCACCAGTGCCGAGTACAGGGGAACAAAATAGCTTGAGCTATTAATTTCAGTCACATGCACCTGTAATTTGAGCTCTGCTCTTCACTCCATTTTTTCATTTTGATCTCTTTTGATGAGTCACAAGAAATGTAACATAATAAGTTTGAACTCTTAATTCATTGTGAAAGTAGTACACTGTCTCCCCACTTTCATATTTCCACGTCACTAGTGGCTTAAACATTATTCAAAGATGTGCTGCCAATTACATCGCAAAGATCATGTCTAATTTGTAAGATGAATTGAAAGGAACTGGTATTTATGAACATATCTACTTAACAATACTCACCACCTGCAAACAAATCTATGTTGCCAATGTACAAGACAATATATCTTACTTGGTGTATTGTGACAGTAACAGATTATTCTGCATTTCACATTTTCCAATGCTTCACGCTGCACAAGAAACCAAAATACTTCCTGTTCCCAACCAAGATCCAGTAATCCTGGTTACTTATGGTTACTCCATTGTGGAGAATGTGAAAAGGAGATGCTCTGGTGAGTATTTATACATGCCCTGTATGAAGTGTGACTACTCTTTTCTACCTTTTTATCTAAATTATGCACCAGTGAATAGCCAAGAAACTGTCTTAGCAATTAAATTTGATAATAAAACATATGTTACGCATATATGTAGCCCAAAACATTTTTTAGTCTGGCCTAATAGCAAAGGTTATCAAGCTAAATGCACCATAAATTCTACTCACAATATCATAAGCAAGGTAATAATGCCACTCATTCTTCAATTAGATGTCAGTATGGTATACGCTGCTTATTCTCTTCCTTTTTTACCACCCAAACTACAAACCTTGCTTTCACTGTCTATTTCTAAAATTTCTTTCAAAAATTAGTAATTATAAGGCCTGCATAAATCCTGCAACTGCATAACAAAAAAAGACATTTTGGTGCAAGCATATTTTGTATACTTGTACCTACAGACTTGGAGATTTAAACTCCCTGTCTAAGTAACCATACTTAAAACTGAGATAAAGCAAGTTGTGTACTCTCTCTCTGTAAGTAGGAAATACCCATCCCACTTTGTTTGTTGTCCTCTTAGCCAGGTACACCTCAGGCATATCCTGCCTGTGAGGCAAGATGCTGTCCTTCAAGAGCACCCCTTTGAATTCTCCCTCTTAAAAAACAGTCAATGAAAGCAAGAACCAGTATTGTAGTAGTCTGACCATATTTTTTTAATTACAGATAATTACAGCTGTTATCTGCAATAGGTTATAACACCATACAGAGGAAATAGCATCATATGAGGCTAGATCATCAACTGGCATCAAAAGAAGGCCAACAGTGTTCTCAGTTCTTTTTTTTTCCAGGCAGCTCTAGTTGCATTAGTAGTGATTTCCCTTCAAGAGCTCAGTGACAGCAATTCTGAGAGGGGACAGCAGAAGTGACAATTTTGCATCTTGTAAAAGAACAAACAGTTTGAAGCATCAGTGACAACCCTTTTAAGACCAGCTCTAGCAAGAATGAGGAGTGAGCCTTCTGACATCAGTTTTGTTTGTTTACTTTCTGGTAAAGTTTGTAGCTGCCAAAGCTTCTTTTGAACCCTGAGGTTCACTGATTCTGAGACTTTGCTGGCCTAGAGTATAAATACTGAAGCAGGGGTTTTTTCTCTTGATAGCTGGCCAAACCCCAAGGAAAACAATGAATGCTTCTTAGTAATATTTACAGGGATTGGAAATAAAAATATATTAAATTTCATCAGATATAATAAATAGCTAATATTCTTGATATGAATTCACATCTGAAAACATAAATACCACAGTGATGTTCTGCATTTTTTCAAAGAAGCCTGAAGACTTTTTTTAGATTCTTTCTCCCTAAAACATGTAAATCAATGAAATGGCAGTTTGAATAAAGGAGCAATAATTGACTGATCAAATTTTGCCATACCAACTAGGATGTGTTTTCTGTTGAAATATCCTTGATTGTGATAACTTTTAACTTGTGAAACCCATCTGTCCTGCAAAGATCTGTGGAAAGAGACCACTATCAGAATGGAGGAAGTCACTAATGAGTTTAATGTATCAGCAACACAAATATCAGATCTTCAAACGCTGTATGTTACTCAGAACTTCTGCAGATCTGGGCATTCACTGGACCTGAACATGAATTACCATTTCTTTAAAAGACTTTTTTTGTTCTTATTTCCATTGAGAAGTGACAACAATCTCCAACAAGTATAGAGTTAAATTTCCTGTTCCACTTTCACACAGGTGCTCAAGGTAGGGTAAAGAGGCCGCATTGAACGAGATAAGATTACACTCAGACATTTAGAGGGTTTATGCAACTTTGATAAGAGGAGAGAAAAGACTTCAGAAGTCCAAAACATAGCTGCTAGAAGGTAGAGAACATGCCCAGTTGGGTTGGGGTTTTTTTGCCTGTATTCTATCTGATGTTTCTGTAGCAGTTACAATACAATTAGGGCAGGATGAAGCTTGTTACAGACAAAATCTGTCTTCTGTAACTTGGCTTCTACTGCTTTGCAACTTTTGCTAACACAGTAAAGAAATAACAGTTAGAGGGGAGCACTCTGCACCCAAAGCTCACCTCCAGTCAATTCAAATGGAGTATAACTGTTCTTGGCATCTTTTTTTGCCTTGCCTCCTCATGCTGTACTGCTGCTAACAATTCACGGAGTGCAAAGCAATCATCAGTCCCTTTAAGTGTAGTCTTCTTAAAGAAAGTATCTTTTCTGCAAGTGACTCTCTTGGCAATGAATTATCTGTAGATAACAGTTGTGTGTTAAACAGGAAGAGTATAGTGTTGGTTGATTACAGGTAGGAGGATAGATAATCTCCTACCCATAATATAATCTAGCTTTGTACCAGTTCTTCCTCATCTTAGTCGCTTGATGTGACAACACCTGTTGCCTACCAAACTTCATTATTCATTCCCTAGAAAATAATGCTTACATTGAAGAAATTAATGGTATCCATGGTCGTTGCTAGGAAAATACAGAGGTTAAGGATGCCACCCAAATCTGTTGTTAAAGAAACAAATGTGCATTATATTTTTACTATTAATTGAAGGGTACAAATATAAAAATAGAGAAGCTGTATCTTTTATTTATGAGGAAAATGTAAGCCAGGAAAAGACAAAAAAGACAGAACAAAAATGAAGTTTGTGCTAAATAAAGAACAAATTACCCTTTTCCCATTTTTAGTACACCCAAACACCATGGTCTATGTCACTAATATTTGTGCAGGAGCAATGTACCATTTGTTTTCCCTTTTGCAAATGTTAATGCTACCAAATAAGCATATTTTTTTTCTGTACATATTCTACCTGAAATCAATCCCTTATTGGTTCTGACTGCCATGAAAAGTGAAACTGGGAAACAACTTAGAGTACTGAAAAAGGAAGAGAGTTTTATAAAGACTCACAGAATATAGCTATTGTTTCACTCCACTTTAAAGGCAGACAGCTTTAGTCCTTATTTACCTATGTGAGGCAAACTGCTTTACTTAAGTCCTTGGACTTTTCTCTGTGGCTTCTATGTAGATATACACGGGAAAAGTAATCTTAGTTATCTTTTTAAATTACCAGTTACACTGTGCTATATTTCTAATCAGACATTCTTATTGCTCAAAATTAATTTGGTTTAACTGTTTTTTTAATTTACTTAGAAAGTGCTTCAATAATTAAAGACACATATTTAAACATTAAAGACACCTGGCTGAAAGTATCCAAGTTCTAATTTCAATTAATCCATAAAGTCTGTGCGTTTGGACTCATCTTCCAGAGTGTTCTCTAGCTGACACATCCTCAGCCTTGTACTTTTTCTATTTGTCACAGTGCTATCATGATTCTATATCTGTTTGGCTAAAAGACATAATGTGAGGATATTTACAGTGTGGTTGCTGGAAGCAAGATGAATGGGGAGCTGGCTAAGAATGTATTTATTACTTAAGAAAACCAGGACCAAGGAAGAGAAGGACAAGTGTAAGGAACATCAGAAAGCTTTTACCAAGCTAACTGAGGATGGAGAGACCCTTTGGCAGGAATAGTTTTGACATCATTTGTATATGTTTTGGCTTCTCTAGGTACTTTAGCCCCTTAGAGGAGTAAGAAGCTGAGCTCTTACTGAAGTTTTCTACTGTAGCTTCTAATCTGCAAAGTTGGACAAAGCAAACTGTCTCCTTTAATCAGAACAAGCTTTAAACTTAAATAAATTACTGACTCCTATTTTTCTTAAGCTTTTCCACCAATGTTGTTTAGGAAACAACAGTAATTAACCTGTTATTTTGTAATGGAGCTAGATGAAAATCAGAGTTAGTATATTTGAAGCAAGCACGCTATAGCTCTGCTGTCAGCTAATTCTCTGACAGCTGCTGCATTCAATAAATGAGTCAATAAAGTATACAATATGGATAAGATGCTGAGTCAAATTCATCCCTGATTAACATTAAGTTAGTAGTTACAAGGCTATGTCCTTCTGTGTTTGTTTAGGGCCTAAACAGAGTTCCACTTGCTAAAAATACAGTACTAAGAGTCTATAGAAGGAGTAAAGGCTTTTGATTAGCTCAAGAGTGTTTTTTCTGTCACTCTCTTAAATACTTCAATCCCAGCAGGCTCAGCTCTCACAGTATCTGAACAATGCTGAAACCAGAAATTATCTAGGATCTTCATCTCTAGAAAACTTTGTAATTCAACTCAATATCATCTCAATCTAGGGATCCAGCTATTTACATCTGAAACAAACATGTGCCTGTGGACAGATGTGTTTAATTTGGATTCACTGTGTGTGGGACTTCTGTTTCGGACACACAGCATGTAAATGCTAAGCCTGAAAGTCTTGCAAAATCAAAATCATTTCAGTAAACCATTTATATTAACCAGAATAACTACCTAGTATGAAATTATGCTTACTCATATTTTTTCTCTTAAAAAACCAACAACAACAAACAAAACAAAACAGGAACAAAACCACTTCCTTTTTACCAAGGAAATCCAGGAAAAAACACCCCAGTTGGAGATTCTTCTGACTACAGGTATTTTACAAATAAGCACACATACAGCTTACCTCCCCCACACCACACCCCCATTCACCTTACAACCCTTCATGAGATTGCTCACCAACCATAATATAGCAATTCCCACAGCTGCATGTGAGGCTATTGCCAGGTGGCAAGGCCATACTAGCTCAGAACTTGCAAAAGAACTAAGTTTTCATAATCTTTTCTTTTAAAACGTTCCATTTTTACTCAAAAGTGCACAAGAGAGAATCCAGACAAATGGGATCATGTTATTCAAATACATCTCTGAAGTCCTTTTTATGTTTTGTTAATGATGATTCATTTCCTAAGTTCACTAAACTCGTGAAGCTGGCTAATGGGAAATAATTCTATGGTGCTGAAATGGCTTGTATTGCCCCAGATAATTAAATATTTTCAATCTGCAGAACACATTTAACATTTTCATTGAATCATAGAATAGTTTGGGTTGGAAGAGACCTTTAAAGGTCAACTAGTCCAACCCCCCTGCAATAAGCAGGGCCATCTTCAACTAGATCAGGTTGCTCAAAGCCCCATCCAACCTGACCTCGAATGTTTTCAGGGGTGGGGCATCTACCACCCCTCTGGGCAACCTGTTATAGTGTTTCACCACCCTCATCGTGAAACATTTCTTCTTTATATCTAGTCTGAATCTACCCTCTTTTAGTTTAAAACCATTATCCCCTGTCGTATCGCTACAGGCCCTACTGAAAAGTCTGTTCCCATCTTTCTTAGAAGCCGCCTTTAAGCACTGGAAGGCCGCAATAAGGTCTCCCTAGAGCCTTCTCTTCTCCAGGCTAAAAAACTCAACTCCCTCAGCCTTTCCTCATTGAAAAGGTATTCCATCCCTCTGATCATTCTTGCAGCCCTACTATGGACCTGCTTAAGTTTTACTGTATGACATAAAATCATGCCACATGAGGCCAGAAATACCTACTGGTTAATAAAAGCTAGATTAAGTGTCAGATCTAGCTTGCTTTTAGTATCTGAGAGTCTTCAGATGTTTGGCCTGATTTAGGTCACATTCTGATAGTGGTTTCGGTTCTCTTCCCCTATCTCTCTTCCCAAAGTAGGTAAGCAACAATTTGGGTATGAATGGGAAAAAGCCTCCTTTATGCAATTTCTTTAGAAACCAAACTGATTTCACCACAATAGGAGAAAATTACATAATTTCAATGAGTAGCTGTATTTGCTTTAAATGGATTAAGGACTAAAGAATGTCAATATAAAAATACTGTACAGAAATGCAGAACAATTTTAACACACTGTAAGTACACTGGATTTAATAAAGGAAACCATAAGTCAAACAATGGAAATGCTGTTCATCGTAATCAAATGCTTTAATGTTCTTGAACCTATTTTAAAATATAGGTTTGTAATAACATGCTCATATGTACAAGTACTCATCTTTTTATATTAGGGGAAGATTTTGAACTTTTCAGACAGTTAACAAGGTAAAACACAAGGACTTCACTGACTTCCAAAAGGTTAACCGGATTTATAACTATTTGCCTGATTTCCCTGTATTTTTGCTTCCTCTTGATGACTGAAAATGCTAAGTAGCTTTTCCTTACCCTTTTTCTAGCTCAAGTGGATCTTTGATCCCTAAATAACAGAAAATCTAGCCCTTACAGTAACAGAGTATTAATGCTATCCTTTGTCATTAATAGCAATTATATTAGTAGCAACCATTGATAACTATTATATATGAATATTACCTTAAATTGTAAGAAGACACACTACATTTCTGACCATGGAAAAGTAAGGCAAGCAGCAGAGTAGCTCACTACATCCAACAAAAGCCCATTTGTACAAGCAACTAAAAGTATATATGTGTTCTGTGGTATATTCCTAGTGTTTCCTACACACACAAACCATGACATAGCATTTTCTGCAATGAAAAAGATAATACAAAATCATTTTGATAATACCAAGTGCAGCATTTTAATAATAGTAAGTAATTTCCTATCCATGCTTCTGAATTCATCAATAATATATTTTTATAAAGATAAGAGTAATGCAATGCAGCTATAGGACACTCTGATGCTCTTCCAACTCAGTCAACCGTAATTTGTGTTCAGCTCCAGGAGGTGTTTATGAATATGATAAGTATTTCATACAGAAGATGACTGCCACAAAGCCACTTAAGCAGGCAGATTACAATGGAATCAAGCCAATACCTTTTAAAACTGATACAAGGATTATTACTCCTTAAACACCGTACAATTAAACCACAGAACTCACTAAGACATGATATTGGAGAGGCCTAAAAAGTGTCTAAAATTAGACATAAACACAGAAAATTGAAATACTAATAACTATAAAAATTACAAATTATAGCCGTGCTTTAAGGTAATTCAAACATGAACTGGCAGTGGTTAGGAGAAAGAAAAGCTCTTTTCTCGGCAAATAATGAAAAAGATAAATTTTAAAGCTTTCTTACATTATTGTAAAGCTGGTGCTAACCAATGTCAGAAACAGAACATTGCAGTACAGCACACTCACTCTGCTGATGCTAAAGAACATGAACAAATCTGTCATTTTAGAAGATTAGAGAATGCAAAAATTTTGCAGCTTACATGTTTCATTGAACTAGACCTGCTGAGAAGACAGTCACTGTTGGGTTTGGTTTTTGGTTGGTTTTTTTTTTTTTCTAAACCATTCTGGGAATACATATGCAATCTTCCTCTTTGAAAGTTATGATTATGCATTAGTACAATTATATCTGCTAAAAATATTCACTGTTCTAAATAGGACTCTGAAAGCAAAGCAAGCTGTACTGTTATGGGCACTGCCTCACTTTCCTTAGTTGCCTGTATAAACATTCGCTGATGAAATATCAGTATCTTGGACATTTGAGTATTCTAAGCAGTTTCCACTGGCTAACTATAAAGTCACACCCCAAATACCTTTCCAAATTTCTGACAAAGCACCACCATAACAGCCCCATGCAATTGTAACTGCCAGACTAATTGTTATACTTAAGAAATCTCACAAGTCTTCACAGTCTTAAATAGAGACTAAAGATATATGTTTTGTTTTGGTTTTTTTTTAATATACCTGATAAAGTATAAAGGACTGGTTCTGAGCAGCAGGAAATCCAGGTGCTGAGTTAAGGTATAGGGAACAGCATTTCAGAAGACAACTGAACAAAAGCAAAATCATTTGTTTTATTAGATGGAAGACTCACTGAAATCTACTGCAAAGGATGTTCCAAAGAAAGGGAAAAGAGAAGTGACCTCCCAGGTGGTTAGAAGTCCACCACTGTTTAGAAGTGTTGGAATGCTCTTGCGTCAGTGAGTATTGTTAAATCAGTCTCACTAAAAGTCATCTCTAAGATATTCTGAAGTTTAATACCAATATATACTCTGCAAATTAAAATCTTGTAGAGAGCAACCACAAAGACTTCTGCAACACTTTCACACCACCCGTGCTATATTGTACAAATCAGGCACATAACCAATATATTAGTGCATTTTTCCAAAAGACAATGCAAACTTCCTGTAATAGTGCATCTGCACAGTATAAATGGGTTTGCCATTAAGAGCGTTCTGCTTCAGTAGAAGTGCCAAGAAAATTGTTTAAATGAAAAATATAGGTGTCTTTTTCAGTTTGGGTTTGGTTTTTGTTGTTTTTTTTCTCCCCCAGGCCTTTTTCCTACAGTACAGCTCTCCTTGAGACAGACTTCTATCACAGGAAAAACTACATGAGCACATTTGGTTAAATGTTCGTGACAGCTGCTTTATTCATGGGGTGGGTCAGGAACTATATATACACGGCTTTGGAGAAAAATGAGGCTCACATGAAAAGGCACACTGAAAAACAGTTTGGAAAGTAAGGTGCAGGAGGTGATTATGTTGGAGAAATTAGCATGGAGTAAACTAGGGTGTAAATTTTCAGTGAATTACTTTGCAGTAGTTCTCTACATGGATGCTTTGGTTCATATTATATGCATGTCTATACTACATTAATGGGGCAGTCTGCATAAAACCCAACCTAGCTGGATCCACAACCAGCAGAGTGATGAGATCCAGTATTTACTGGAGATGGTACAGTGCCACACTGCTACAGCCACCCTGTCATCAGCACTCTGGAATCTCCACCCAGCAGGGCTCAGCTTTGTAATCACTGCAATGCAACCTGCTACACAGGATAAGTCACGGTGATTCCAGCTTGGCAATAGTAAGGAAAAACTCCCAGTTCTGCAAAGCTCTTTTCCCACATTTTGTGGGTTGTTTTGGTAGACGACAGCAGCCAGTCCAGGTTCTGAGCTATGCCATATGTGCAGCAAGAGGCATTCCTCTTCCTCTCACCCAGATGCTGCATCTGTGGTAGCAACTCCTTTTTCAGTGCCCCACAGTCTGCAACACAGTAGGTTCCTCATAACACTTTACAGACAACCCTTCTCCTCCAAATAACCAGTGGCAGTGCACTCAGGCTGGAATTATGCATAGATTCTGCAAGTTCAGACTTGCAGAAACAAATCCAGACCTACCACTATGTCAATTGTAAAACAGCTTATTTGAATTAAAGCATCACTGGTGTTCAGGGCAAGTGGAAGACAGAAAGGGGGAATATACAAAGTGGGGGTGGAATTTGGACAAGGCACTAAGGTGGCTGATAGTTGCAAGGTGATACTGAAACTGATAGCTATTAAATTCCATTTGCTGATTTTTTAATTTTTTTTTTTGTGAAGGGGACAAATTGAAAAAAAATTATTTAGGTATATTTGTTACTGAATAATCGTATCAACAATTGGGCTGCTACATTCTCAGACATGAATAATGGTGCCTTGCACATTAGTTTATGGAATTTAAGAAGTAGGTGAGATGTATAAAACAGAAGGCATTTCACAACCTTTTTTGTCCTCTGTACTACAGTTCATTGCCTTCATCAATTGTACTAGGGCAGCTGGTGTATGAGCCTGACAAAGCGTGGCACAGATGTGAAGGAAAGCTATCAGCAGCCAAGTGCAGAAACTTCTTAGATTCCCACCTGCCAAAGTCAATGTGAGCTATGGAATGGCATATATGCTGCTGGTCTGAATATAATGCAAGACTAAGTCCTAAAAAATGAATCACAGTTTTAAGAAAACAGTGATCATTTGCTGCTATTCTCTTACCGACCAAATGTTGGGTTTTTTTCTGTTGTTATGGTAATAAGTATTTTATAGTATGCTTTAAAATAAACAAAAAAGGTGATGCTTTATTCTGTCAATATGTACCTACCATGTTTTGCAGGTTTTCCATTCTTTTCTCGTCTCCCCCCTGCCCCCCCCCCCCCCAAAAGAAAAATTCTCCTTAATTTTCACTTATGGGGTCTCTGCCCTGAACAGTGTTGGACTGCTTATGCTGGAAACACTGCATGAGAATATTCTGCCATGCAATGCAAAACAAAATCCTTGCTTTCACTTCCATTTTTAAGATTTGCAAGTATTTTTATTACTTTTATTCTGAGAACGTTTACTTCAACAATATTAACTGGTTTTAATATTGGTTTAAATCTTGTTGACTTTGCTGTTGCCTCTGTGCCCATTGACCCCTTCTTTCAAACTGGATTCCACAGATTACAGTGGAGTTCTGTACAGTTCTGTTCTTAAAGATTCACATGCCAGGTCCAAGCTCTTGCAGTAATACGACTATTGTTAAATGCAGGAAAGTGTCGTTATATAAAAATTCTGGTGTGTCAAGTACCTGTCAAAGTTACGTTCACCCTTATGTGGCACATATGTGCTCGAAACTTACTTTCAGGTAGTTTATTGAAGATTTTCCATAACACAATCTGATAAGTAAACTGTCCTTAATGCTTACAGGTATGAGATGGGGAAACTTATCTTGAACAAACTTCATCCCACATAAGATGCGATGCAAGAACTCCTGTATGACAGCACCCTTTAGGCCTTGTATAACCCTTGGGACATTGTGGCACACTGTGTTGAAAACATTAGGAATGAGGTTGGCTCTGGGCAACTGGAAGTTCTGCAATATCATTTGTTTGGACTTGCTGTCTATATGGTTCAAGAGTTGTTACATGTATCACTTTCTCCCAGTCATCTGAATTATGAGTCATACAAACTGAAAGCGGAAGGCGTACATGTGAACAAAGCCAATGTGCCTGTTTGTGGAGTTTGTTGTCAGGTTTACTTAGCTTTTGTTTTCTGTCCTGCCCCATCTAGGGCAAATAAGTTTGAATCTTTGGCAAGTCCAGGTAGCTGCTACTTCAGCGACAATCTGGGACTGAGACCTGACAGTTAAAGGATAAAACCTCACACTGGTAAGTCTCTGGAAGTCTCCCATGACTCAAACTTCCACCTACAGCTAAAAACCTGGCCATCTTTGTTTTGTTTAACTGAGCAGCCGCAAGAAAACCGCACCAGCTGAGTGCTTAGCATGATAAATACACAAAAATGTCTCTCAAGAATCCTCCTTGTCCATGGGTTGCCTGCAGGACGCCCTGCCACGCACAGGCCAGTTAATAGCTAAAAGCACATGCAGAGATAGAAATAGTTTCCAAATCCAGAAAGCAAACCTGAAATTGGATCCGTACAGACAGGCTCTGGGAGCTCAAATGGCAAGTCTCCTCCTTCGGATCTGACTGCAAGCTCAGGACTACAGTCTATAATCAGCTAATTTTTTACCTCAACTAAATTTGAAACGTGGTCTGACTGAAGGGAAACCTAGCCTTAAATAAATTTATTAAATAATAAAAAAACCCAAACCCCAAACAAAAAAAAACTTACGAGAATACATATATATTAAACTACCCTTCTATGAACGTGACAGAATCAACTGTAACTCACACTCTAGGCCTCTAGAACTGGGGCTCTGTGGTGGTTGAAGCACAGAAGCAAACAGCGAAGGAAAGAGGCAGCCAAGCTGCCGCCATTAACCAAGTACGCCACTTGCGCAAATTTCCCTTTCCTCCTAGGCCCTACCGCTAGCCATGTGGCGTAACGGCTTTGGCGAATACGGATGCTGCACTGCGGCGATGGTACAATTCAACCAAACTTCCTCCCTCCCCCGCCCACTTCGACGTTAAGGCCACCTCCTTTCTCGGTGGTGATTGGCAAGACGGGCGGAGCCCTTCGCGGCGATTGGCGGTTCCTGGAGGGAGGTGGGGTAGGTTGCGTGAAGGGTAATAAAGTTAGTGGGGCTGTCTCGGTGCGCTTTAGACGCGGCGGCGAGTCGGCTCTCTATGGAGGTGGCGGAGGGAAGTGTTGGGCCGTTGCTGCGCCTGCTGTGGTGACTCGGAGACTCGCCCTGTCTCGCGCGCTTCCCCCTTCCCCTCCCCAGCCCCGGTCCCCGGCTCCCTTCCCCTCCCCCCCCTTCTCTTGCCTTTTCCCCTGCCCTTGGTAGCCGCCGGGACCCGGGGAAGCTGACAAGGCCTTAGGGAAGGTGAGAAATGCGGGAGTGGCGGGAGAGTCATCTGGGGCCGGGAGGGAACGGGTACTGCTGCAGCCGTCGCTTAAAATGGCGGCTGCCCGAAGTGGCCGCCATTTTCTGGTCGGCTGCTTCTCTCTTTCTTCCGCACAAAATGGCGGCTCGGGTCGACGGCCTCTCGCTGTTTGCTTTCGGATCCCGCGCGTGCTAAGCGAAGAGGTAGAGGAGATCGGCAGCCCCCGCTAGGCGCGGAAGGGAAGCTGAGCAGAAGCGTTTGAGGCTAGAACCGCGTATCTGCAGCGAGGGAGATGGCGTCGGGTAGCGCCGGTTCGTAGCTCTGCCTTTCGGGAGATCAGATTGGCTGGAGGATCCTTGTCTGTAGCTGCGGTCTCTGGGGGCGCCGGGTGCCCGAGAGGTTTGCCCTTGGAGGGGAGTAGCTTCAGTACGCGTAGCGGACTGCGGTCTCGGGATCTTCTGGGATTCTGGGATCAGCATTGCTGGGGGGGGGGGGGGGAAGTTGCTTGTTCTCAGGAGTCGGTGGCGAGAGGATTTTTTTCTTGGTTTTTTTTTCGTTCATTTACTCTTGCCTGTTTGTCGTGGAAGGGAGAGTGGACTACCGAGGAGCCGTGTCTGTCGGCAGCAGCCTCGCCTCGCCCATGTTTCCTGTTCAGGCTTGGGCGGCGAGTAAAGCGAAGGGGGGGGCGGTGATGCTGGGGGGGGGATACCGACTGCTTCCCCCCTCCTCCCCTTTCCGGGCGGACCGGGGCAGGTGCCGCGAGTGGAGGGCGCCGTTCTGCGCCGGCGGCGAAGGAGCGGAGCCGGCTCACCTCCCTCGCAGAGAACAAAGAGCCGGCCGGGCTCCCGGCGGCGCCTGAGCCTGGAAACGGGCGGCGCCCGCTGGGGGAAGGGGAGGCGGCTCGGTGCGCCCGGAGCCGCCATCTCCATGCGGCAGGGTAGCGCCTGTCTCCTGTGGGGGGCGCCCCTCCCGCTCCCGCAGCCCTTTTGTTCGGCGGCAGCCATGTTGGGAGCCGTTCCTCGTGCCCGCGCTGGCTCCTCCGCCTCGGCGAGCGGCTGGTGGCGGGGTGCGGAGGGCTGCCGGGGCGCGGTGCTAACGGCCGCCGCCTTAGTGGGGAGAGGTGCGTTCTGTTGGGCGTTTCTCAGGCTGGCTTTTCGAGGAGATGACTGTGTGCTTAGTACTATAAGGTCTCGGAGCAGATCTGTGATGGAGCCTCAGAATGCCTGTGGGTCTCTTTTCGTGCTCCCCAGGCGTTTTATCCCCGTGATTTGCGTTCTGCTACGTGAGCAGTGCAGTGAAATTCTGCTTTCTGCTGCTGTCTTGCAAGCTAAAAATTGAGGTGGGCAGAGGCGATATTTTTCTCGTTATTTAGCAGCTTAATTGGCCG
Organism: Harpia harpyja; assembly: GCF_026419915.1. Classification (NCBI taxonomy): domain Eukaryota; kingdom Metazoa; phylum Chordata; class Aves; order Accipitriformes; family Accipitridae; genus Harpia; species Harpia harpyja. Next base: position 21,818,096 of record NC_068955.1, on the reverse strand, counting down.
TTTGGACTTTGATGTAGAATACATCCCTTTTACTGTATTAAGTGCATTTTGTGATCTGGTACTTAACACTTTGAAACTTGACTACTTTGTCTTGCCATAATTGTAGTTTGTAAAGCATACCAATAAAGGATTCATTTAATTATGCTATATTATCAGAAAAAAAACCATCTTTTTGTGTGCTTTTTTTCTTGTCTGCAAGCGCTTTTGGGGCGGGGGGGTTGACAGGGTAAATTTGAGGCTCTTACTTTCTCAGTCTGGGATTCAGTTACCTCCTCCCTCACCCCCGTTGGAAAACACGGCAATAATCATGAAATTGGCCTTTCTATGAGTATCCCCAGTATTGCAGAAGTAAGAGTTTCTGACCTTTTATGAAGCTTTGTGTTTGAGGGTTCCCATTCTCTATCAAATGTTTGTACTTTTATTGTAAGTTAGATACTATGGTTGCTAGTAAAACAACTATAATATGAATGCTTGATTTGTCTTTCTAGGTTTTGTTTTTCCCCACCCCGTCAATTTAATTTTATTCTTTTGAAGATTCTTCGTTGTCAAGCCGCCAAAGTGGAGAGTGCGATTGCAGAAGGGGGTGCTTCTCGTTTCAGGTACTAGTGCTTTTTTATGTTTGTTTGATGAACACTTGGCAGTGGAAACTGTCCTTTGAGGAGAATTTAAATTTGTCTTATGTTTATACCAAAACTGATGTGTAATTGAAAGCATTGGGATTTGGAACTTAAACAAGATTACATGCTTGTTTTTAACAGTGCTTCTTCAGGCGGAGGAGGTGGTAGGGGTGCACCTCAGCACTATCCCAAGACTGCCAGCAACAGGTATGTCATCTTGCTATTCAATTTGGCATGATATTAAAGGCAGCGAATGCTTGATGGTGAATACTGAGTTGAAAGTAGAGTATCCTTAAAGTTGTACAAGGAATACTTACTGAGTTCATGACATGTTAATGTTCTCCGGTCTGTGGCAAGATAGCATATAATTTGTTGAAAGTGTGTGTCATGAGTAATACGAGGTGCACAGACTTTTTCATGCATTTCATTTAAAGTTCAGAGGGTTTTCTTGGGTGTCTTTTTTTTAATTCTTATTACTGTTGAGTGAATACTTTACTGTGCATCAGATGTTGCAGTGTTGGTAGGGGTGAGTGTCTTCTCTTAACAAAGCTAGTAACAGAATTAGCCTAAGTAAGGTAATACTGAATGGTTAAAAGGTCAGTTCCTGAAATTGTTTGTTTGTTTAACAAGCATATTCTTAAAATTTTTACAGCGAGTTCCTGGGGAAAACCCCAGGGCAAAACGCTCAGAAATGGATTCCTTCACGAAGCACTAGACGAGATGACGACTCCGCAAACGACAAAGAACGACATGATGCAATCTTCAGGAAAGTAAGAGGGTAAGTTCTTTGTAGGATTATTTTTTTTCCTTACTGTTTTCAGCAATATGTATCTAATAAATGGGTTGGAGGGAAGGAAGATATGTGGGTCTTGAGTTGTGGGAGGGAGCCAGGGTAGGGATATCTTTGGGAGGGAAGGAGGCAGAAACTGATAGGCCATCAGCAGCAAACACTTCAGAAATAATTCTCATGAGAGAATTAGTCTTTTCAATAATACTTTTTACATTCTAAAGATCTACCAGAAGAGTAGTTGAATGGAAAATGCAATTCTCAGTTTTTGTTTAATAGACTTTAGACCCAAGTTTATCTTTACTTCTTAAATTACTTGTAGTATGTTTACAATATTTGTAATCTGGATTTTTATTTTTGTTGTTTCTCTTCAGCATACTAAATAAGCTTACTCCTGAAAAGTTTGACAAGCTATGCCTTGAGCTCCTCAATGTGGGTGTAGAATCTAAGCTCATCCTAAAAGGGGTCATACTGCTGGTAAGATGGCTGCATTTCTTTTAACTACAGTTTTCTTGCATGTTGAAAATAGAGGTTGTCTGTTTTTGATGGGATACAGAAGTAACATGGCTAATGTGGTGTTTGATAATCCAAACATACAGAAATATCATTCTAGCTTTTTGTGTAAAAAGGATATACTGAGGAGGAAGTAGACCTAATGCTTTAACTTTCTCTTTTAGAAGTCTCAAGAATTACTAAAGGTGATTGGGGATTTTTTTTAATAGTTTAAGATGCTAGTTAGCAATCTTTACTTTCCTGGCCCCCCTCTTCCTTTTCCTGTTTTCCTGACAAACGAGCCTAATGGTCTTGGAAACGCTACCACAGGTGACCTCTTTGTATACTGGTTTCACTATCATGTCACTTTGTTTAATCTGAGATTAGATTGGCAATACTAACTTCGGTGTTCTGATGATAAACTTCAAATTTGTCCTGTCTGTTGGCTAAGGATTATAGAAGCTCTTTGGTAGCATAGAGTAGCTTTTTTCCTTTGCTTCAGCAGTAAGACTAGTGTTAAAACAAAAGCCATTATTTCTGTATGTTTGAAATAGCAAAAAATAGGTGTTCTAGATCATATAGAGTGGTAATATTCCATTGTGTGTCTTGCAACTCACTTTACTAATAACTTTTGCATCCCACTACACGCTACCTTACTCAAATTTATTTAGATCGTAGACAAAGCCCTTGAAGAGCCCAAGTATAGCTCACTGTATGCTCAACTATGTCTGCGACTGGCAGAAGATGCACCCAACTTTGATGGCCCATCAGCAGAGAGTCATCCAGGACAGAAGCAAAGCACAGTGAGTATATCCCTCAATCTGGAACAATAAATTTCCCTAGCACATATAGTTGCACTGACTAGCGTAATTATTTTCTTTGTTCTCTCTTCTTAGACATTCAGACGCCTCCTAATATCTAAACTTCAAGATGAATTTGAAAACCGAACCAGAAATGTTGATAGTAAGCTTTAAAACCACTTTAATAGAGACTTTATTTACCTTCTCTTTCCACAGCCATGTTAAACAGTCTTCTTTGTTTTCTAGTCTATGATAAGCATGATGGTCCCCTCCTCCCTGAGGAGGAGGAACAGAGAGCCATTGCCAAGATCAAGATGCTGGGGAACATCAAATTCATTGGAGAACTTGGCAAGCTTGATCTTATTCATGAATCTATCCTTCATAAGTGCATCAAAACAGTGAGTATTCAGATTGGTTGGGGGCTAAGAGCAAAATAAGACTTCTAAACTAAAAAATGTAAATGTTCATGTAGCTTTGGGAATCTTGGAGCATAAAATACCACAAAAAAAATTTCCTGTCAATTATCTACCCCCCACTGTTTGAAATAAACAGTCTTGGTGTGATTAAAAAGTAAAATTGGCGTTGTTCAAATCCATGGGAGTTGTCTCCAAGTGAAGGTGTAGTTTGGCCTAGACAGAAGTACCGCAGGTACTTCAAAGTACATACACTTAAAAGTAGTAAGTACTTCAATTAGCAATTCTTAAACTAATTTTCAAGTCCCATTTGTCTTCAGAACAAGACAAAATGTTTCTGCATGTGTCTGTGTACGAAGTTGTCTCTTACTGTAGATCGTCGTTTATAATATGTTGAAATAGCTAATTCACCTCTAATATTTCAGCTTTTGGAAAAGAAGAAGAGAGTCCAACTCAAAGATATGGGGGAGGATTTGGAGTGCCTCTGTCAGATAATGAGGACAGTGGGACCTAGATTAGACCATGCAAAAGCCAAGGTATGTGCAAATCCACTGCAGTCATTAAACGAGTTAAACTATGGCTAAGACTTTAACTGTTCAAATCTTCTGTATTCAATGTTCTATTCATAAGTACAAAACTGAGGTCTGACTTGCGGAGAGCAAGAGTGCAAACAATTGCTCCTGCATCAAATCTCTTGATAGCGAAAAGAGCCAATCTTTGAAATGGGTTTAAATGTCTTCCCAGAATGCAGTTAGGGCGATTAGGAAGTCATGGAAGTGAGAATGTTGTTTCTCTAAATGCTGGCTTGAAAGGATGTGGTGAGGAACTCTAATCTGAACACAACTAGGTGATCTGACAGATGTATTTTGGACCTTGATGTGTGAGTTGTGAATGTAAACTTGAAATGGTGTCGTAGTAATGAGAATTTTGGCAGGTTTTCATCTTTGATTCAGATGAGATGTCTTGATGTGTTAGCTTTCCTTAAGCTCTACTGCTGTCAAGGAGATTGAGGTGGCAGGAAAGGGCGTTCTGTTCTGTTACTTGATCTTAGATGTCTTGAATATGATCACCTTTCCTGAAAATATTTGACATTGATAGAGTTAGCCCTCACTTGTAACATTGCTTCTGTTCCCCCAGTCCTTAATGGATCAGTACTTTGCCCGTATGCGCTCCTTGATGTCAAGTAAGGAATTGCCAGCAAGGATTCGTTTCCTGCTGCAGGTATGATGATAAAATGGCTTACTGGTTCCTTTTTCTTGCAAAGTTGTCTTGAATCCTTTCCTGATAATTCATTATGTTCTAAGGATACTGTGGAGTTGAGAGAACACAACTGGGTTCCTCGCAAAGCTTTTCTTGACAATGGACCAAAGACTATCAATCAAATCCGTCAAGATGCAGTAAAAGTAAGTGTTGTGTGTGAAGACTCGTACTTGGCTTTTGCTTAAGTGTTAAAGTGAATCCTTATGCTGCTTACTACATGTCACAAAACTTACGCTGTGCACTAATGAATAGTTCTCACAGCAGAGTGTGATAGTAAGGGATTAAGGGTTAAAATCAGATGGACTTTTACAGTTCAGGGCTAAAAACTCGACTTTATCAGAGGTTATTATTCCCAACTGACCAAAATTACAATTCCTGTTTCAAAGGATCTGGGAGTTTTTATTCCTGCTCCTATGTCTCAAGGGATGAGAAGTGACTTCTTTCTGGAGGGACCCTTTATGCCACCCAGGATGAAACTTGACAGGGACCCACTCGGAGGGCTTGCTGATATGTTTGGACAAATGCCAGGTACACTGAAACTGCAAGGCTGATGGGATGACTGTGGTTGTACTGTATTGAAGAACTGAAATTGTCTTTTGTCTCCTTAATACAGGTAGCGGAATTGGTACTGGTCCAGGGGTTATTCAGGATAGATTTTCACCCACCATGGGACGCCATCGTTCAAACCAACTTTTCAATGGCCATGGGGGTCACCTCATGCCTTCTGCTCAATCCCAGTTTGGAGAACTAGGCAAATCTTTTCTGAAAAGTCAGGTAAGGAAGATGCTGTTCACAGGGTGACCTCAGCTTGTTTAGAAGCTCTTCTACAGATGCGTATGTTATGGATTATAGTCTGCTTATGTTGAAAGACTTCCTCAGATTTGATTCTGATAAGAACTGATGCTCAGCTGATGCAAAAATTCTAAACCATTTTCTAAATTGTGCAAGAGATGCAAGGAATACACTTTTTACTGCAAGAAAAGGTGCATGTGGCTTTGGTGGGTCAGAATGGTGTGTTTTATTTAAAAGATAGCCCTGTTTTTAGGGATAGATGCTACTCTCCCACCACCCCTGCTCCTTCTTTCTCCCTTCCTGGCAAATAGAATCTTTGTTCCTCTGGTCCCTCTGGTACTACTTACCATATGATGTACGCCACTCCATCATCTGCACTTCTTTCTCTATATCTCCCTTTCTGAAATAGGGGCAAAGCCAGCTCTACCATAACCAGAATCAGGGACTCTTATCCCAGCAACAAGGACAGTCGAAGGATATGCCACCTCGGTTTTCTAAGAAAGGACAGCTTAATGCAGATGAGGTACATTACATGCCTACATTACTTAAAGCCTATTCTAAATATTGCCCAATGATTATAGCAAGACGCGTTATTATGAGGACTAATGCTGGAACTCTTTCTCCTTCTCCTCCTCCTTCTTTGTCCCTTCCTCTTTCACCTTACCCCTCACTTTCCTTAGGGTATCCAGCGTCCTATGAGCAAGACTGAGATATGAGGGCAATTTCTTGGGGTGTCCCTTCCTTGCCCCACACCTCCCCAAGAACACTACTCTGACATCAGTTCCCATGCATCATATTGATAATACATTTAATTAAAACTTTAGAAAATCCTGAACTTTAGAAACCCTGAAGTGCTGGACCAGGCTAAATCTATTTTTTTTTAGATTTTTTTTCTTTTTTTTTTGGAACTGGCGAATAGACAAAATGTCAAAAGCAAAGTGAACTGCATTGTTACTTTGAGTGTTAACCAGACTTGTATCTTGATTTCTGAGCAATTGGTAGACTTGAATCTTGGCTGTAAAATACATCAGCAAACTCACTAAGTATCTTCTTGGGTCTCTAACATACTGCATCTAAAAGGAGCGATTCCAGATCTTGATACCAATGGAACTAAATACCAGTAACTTGCAGCAGGTTGTGTTTCATCAAGTTGTGCTTTTGGGGGAATTTGGTACACATGTGGCTTAATCTGTATTTGAGCATTAACATTGTAGAAATGGAAAAGTCATGCTTCAGTGGGATCAGTTGGTGTGAGTCCATGGCTATGTATTCTTGGTCAGAATACTTGAAACAGTTCGAGTTTTTTCTGACTTATCTGCTTACAGATTAGCCTGAGACCTGCTCAGTCTTTTCTAATGAATAAAAACCAAGTGCCAAAGCTTCAGCCCCAGATAACTATGATTCCTCCCAGTGCTCAACCACCACGCACTCAGACACCACCTTTGGGACAGGTAAATATGAAAACTACTGTATATTGTTGGCTATACTTAATTTCTTCATGCATGGAAAGCTTAGACAAGTTTCTAGTATGGGAAGGGAGAGAGAAGTCTCATGGCACAGAGCAGGAGATAAGAAAAGAATGTATGAAAACCTAATTTGACTTTGATCTGCCGTTGTACATATTTAGTGTTCTTAAACTTGATGTAAATGCAGGTAGATGTACTGCAAAGAAACAAATTCTGGTATCTTTTTCAGCCGCCTCAACTTGGTCTTAAAACAAATCCACCGCTTATACAAGAAAAGCCTGCAAAGACCACCAAGAAACCACCTCCTTCTAAAGAAGAGCTACTTAAACAAACTGTAAGTTAAGTATGTAGTAGTAGTGCTTTTTGAAGCCTTGATTATGCTCTTCAAAAATGAATGTTTAGCTATACTTTTTTCCTCTAGGAAGCCGTTGTGACTGAGTATCTGAACAATGGAAATGCTAATGATGCTGTCAATACTGTGAGAGAAATGAGAGCTCCAAAACACTTCATTCCTGAGATGTTGAGCAAAGTAATCATTCAATCCCTAGATAGATCAGATGAAGACAAGGAGAAAGCAAGTACTTTGATCAGCTTGCTTAAGCAGGAGGGAATAGCCACAAGTGACAACTTCATGCAGGTACTGCAATCCAATAGGCTCACAGTCCTTTTTGCTTGGCTGTTGATGGTGTTAGCTTGTGTAAAGGCAGTGTGCAAATTTTTCAAATGCTGTTGATCTGAGGAGGTAAAAATAACGTATGAACCTGTAACGGGCATAAGAAGTGATGAAAGGAAGAAATGTAGGTACAGGATTCATGAACCAGAAAGGGGGAACCTCCTGGCAACTGACTAAATGCAAAAAAGAAACATGATGCTCTTATGTAGTAAGAGTATTACTGTGCACAGGAACAAAATTACTTCAGAATTTCAACTTGTGTGTTCACTGTTCCTTAGGCGTTCCTGAATGTATTGGACCAGTGCCCGAAACTGGAGGTGGACATCCCATTGGTGAAATCCTACTTAGCACAGTTTGCAGCCCGTGCCATTATTTCAGAACTGGTGAGCATTTCTGAACTGGCTCAACCACTGGAAAGCGGCACCCATTTCCCTCTCTTCCTGCTTTGCCTTCAACAGTTAGCTAAGTTACAAGATCGTGAATGGCTAACAGAATTGTTCCAACAAAGCAAAGTGAATATGCAGAAAATGCTGCCAGGTGAGAGTTACCAAATAGCTCCTATGACACCTCATATTAGTGTATGCAAAATGTTTTTTCCTCTAGTTTTTTTCACCAAAGTAAAATAACATACAAGGTTATTTTGATACAATCAACTGTCATGATTCTTAAGAATGGTGTTTCTTAAGAGGTGGTTAGACCCATGAACCATTGATGATAGCTTTTGGTTAGCACCAGCACTCAAGTGTGTCTTTCTTATTTACTTGTCAGAAATTGACCAGAACAAGGACCGCATGCTGGAGATCTTAGAAGGGAAGGGGCTTAGCTTCTTGTTCCCACTTCTGAAACTGGAGAAGGAACTGCTAAAGCAAATAAAATCGGATCCATCCCCTCAAGCCATCTATAAGTGGATTAAAGATAACATTTCACCCAAACTTCATGTAGATAAGGGATTTGTGAATATATTGATGACCAGGTGAGATGCTATCTTGATGTAGTTTAGGCACATGTTTTGTTAAGCTGCTAGTAAGTCATTAACTGTGTAAAGGCTGACATGTTCTCTGTGCAGAAAAAGATAGAGTACATGGGCAGATAAATTGTTCTGAGCAAACATCCCCTGTGTTTAAACACACGTATTTGAGAAGAAAAGCAAGTCTCCAGGCTTGCATGAGTGTCCACTGTTGCTTTTCCTTGGGAAGAAGTCTAGACCTGTGTATTCTTTTTCTAAAATGTTTCAGAGCCATAACAGAAGCACAACTGATTTTTGTGGTGCATGGTCAACCACAATATTAATTCACTGTGCATGGCACCTAACTGCTGATAAAAGCAGGAGGGTATTTTTAGCACTAGCTAGTAAACGGAACTCAGGAGTACTTATCTTAACTGTTTAGACCATGAAATCCAGCTGTTGTATCTTAGTTTACAGAACTTAGCTTTTTTTTTTTGTCCAGTTTCTTGCAGTATATTTCTAGTGAAGTAAACCCACCTAGTGACGAATCAGATTCTTCATCTGCTCCATCTAAAGAGCAGCTAGAGCAGGAAAAACAACTGCTTCTTTCCTTCAAGCCAGTAATGCAGAAGTTTCTCCATGACCATGTTGATCTGCAAGTGAGTGCTTTATATGCACTCCAGGTGCACTGCTACAACAATAACTTTCCAAAAGGTATGTGCATCAAGATCTTAGCCAAAAATTAACTTGTGTCTACTTGCTTTTGTCTGTATGTGGCTTTCAGGCTTGTCGCTATGTTTCTTAGAGTCAAGCTGTTCAGAAGTTTATAAAGCTAATGAAGGTTAAATTTACTTTTGTAGGCATGTTACTGCGCTTCTTTGTTCATTTCTATGACATGGAGATCATTGAAGAAGAAGCCTTTTTGGCATGGAAAGAAGATATTACTCAAGAGTTTCCAGGGAAAGGCAAAGCTTTATTCCAGGTAAATTTGCTACCATTAGACACTTGTCTTTTGTGATCTCTGCTGCACTGGACTGTTTGAGAACACCTTCAGACTGTGTTGAAGACTTGTTAATGTATAGAAACTTCATGGAGTATACTAGGAAGAAGTGAGGCAGGATGAACTGATCTTTTCTTTACTAGGGACCTACATTTAGTGCAAAGTGTGGCTGAAAGATTTTTAAAATGAGTGTGGGGGGGAAGCAGCATTCTGTGGAAGTACATAGCAGGGAAATAATTCCTGCTCCCTTAAACCAATTTTATGTAACCGCAGGTAAACCAGTGGCTAACCTGGCTGGAAACTGCTGAAGAAGAAGAATCTGAAGAAGAAGCTGACTAAAGAACCAGCCAAAGCCTTAAATTGTGCAAACATACTGTTGCTATGATGTAACTGCATTTGACCTAACCACTGCGAAAATTCATTCCGCTGTAATGTTTCACAATATTTAAAGCAGAAGTATGTCAATAGGATATCCTCTGCAAAAGGTTTTTGTAGTATGTCTTAATAGTCTACAATAAAAATATTTTAGAGTATCTTTAATGTTTAGATAACAGTGTATTAGCAGCATGCAATAATTACATCATAAGTTCTCGAGCAGAAGCAGTCTGTTGCAAGGGTCTTCTTTGCTGCCAGTTATCATAGGCTGTTTTTAAGTTAGAAAACTGAATAGCAACACTGAATACTGTAGAAATGCACTTTGCTCAGTGTAATACTTGAGTTGTTGCAATATTTGATTATCCATTTGGTTGTTACAGAGAATCCTTAACTGTAATCGATGGTTGTTGCCGTAATAGTATATTGCCTGTATTTCTACCTCTAGTAATGGGCTTTATGTGCTAGGTTTTAATATCCTTGAGCCTGGGCAAGTGCACAAGTCTTTTAAAAAGAAACAGTTTACTTGCACAAAAACTGATCAGCTGAAGAGATGGTTTAATGCCCTTTGGAAGAGGTTTTTGTGGGTGTGAAACATGACATGGTGAGAAATTTGAATTGGTCCCTCTATTATAGTACTGAAATTAAGTCTACTTAATTTATCAAGACATGTTCATGCCCTGATTTTATATACTTGTATCTATCAATAAACATTGTGATACTTGACTTGTTTCTGAATGTCTCCCAGTAGAAGAGCTTTGACAACTAGTTTACTTATGGAAGGAAACCTCAGTGGGAGTTGACTTAGACTGGGACCATCTTAAGATTCTTTTCATAATTGTCTTAACAAGCAAATGAATTCTAAATAAGGTCACAGATAATATTAGACACTACATACTTGCTGTGACAGGAGGAAAATTAAGAAATTCTGCAGAAATGGTAGGTGTTTGCCTTGTGGTCCAATACATGCTTTAGCAGTGAGTATGTGCTTTCTAACTTCCTAATGCTTTGAACTTGCCCCAGGGTCACATGCATGTGTTTTAATTAAGCGGCACTGGTTATTAGCTGCTTGTTTCTCAAATCAAATTGGCAAAAAAAACCAAACACAAAAGAGTTTAATGATGTTGCATTGTATAGGCTTGAAATGTCATCTATTAAATACTCAAAATTCTTAACTTCCTAGAACCTTGTCCCTAGTGGAATTTTTTTCCTCACTGACAGTTGGAAAGTGATGTATTCATAATGGCAAAACAGTAGTGTCTCCTTGACTAAAACTTGTTTTTGCCAGTGATGGAAGCACTTTAGACTGCATACTGTCTTCTGCATTGTGGGAAATGAAAAAGTGAAGCATGAGAAAACTAGAGATGATAAAAGGGTTTGCTTTTGAGGAGAGGGATAGTTTGCATTTATGCACTTTGAAGTGCTATGACTGGGGCAGTGGGTCTGGTTCTCCTGTTCTTGCTGGCAGTCTGCTGTGAAAGGCAGGCTTCCTAACCTACAGTACAAGTAGCAGACTCTTGTATACTTGCAAGTTAAATTTGCTTCAGTGAGTTTCTTCACATGCCTCTAACTTGCTGTACAATGTGTAGCTCAGTAAATCAAGGTGCTGTGATTCTGTAAACCAAATGACATTCACAAAGGGTATTTTAACTTGAATTGCTGACAACTTCATGACACTGAAACAACCATGTCTGCGTTTCAGAAATGTGTATCTAGCAGTAAACAGGAGAGCAAGGTATTTCTGTGGACTAGTTCAATTAAGAGAGAAAGGAAAGCACTAACTACACTTAGGTGGCTTGAGGTTGGGAGTTGGCTGCTTTTGATGTAGCTGCAATGTCTGTGTAACAATGGTGAGCAGTGACATTATGGGGTCTCCAAAAAAGTTCTTAATGGTATATTGTTCCTCCCAGTCATGATGGAGAGCTATCTTCAATTTATGAAAGTATTTCCTAGCTGTAGAGTAATATAGCTGATGTTAGATCTACAGGGGCTGTGGGCTTCACCCTTTACTTCATATCCATTCTTGGGTAGACAAAGATGCTTCTCAAGTGGATGTTCTTTATACTCACTAAGGTTCTGCAGTTCAATACCTTTGATTGGGGTAGAAGAACATAAGTATAGTTTCAAGGTTCATTTACTCCTAATTAATTCCAAATTCTTCTGTTTCAGAATTGCAGTTTTACTTTGAGTGTAGTAAGATGCAATGTAGTGAAATTTAGCATTGTTTCAATAACGGGGTTAAACTTTGCTGTTGCAGCTGATCAGTTTAGTGGTGCATGCCACCAGAATACTACTTTTTGTGTACTTCAGTTACAGGTCACCAGATAAACAATGCACTGCATTCCCATACGCTGCAAAGCTGAAGACAGGGAGGAACCACAATTCATGAAAGAACAGTCCTAACCAGTAGCTCCAAATAAACTTCCTGCAGAGGTGAGGTAAAAAGGCAATAGTAGAAGGAGGTGCAAGTAAAAACGATTCCTAATCAAAACTTCAGGAGAATAGAACCAGAACCTGCAACTAACCTTTTCTGAAGTTTTGGAGAAGGTTAAGCTGGCAGCTGTAGATGGCTTGAAGAGCATAATTTAAGCCTTGTATTCTTGCCCAGTCTAAATGCAATTACTATGATCTTACATACTTGTGTATGGAGGCTTTGATACTTGGCTTGGTTGTAACTAGGCGCTGAGTTAGGAGCTCTTAGAGAAAACTCATGTAGGATAGAAGAATGACCAAAAATGTGGACTAGAACCTATGCAGTAGAAAATACTACTGAACTGTAGAATTATTCTCCATGATGAGTCACTTGCAAAATTTACATGCAGTTAGTGTGAACAGATGTGGTTTGAAACAGATATAAAAATGGCTCTTAGAACTGCAGTGTCTACACCAAAATGGCATTTCCATAGATAGGAAAGGGAGCATCTTAACCTGATCTTCGACTACAGTTTTTAGTGCTCTATTGCAGTGCTTGTGACTTAAGTCAATCTGGAAAAGGGGGTGGGTGTTCAGTTGGTCTGACTTTTGTGTGGCTTCTAACTATGAGTTGCATTGTACTTCAAATGTAAATAGAGCGTACTCAAATAGTAAAGTCACAGTCAAAATTAAACCAATATAACTGATCAATGATAATGGCTTTTATTAGTATTAATTTGTTAGGTATAACATAACTATGCTTACAGGAGGATTAGGAAAAAAATGCTTATTAAAAGACATTTCATACCAGTTACGAAGTTTATCTTCTGAAATGTTGAACTAGGTTGTGGTGACCATTCAGGAAACTTCACTTCCATGTGTCAAAGGTGCCTGGTGTACTTGGCAGTGAAGTGTTGGAAAGCATGTCCATTTAAATGAGTCAGTCCATATCAGATGTAAAGGTTCCTGCAAGAGAAGTTACAGGCTGGTTATTGAAAATGACCAGCAATCATGAGTTCTCACCTTTTTCCAAGAAATTCTAAGTGTAATAGTTGGACTGCTGTTTATTGTCACTGTTTATACCAGTAGAAGACTAGATCTCTTTCTCAAGCTGCAGTTGTCCCTGGTGCTTAGTTACATTAAATTTGGATATATCAAGAAAGTGTTCTGATAGAAGTTTCCAGAAGTCAAAACATCTTTGTAACTGCACAGGCATTTTTTTTTTTCTCAGGGAAAATTGCAGGAAGAAGCCTTCTGGGGGGTGGGGGGAGGAGGTTGGGTACAGAGCAACATTTTTATGAGTGTGACTTTGCTGACCTGCTTTTTTAGCAGATGGAAGATTCCACCTGAATGCGGTTTGGATTTCAAGGTTTTTTTTCCAGAGCAGTGAATAAAAATCCAAATGATTAGATAATTCCAGCACAGTCTTGAAGAATAGTTACTGTAAATTTTTAGAATGCATCTGAAACATGAATTATCATAGTTTATGTTGCAATCCAGGCTAGCAGCTGCAGTGACTGACAAAAAATGGGTTTATTGCCAGTTCATGCTTATTCTCAAATCATTTACCAGATAGCTGGTGCAGTAAAGTGAAGGGGAGAGCTTACTCTTGCTGAACTGTTGCTTGCTGCCGTGCTTACTTAAATGCTGCTCAGCTAAGGCCTTAACAGTGGCAAACAAGTATATTGGCGTGCTCTTGTCTTGTGTGCAGAGGGTTTAGAGTGTGTGGCAGCAGCAATGTCACAAGTATTCCCCTAACCTAGAATAAATCACGAGGAGGTTGATACTTTGAAAATTGATGAATAACAACAGTGCAACTTATGCAATCCCCTGTGTATGCCCCCATTCTACCTCACTCCCTTTAGGGTGGGGAACTAATGCAGGGCTGTTAACAGAGAGTTCCCTGCAACTGATGCCTTGTCTGGCCAGTGTTAACAGCTGAAGGGGTGGGTAGGACACAGTACTGTGCTGAACTAGGGAAGCAAGGGTGATAATGGGGTGTGTTTGGGAGAGAATAAAGCAGCAATAAATGCTTTGCACCCTCCTGGAAGGAGGGGGCAGGCTATAGAGGAAAAGGAGGGTGGTGATATATGCCATGTTATGTTGAAATACTACAGAATTGCTGAGGAGTGAGTGTACACTGTGGTTAAAACAGGGTCTGGGCTCAAGTATTTTTTTTTAATATTCTCACCGTGTGAGACCAATATGTTAATTTTGAAGAGTTGCTTAAGTAATTAGTTGCATTGAATACAAACCAGCTTTGAAGCCAGTGACTTCATACGGTTATGATTTGAACGAATATGGAAAATGGTAATTGGAATGTGAGACTAGTGGCAGAATGTGTCAGGATGTCACATAGAGTACTCGATCATCAAATGCACTTTGGTGAAGCTGCTTTTTCCTCTCACCTCATTAAAGTTGCCGTATCTTCCAACTTTATCGTTCCTGCTTTTTATCTTGAATTATGTTGGCCAGAGACCAGAAGTATTCAGCAGTTGTCTTGCCTGTACAGGCAGATAAGGTCTCAGTTTAGGGGGGCAAAGTCTGCTTATAGGCACATCTATAAATTGGTATAGTTACTAATGTTGTATCTTCAAAATAGAAATAACTGTATGCAGCTGAGATTTAAGCTGCTCACTGTAACAGGAAAGGAAAAAAAAGAATTGTACAGCACATCTATAGTTGAAGTTATTAGGGTTTAACAGGATTAGTAATTTAAAAGAGACTATATCAATATGACTTTGAGATACCTGCAGAGTTCTTACGCATCCGCTTCCAGAACAACCAAGACAAGACCTCCAAACAAAGCTTGCTATTGCTTCAAAAATAGCTGCGTGAAAACTTTGCTCTCTACTAAGATACAAACCAGTTACAGTATTTCCCTGGATCCACTCTTATCCAGGTAGTGCAGAATAAGCTTCACTTCTAAATGACTGAGAAGTCTCTGGAACAAAATCGGGCCTTTACCTCTGAGGTTCAGGAACTGAATAAGATTCTTGGGTAGAAAGAGGTCCTTGAATGGTGTGGCTTTTAATGTGGTGATGTTGAAGTGATACAGGCTCATCTGGATTCATTTTATGGAGCCCACATCCATTCCTCTAACAGATTCCATACAGCTGGTAGTTGGCCTAGTGAAATGTTATTTTTAATGAGTTTACTAAGCAGCCATGACAACAGAGTTAACTTGGCATAAATACATGGCTAGAGTGAGGAAAGCAACCGAGTGGGGTTTTTATTTTCAAATATTTTGAAGTTAATAGCAATGTAAATCTTGCAGCTAGTTTTTGTTTATGTTAGCAGTGAGAATGCCTGAAGGCTCTCTGATTTGTGAAGTATTCCCAGAATTTTATTATCTAAGAAGCTATACAAAACACTTAAGATTGTGAAAGGCAAAGGGATCTTTAACTGGTTTGATAAAGTATGTGGAGGATGAAGAGTTCATAGAATTTGTTCTGTTATAAAATAGATGGTTTTGGTAGGATGAAGTGAAATTTGAGAAATGAAGGGTAAGTTAGCTAGAACGTTAATTAAAATTGAAATACAGGTGAAAGTTTGATTTGTATTTCTAAGGTGATTTTGTTTAACCCTTTAAGGAATGATTGCATATTCTTTCAGACTTCATAGACAATTGAAGATTTAATCACTTCAGAATACTGAGTGGCCTTTTTCAGAGAAGAATCTTGCAGCTTTGAATTAAATATTCAAAATAATACTAAATTACACCAAAGTTAGAGTTCATGGTGCTAGAGCCTTGCTTCGTTTCTGCTATTAGCCAGGGCAAGTACTATCATCTGCATCAGTTCTGGGACCCAAGGTATGATCAGATACTTGAAAAGATATTTAATTGGAATTGGTCTCTTAACGTTTTTCCTATACATTAGTCAAACTATAAAGCCAAAGTCTAGTACACTTTTGTGTTGGGAATTTACATTCTGAGGAAAGGAATTTGGCAGATTCCTGTGATACTATACTACCATTATGATTCAGGGATAAGGTGACATCATATAAAGAAGTCTGGAGAATCAGTTCACAGCTGCTCCTTTAGAAAACAGTTGCTCTCCCCAGCAAAGTAATGCACAAAGTGCCAAGCATGCGCATTGGGCCGTCTCTGCATTCCTTCCGAGCCAGATGCGTAAAGCAGGGGAAGCATTTAAGGCCTTGTTTTTTTCTATTAAGTATATATACACACATATATATGTATATTTTCTATATGTACGTTATATACATATTTGAGAGATATATCCCCATTTATTTGTATTTCTTTTGTTCCTCTTACACAGATGCCATTCACTTAAGTTATTTTAAGCTTACATTACTTGCTGAGTTTAGTATCTCAGATTCTGATTAACAGTAGAAGCATTAATACTAATCCCCCTTCCCAGTATTGACACAAGAAAACAACAGGAACTGTACTTGGGTACAGCTGACACTTTAACCTTAAATATTCTCAAAACATGTAGCGCAGTGAGCCAGTCTGAAAAGTGCAGGACTGTCTCAATTTTCAAACAAAGCAAGCTGTTTAGAGCCCTAGCCAGCCTTGGAGGAAGTGCCAAGCATGACAAAGTAACGAGAGCTAGGGTAGGTGTACTGCACTACTTTGAGGAATATGGAGATAACTGATTACTCACTAGATCAATACATTGGTTTTTGTGACCTGCTCCAGTGAACATTTCCATGGTGACCTGCAATTTCCCATAGTTTTCCAGCTAGAGAATTGATGTAATGACAGTACGTACTAACTCTTAACTTTCAAGACCGCGACGTATTTGGATATGATGAAAGGCCATTCATAAATTCAATTAGATAAATAGCTCAGTATATTTACAATGTTGGTATGGATCATAATGCAATAAAAGCCAAGAAAACCCACCTCTAGCTGCATTTTGGCACATATCTTCAATAGGTTAAACCTGTGGCAGCCCACTGAAATCAGTAGGAGTATATTGATTGTAGCAGTCCAGTGGCTGGAATGTGTCTGATAAAATACATTGCTAGTATAAGCCATCTTAAAGAATATGTTATTCTATCAATCAGCTGTCCTTGCTGAATTCTTGCCAGTACAAAGTCCATAGTAATCATTATGAAGGACTCAAAAAGAACTCAATTCAGGAAGTGGGCCAACATGCAAATCATTTAGTATTTTACATACTCTCCTAAAAAACTCTGCACACTCAATCTGATGTGTAAGAGGAAATTTCATTGATTCAAACACTTCCTTTCCCTCTTGCTTTTATAAACGGACTGCTCCTTGGTCAGTATAAATTCAGGTAATATTTCTGACATCATATGAGCTTTGGATTTCATGTTTAAATAAGGAACATTAATAAAAAAGATTTTAGTTGAATACTGGTAATCCACCTCTCCGTGCAGTAAAATACATAACCAGCAGCTGAGAAGTAAGACACTACATGAAAACACTAGAATAAGCATAGACTTTCTATAGAACTTAGTGCATGCACTAAAACAGCTAAATCTTAACATACGTCCACGTGAGACCTCTGTGATACCAGTACATACACTCAAGAGTCCCCCACTCCCTGCAATGCTATAAATTTGGGTAAGTTGCACGCTGTACTGTCTATGTACTTACCGCAAAACTTCTGAGAGTTCCATCTTGATTTTTTCAGATGCTAATTTGCTAGATACTTTCACAGATGCACAAAACCCAATTCTTAAGTTTAGCTGACACTGAGAAAGAGCTTGCTGTTGACATTTGCTGAAATAGCAGACCTACAATACAATTTGGAAAAAATCCTAAATGTAACAACAACAACAAAAATCTCATAAAAGCCAAAATATGAAGGGAACTGGTAGATGGGTACCAACTGTATTACAAGCCTGTTCTTGGAAATCTCCCTTTAAGTTTCAGAGTGTGATCCAGGCTCACATAAACTTGATCCTACCAGATTGTACTTGGGGGGAAGGAGAGGGGTAAATTGCATCTCAAATTGGAAACCAATTCAAACAAATAACAAAGATAATGTCTGAGTTACTGTTTTGCTGGGTGGGATTCCTCTTACTTAAATTTAACTACCCAAATGTTAAGTGTCTAGACATCTATACGCTACTTAGGCAACAAACAGAAACAGGTTCCTCAAAAGTGATTAATTCCACCTACCTTAGATAATTATCTTAGGATAGGAGGATTTGCCCTCTGGGGATGCCAGTCCATGGGCCTCCATGGGCCTGTACAAGGTGTCTAGACTGCTAATTTTTAGATGGCTGAAGATAAATGAAATTCATCTGAATCACCTGGCCATATAACACTGAAATAAAGTTTGCCATAATCCCATATTAAGACCTAACTGCACTGTACACAAGTTGTGTGCTGTCCCAGTGCTCTGCCATGATTAGGCACATCCACATTCTGACACCTGCTGAAGGCAGAGCACAACTGTCCCTGAAAAGCATTAGCAGCAATTGGTCCCTCTTGATGAACCAAGACTAAGGTTTTAAAAATTTATTGTGTTTCAATAGGACAAAATAAAATGCAAGAACATAATGGGGAAGAATATACATCAAAACCCAGTTTCAAACTGTATTGGTGGAACCAGCTGAACCTCCTGTTCCTAGTAGTGTTCTAGAAATACAAATGCTTAGATTTCTAGAATTGCTAGAAGTTCAAATTGTTTGAGTTGGTCCATTTGCCTAATATACAGAAGGTATCATTTGTTTTAAAGTTTGTGCCCTGGAAAATCTAAGCCCCACTCTGGGGAGTAGCTAGCAACACTGAGACTTTCATACTTTGGCAATCTCCATCAATTTTCAATTACTTTCATTATTAAAAACATACACCTTATTTCCTGTTTAAACGAAGTTATCTTCAACTTTTAGTCACTGAATCTTGTCTTGCTTTTGTTGGTAGAGGAAAATTTAGGAATCTGATTGATCCAACCCTAAATTTCTTTTTTCTGATCACAGTCTTAGATTGACTTGTCTTTGGGAAAGAAACTTAGAAATCAACATGGGAATTTTCTCTATACAGCACTTACTTAGAGTAACCCATTTAATTAGCATTTTAAATTTGGATTTGTGACCTGTAAGAAAAAAATGAGACATGATGCAGGAAATACATACGTCTACATGAGAAAAATAAAAATAGCGCTACACATAAAGAAAATCTTGACCATAATGTCTCACACGGTCTCTAAAATTAATATTTTTAAATATCTCCTTTCAAATACTCATTTTATCGAATCATCAATCTTATATACAGATTTATTTTGTCTTTTTGTTTTTCCTTCTTGATTTTTCTTCTTCTGCAGACTTCAGGAGTTTCTCCAAAACACTGTATTTCTACATCTATAGCCTGCATTCTTTCCCCTATTCAAGTGTTTCTGCCTTCCAGCGTCACGTCACCCCCCCAGCTTGCTTTCTCTACAGCCTCTTCAGCTGCTGCAGCCCTGTATCTTTGAGGGTGTTCTCCGTGAGGCCAAGGGAGACAATTATTACAAAATTCAGAATCACCATAAAGAGAAAGAAATCCATGCATACTTCTCCATGCATTACCCTGTATATGTGTTATATCCCTCCTCCTCTCTCATTTTCAATCCTAACCATTCAAAAACATGAGATGGGTCCATCAAAACCTAAATCCAGAAGGTTCAAATTAGAAATAGAGGCACATAGTAAATACTGGTTTGTTTTTATTTGCTTTTCCAGTTTTGTATGACTTCAGACATGCAGACTTTTCACTGCAACCACAAGGACTAAACACTTTAAAGACCCAAACAACCGAACAAAAAACCTGCAACCAAACCAACCAACCAACCAACAAAAAAACAACCCCACCACCAGAGAGTGTTAGTTTTTATTATTCTTACAGGTGAGGTTTAGGGAAAGCATTGGGTAAAACAAGAATCAGGATCGAATGAGCTGGCAATAGTGAATACAGAAGCTTGATGCTCTCTTTCTCTCAGGTAAAACTGTTAATCAAAAGTAACTCCTGTGAAGTAGACAGTAGGTAAAGAAGTCTTGTAATCTGACAGACTAGGTATCTACTGATACCTTTTAATTAAGAAGCTTACTTTTCTTTTAAATTTAGAATTGTCCTCCCTTGATTCTCTCAGCTGGATTTTTAGCTTATTCTTTTCATGCTCTATGTGACTGTTCTCTAAGATAACTTTTTTCAATGGTTACTCTGTGCAACTCCAACCTGCTTTCAAAATAATTCTTTTCCACTTGACATTAATTGTGGCTGTAATTCCTTTAACTAAAGTGACAAGAGCATTCCCTTTTACATCTCTAAACTTCATAGGTTAATATGAAGTTATACAGTAGCAACTGAGTTGTCAAATTACTGTTAATGACTGCTTTTGTTAAAAAAAAAAAAAAAAAAATTGCCAAGTAACAAGTTTCTAAACATCGTTCCAAAGATTAAGTGTGGATTTACCATATTTACTACCAGGGGCTACAGCACTCTGCCTCTCAAGGCAGTGTGCACACCAGTTCACATGAAAGGGAAGAAGCTTAACCAGTGCATGTCTTCCTCCAACCTCCTGCTGCTGCCCCCTCAAAAGAAAAACTGCAGTTCAATCCTGCTTACAGTGTTGATTTTTTTGTTGGTTGGGGTTTTTTTGGTTAAATATATAACCTATGAGCTACTTAGAGCATTTACAAGAAAGTGTATTCCACATGTTGATCAAAATTGTCATCCCCATCAGATAGATGCAAATCTGAAGGATTTCTGCTTTGAGAAAAAGAAATCTATTGGCTATGGAATAACCAGCCTTGCTGTACCTTTTCTTTTATACCCCAGCAGTTATAACACTAGCTCATTTTAGTCATATCACATTTACTAATTCTTAAAAAGAAATAATAAAAATGCATACTCCTAACTATTAATAGAAGTGATGTTTGCATTTGTAGCAATTAACAGCATAAGACAGTTGACCAGTGAGTTCACAGCAAAGAAAATTACAATTAGGTGTTAAACTAAATCAAATTGGAAGGCAGGGGAGGGATACTAAATATTAGGATAAGCCCTTAAGTCTAGGGAGATACATTCACTAGACTGCATCTAATGCAGTTCTGATTCACTGATGATGTCATCATCTGTGAGCTTGTAGGTTTGTCTAGGGAAGCTTTTCCAGATAATTGACATAACAGAATTTATGTCAGGATCTATGAGTTGTTTGAAAGTAAAGTATTCTTGATGGGAAGTCTACACCTCTCTGTTCAGCTCAAAGTTTTCTTCTTTTAAACTGTCTCAGGCACAGCTGCCTCCTTTTTCTCTTGAAATTGCTGCTCCCGGTTGTAAGTTTCTGCCCAGGATTTCTCTGCCTCTACTATAGCCAGAGACACCTCCCCTAAGCATGAAGCACAGGTCTGCTTTCCGCTGGGAAGCATATAGCTTCAGCCTCAGCTACAAGAGGTCCAAAAGATGAGATGAACATTTCTATAACCCAGCCTCAAGCACAACTCAAATACTGAGAAGAAATTTCCTAGACAGTTGTTTAGTTGGGTAGCTTCTTCAAGAAATTCTGAAAGAAACATCTAAGCTGAAACATGTCTGTCGCATCCCCTGCCGTCAGGGAACAAGGGTTACGCAGGTATGACTGGAACCCTTTGTACTAGCTACCTCTGAAGAGATTCAGGGCACTACAGGTGCCAATACCAGAGGAACTGGAACCTTACAAGTCTTAGTTACCTCAGGCATCAGGTAAGTCTTAGTATGCTTCAGGCACCAGGAAAGTATCTTCTCTTTTCCCTCTACACTAGAAAAGCTAACTACAGCACGATAATTCTGTTAGGGTAAGTTAGCTGTCAGTCTTCCAGTGATTTACAAGCTGCTCACTTATACTTATCTGGGATTTGGAGGTTTTTTGTGGGTTTTTGGTTCTGCATCCCACCCCCCAACCCCCCCAATGATTGGTTTGTGGGGTTTTATCTGTATGTGCGGGGGTTTTGTTTGTTTGGCTTTGTTTTTAACAAATCTTCATGGGAAGTTTCCACAAACAAAATCAACGCATGTGATTATTTGGCAGCCTCAATAATTGTGCAACTATGACCACAGCCGATGCTGAAGCTTTCCAGAAGATACTGATTAACTGCCTACAGAAAGTACTCTGTAAAAGCAAAGCAGCTTTGTAGCAGTTTACATAAGACAGGAATTTAATCAAGGCCTGCCTGGCCCAAAACCTAGCTCTTCCACATGGAGATCAACAATGAAGATTAACTTTTAGCAATAAAGGTTTAACTCTGTAAGACAATTCTAGACCTAATTTGTTTGCAAGTCATACTCTTGGCCAGGACTTCAACCTTTCTAATAGTAAAATTATGTGTTTATATTCTTCTCTTTTAAATCATTCAAAACCAAAACCAGATCATTTTCACTAGCCTTTCTGCTATGAAGGAGAAAGAGGCTGTTGTACATGTTGTAAATAGTATCCTATTATTAATCAAGCAACAATGCTTGCCATTTTATAATCACGTAAGATACAATTCATGCTCCAAGGACCTTGCAGATCAGACAAAAAGGGTCTGACATGAATTACAGGAGCCTGTATTCTCCTGTTGTGAGTTAATGGCTAAAAAAGGGTAGGTCATCTAGAATTTGAGTGAGAAACACTGACCCAATCTGTATTATTCTATTTTTGTAAAGTGATTTTTTTTTTTGTCACAGTAATGACTACACATGCTTTCAATAATCTAATTAAATATAGGAAAATAAAATGCTTACAAACAGTACAATAGTTCAGCAAAATATGTTACTGCATTATTATTAAAAACAACCACCATAAAAATTAATAATAAATGTGATTTTTAAATAGCAGCTGTAAATCTGAACAAGTTTGGGTTCCAGTATTTTAGGTACTGTACAACTACATAAGAAATCATCCTGGCCCAAAGCTGCTAAAATTCTATTCAAATCACACAAATTGTGAAAGGGGTAAAAAGAATTGAGTGGTTGTTTCTCCATGCAGAGGTATTAGTGAGAACATCTATGTGAAATGCATGTCTCCTCATATACAATTGTTAGCCCACCTCTTTGCCCACCTCCTTGTCCACTACGCTTTCTTACACATTTCTTAAAAGTAACATCAAAGAAAAAAATGTATGAAAACAGAAACACTACATCACTTCAGCTGAATAAACAAATGGGACATTCTGCAAAAGTACAACTGAAGGTAACTGCTAATATTTGTAGGCAATTTAGACCAAGACAATGAGCAACTTAAAATTTGCAATTCTTTTTTACTAAGAATCATTTCTATGTAAATGCTAGGTGTTACCAACCTTTCTCTTATGTACAAGCTTGCATTGCAGCCAGCTGACGTGAGCCTTGGGTTCTTCTTGGATCACAGAACTATTTGATTGAACTGGACAAATCAGCTTAGATCCATGATGTAGATATACCATGGCAGTTGAGAGAGGTGGTCAAGGCGTGTTTTTCTCCGCATGGTCAATTAAAACTTAACTTTCCATGAGGAAGGCACATTAACTCCACTGATAATGCTGCCACTTATACAAGAAAGCACCTCTACAACTGCAACCATGGAGTGCTGTTCTTAAGGGTGAATGATTTTCTGTCTCTAGTTGATGTCTTTTGTGATACATTTTTTTTTCTATTTTTTTTAATGTATTGTTACAATTTCCACTCCCTGGTTTTACAGTTGGATAGATCAATAGCTCTTGTGTATGCACTGAAGAAAATATCCTTTCCCCTGCAGTGTTTAAAAACAATGGAAATTAAAACACTCATGGGCAAAGCGAGTGTCTCTGGGCATTAATTGTGAATAAATGAGTGCAGAGCAAAAGAAAGCCAAAATAGAAGATCCAAGTTAGAAATACAGAGACCTAAGTAATTAAGTAGCAAGACCAAAAATAATATGTATTTTAAGCACTAATCTGACACATCGTTTCTTTTTGTTTCTTTCCTTCCCTGTCCCTTCCAGTAATACCATTTTGTTTATGTGGCAACACCTAATTACCTTATATCTGTAACTGAGCTGATGCCTGTAAGGCTCTTTTGCCTTGCACAAACCATGAACAGCCTACAGACTGAAGAAAAATGAGGAACACTCCAAGAAAAAGTTATGGGTTAAGACTCCTGCAAGTACACATTCATGCCCCATGAATACTAGGCAGAAAACCCAGTGCATCCAGGTATACATCCAGGGAAATGCTTTTTACTGTCTAACCAGCACAGTCTTCACCTACAAGGAGCATTTAATAGAAACTCAGCGAAGTGATAATAATCTGAAAGAAGTAAGATCTGACCAGAAGTAGTAGCTCTGCTATTGAGAAACAAATTCCAACTTCTTGTAGGTCATCAGGAGAGTGAACAAGTTGAATACCTGTTAAGACATCATCAAAAGCAGACAAATATGCCCCACAAGCAGTCTGCACCTACCATTAAGTGCAAGTATTCTTAACAAGTATGTCCTTGCTGAAATTTAGAAATAGGTATGCTGGAGGTTAAAAATATATCTGCCTGGAAAGTCAAGATAATTTTGACTAAAATCACCAAATTGAATTTGTGCATGAATATGCTTACCTCCTGCAAATCCAAATGAGACACAATTCCTCTTTCATTTTTAGTGCTAGAAAACAGCTGCTGACAATAATTCTTCCTCTCCAGCTGGTCCAGGACAGCTTCCCCCAAGAAAAAAAGAATGTTGCCTTTTGCTTAGACAGACTCCCATGAGAATGGGACATGTACTAGACATAATTTAGTACAGCATAGCAGATACAGACAGAAGAGCCAGTTTACAGCAGTTCAAACTCTACTGAAAGTTGGAACAAAACAGAGTTATCCATCTTGAAAGAATGGACATGGATGAAGAGGACATGTTGCATATTGTCTGATGCATCTTCAAAGTTGGTAGTAAACTGTCACCAGTGCAAGAAAAGTCAAGACTGGTATTTATTAATATCTTGCCTCTGCTTGAAAGAGTCCTGTTTAAAGCAGTCTGTTGATTTAGCAGTGCCTGTATAGCCAGAACCTTCAGGTGCAAAGGTGAGAGGACTCTAAAGACAATTTTCTTTGAATAGATTTCTGGAAACAGCCAGAGAGAACATAGCATTGCAAGAGATTCTTCTTAAAACTACAACCTTCTCTGTCCTAGTATTACAGAATAAGCAGCTAGCAAAGATTAAGTTTTCTACTACTAGCTCTGTGACCTAAATTAGAAAGTCAATTATGCATTGGAAAATAGGTCTAAGCCACAACGTTTCAGACTGTATCTGTCACTGAAGGTATTGTGTGACCACTGAACTGCACCTTTGACAGGAGGCCAGTGATTTGAGCCCTAAAAACCAGAGTGGACCTATGACAGTCCTCAATGTTGCAGTTAGCATATGGTATTTGCGCAGCCTTAAAGAGAGGCAAGAGACCAGATTCATCTGCTAAGAACTCTGAAGGGTTCAAAAATGTTTAAAGAGCCAAAGCATTGCTTTGGCCCTTTTAAGGCAACAGAAAATACCACTGAGGTCACCACCACGTGACAATTACTCTAAGGTGCTAACAGAAACTGTTTCTTTGGCTAAAGCAGGGTATTTGTATTTTGATCAACAAGGAATGGATGGGAAGATAGGAGACTTGTGTATGCTATTGAGCCAAACACAGCATGTCTGGAGTTCAGGCAACACCAGAACAATGTTGGGGGCATCTCCAAACAGTCAGATACAGGGACATACATAAGATAAGGATGATACATATTTAGAAGCAGCAATATGGACTCTTTAGCATGTACCATTTCAAATGGAGCAATAAGAAAAAGGTAAACTTAATCAAGTGTGCCAGTATGACATAGTTCGCAGGCCAAATATTTAGTCAGTCCCAAGCTCTGGAGGCTGCAGAGAAAGGATTTTTTGCCTAAAGGTAAAGATAAAATTAAAAGGGGGAAGAGAACAACCCAGAGGGACAGGTCTATCCCTGACAATAAAATAAGCTTAATTCAAAGAACAACATAACTATGATGAGCACTCTTAACTTCTCTAGTAGTTATGGACTGAAGGAAAAAAAGATGTTACAAGCTGCATGACTATACAACTGTACCTTCTATAGGTTCTGCCAAGACTAAAAATCCTAAAGTTTCAAGTATTTCTAGTATAAACCACACAAAGTTTGAGTGGATGTGGACTGAAATTCACAGATAAGATAGATATACTACACATTTTCAGTATACTTACTTTGAATTTCTCTCCCAAGTATTCCCATATTTGGTATTCCCTTCGATTCTGTCTCCAATTCAAACCCCCTTCTGTAGAGCAACTACAGTGTTTAGCTAAATAATAAATGACTATTATTAGAAGAGTGGTAAATACTACTAGTTATGAGAAGAATAAGTATTTGGTTACATACCCCTTTTTTACATCCATTTTGTCAACTTGTTTTCTTGTTACCCATATCAATACTGAATTTGTCCTTGCTGACTGCCACTCCAGCTGTAGGAATTTTTCCAGATAACTTCTGAATTTAAGACTTGCTGTAAGTTAGCTACTACTATCAAACAGGTAGATCATCAGAGTACTACACTGTAAGAGCAAAGAAACTGCACAAAACAAAGTAGGGTGGAAACTTGTTTCAGAAATCCTGCAAGTTTTAATGTAAGATGACAAGAGTATTAATCAGTCCCTAATGTAACAGTTTAAATCTGTGCAGGAGGAAAAGGCCTTGCTACACTAAACATTGCTCTAAACAGTGAAATATTTAACATGGAAAGCAACTTATTCCCAGAAAGAGGCCCTTCCTTATAAAAAGAACTGATATAATTTTAGTTGTAGTGCTCCTACCATAGGTCTTGCCTTGTCCAAAGCATTCCTTGGCAGCCCAGTCCCAAATATATTCCTGCACCTTGCTTCTATGTGGATAGACAGACTACTGTTGTTTTCAGAGTTAAATTAGCAGAAGTGGACATTTAGAAAGATAATGAATCAATTTACATGCAGATGTAGATGCCTTGTTATTCAGCAGTGACAGCTACTCCTTC
This sequence comes from Harpia harpyja, assembly GCF_026419915.1. Lineage (NCBI taxonomy): Eukaryota > Metazoa > Chordata > Aves > Accipitriformes > Accipitridae > Harpia > Harpia harpyja. The sequence goes on along the minus strand of NC_068955.1, from coordinate 21,791,130 downwards.
CCACTAAGTACTGGCCTGGAAAAGTTTCTGAAAGAGAAAAACTTGAGTAGGTGGATTTAAAACACCAAACCAAACCAAACCAAACCCAAAACCATACAATAAAAAAAAAAAAAAAAATTAAAGTTGCTGAGTTTTTACATTTGAAGTGTTTGTTCTGTGAAGGGCCTAGTCTATAAATCTCAGGAATGAGATAATTTTTTTTTTTTTTTTAACCCAACTGCTTGCTAACAGCAAACTCTACACGATCCTTTTCTACTGTATTCTAGAGAAGACTTGCTCACATGAGGAAAGCAAAACGCTAAGCTACAACAGGGCTCAACAGGAAATGCTCTTTTCATACAGTCATGCAACTTGTTAACGGATGCATAATAGAAACTAGGAATAAAACACATCTATAGCAATGCAGTATTATACTTCTAACTCCCTGGATTTTATTCTGGAATAATTACTGCTATAAATAAAGGAATTTAATAGCTGCAAGCCAACCACCTACTTCAGAAGGCAAGGAATGTTGCCAAGAGAATGACGGCAACATTGTTCCACCACTGCCCTTTCAAAAAACAAGCATTAGAAAACATGAATTAAGCTAAAAGACAGCTTTCTCTCCACTTACAGCAACATGTGACTTTTTATGTAACCTTAATCCTCCCATCAACCCTCCTAATCAAAGGGAAATAAAAAGAAAAGTTGACTCCTGTTTCTTTTTTTTTCCTTTTGCTCAGCAAAAGCAGGGGAAGAAAGAAGCAAAGGCATCCCATTCCCTTTCTTCCCCTGCTGATTGGCCTCTTCTGTATCATGCATTTCAAGCCCTTTCAAGTCATAACCTCTTCTTACAAGCCTCCTTTCTGACTGTGGAAAGCTCAAAAAATGCACTTACTCCTCAGACAATAGATGTATGGAAACCCCTTTTATTTTGCACTTACTGAAAATATTTCTCTCCAACTGGCTGTTACATCTGAAGACCCACTCAGCACTTCATCTAGAGCTTTTACCTACAGAAAATTTATTTTGCTACATACAGCACAAACCCAAGACCTTCAGACCTTTCATTACTAAGATACAATTAATAACATGATAGAGAAGGCTATGATAGTAGAGATGTATTTGAGGCAGAAGAAAGTTTCTAAGATCCCACAGTAAGTGCTGTACATTTTCTTTTTCCTTCCTATTGCTAAAAGCTGGTTACTCTCATACTTGCCATTTCTGTCAGTGCTCCATTTGTTTCACCTTGCATGTATTAGTTTTCCTTAGTTGCACTTGTCTCACACTTCTTCATAGCTTCATAAGCGAAGCAGTGTGACATCAAGGGCACATACCTCATCTATGCACTGCTTCCTTGTGATTCTGAGAGGTGAGCACCTGGGTCATGATTCTCTTGACAAGAGAATCATTTCCCACAAGGGCCACAAATTTTCTTCAAGCGCATGTTTTCAAAGCTATCTAGCTTCCAGTCTTGGACTGTGGCAAATCTTCCACCTAAGTGACTGTATCAACAAGAAGACTGAGTTAAGATTCAGTTTTGCTCTAATCCAATAAACATGATAGCTGTTCTTCTACTCTGAATGTTACCAAGCATGTAAGTTTTAGGTAAGACCACATATAGAAACTTGATACCAAACTGAGGCACAAAAAGAGATCTCAACTGTTCTACATTCTGCTTTGTCTGCTATGGTTACCAACAGCCCATAAACACATGAAAAAAACCAACCATACACAATGAGAACAGCAAACCAGAAATAGCAGCATGGGAAACTTAACTTTCTGTTAGTACTTGAAGTGAATTATCAGTAGTGACGATTCAGACCTTCTAAAAACAAAGCAACATAATTTAGGCTATACAGTCTATTAAACACAGTAGTAATACACTATCCAGATCTACATAATTTTCTCTTAGCAAATGCTCATCATAGAACTTGATGTCCAATGAAGAGTTAGGAAAAAAAATTGGTTTTGACTGCTGCAAAATACCGATTTTTTTTTTTTTTTTTTTTAGAACTGCAGGGAGAAATCAGATTCACTTTACTCTACAACACAGCAATTTTTCATTGTTGTTCCTGAACACATTATATGAAAGGACTTAATTCCAAAATCCATGTACTTAAGCTAAAATAATGTCAAAACTACTTTCTCAAAACAGATTCCTTTGTCAAATTTAACATTTTCAGGTTTTCTGCTTATACCTTTTACAGGGTAAAATAAATCACTCCAAGCAAATAAGCAGCAACAGTTTATTGTGACACTGGCAACTTTACCTTTCTCAAGTAATACGGAGTTCTCTAAACTTCTTTTTTTTACCTGCCAATTTAAATATTTCATCTATGTCTACTTTATAAAATTTCTTTAATATTTGCATCTTTTCAACTGATTCAACACAAAAACAGAAGCAAAAGAACAAACTCTTGGAAACATAAGGAGCTGCATCATGGCAAATGTATTCTTTAATAGAAAGTAAGAAAAACCTCCCTACTGACCTTTATTCAGAATGAGGAAAAAGATAAATATCCACAGCTCTTTGTTCCATTTGGTAGGATTTTAAGATCCATCTATGCATGTATAAGCACAGAACACACAGTTTTAGCCACACTGGAACCACCTAAACAGAGATTTTATGTTCCATAGGTTTTACATGCATTCCATCCTTGGTGCGCTGATTATAGTACAGGGATTCTGTTCTTCCTCTACAGCAGTTTCAATTTAAGAATACACCATAAGCCAACTTAGAGAAACATCCACTAGTTGCTAACAGAAAGAATCACAGGAAGGTCTCACAACAGTTTACTAAAACATTAAGGTTTTTTTTTTAAATCACAGTTTTCAAATATAAAAATTGGATTTTCCCTATAACTGAAACATATTTACATGAACTTTTTAAAAAGATGGTCTGTAATTTAGATCTAATCACTGTCATCTGAACCACCTTCAGACCCCTCATCGTTGGATCCTTCTGGTTCAGATTCATTACCAGATCCTCTGCCAGAACCCTCGTTGTCAGATCCTCTCTCAGAATCTCTGTCTGAATCAGCACTGCGAGAAGCTGGGCGAGATTCGTTTTCTGAACCACCAGAACGACTTCTCCCCGACTGTACAGACTCATTGTCAGACTGCTCCGAATCTGATCGCCTCCTTTTTCTAGCCGACCTGTCACTGTCAGAATCTTCCTCAGATGGGTGGACACTGGACCTCCTTGGACTACCTGCCTCGCTACCAGATTTGTTTCTGTTATCAGAATCACTATCAGAAACAATGCGTTTACTGTGCTGATGCTCCCCATCATCTGAATCACTGTTGCTATTCCTAGCATGTCTGTAGGGAAAAGAAAACAAAAATGAGTATTAAAAGATACTATCCTTAGCTTAAAAATAAAATAAGACACCAGGATTTGAGTAATGCTAGTCTTATCAGAATGAGAAGAATGAGTGGAATTAATTTGCACTGGAAAGTGATGTTGTGAGTACAATGGAAGGCTTCTCATTATCTTCGCATTATCTCATTCTTATTAACACTGCAGTTTCTCTTGAAAGCATGCTTTGAAACTTTAGTACATACAAAGTTAATTAAGGTTCTTACCCGTCATCAGCAATTTTGAGTTTATCCTCATCAGAGGAATCATCACTTGATGAAATGATGGCTTTTGATTTGATCTTTCCTTTCATTGAAGGAGGCAGACGTTCTGGTTTGGGCTGTACAGGGTGGCGGGGGAAAAAAAAAAAAAAAAAAAAAAAGGGTTGCTTGTTCATGTGGCTGGTTAAAGCATAGTGCCCAACTGTAGAAACATATTCAGAAAACCAGACAAGCTTTTAAAAAAAATTTCCATTTGCTATCACTTAATGCTAGATGGCTTGGGAAATATCCTTTTCATCCTTGAAGCAGCAATAGCAACAGGGGAGGATAAAAATAAGCTCAAAGGCAGTTTGCTACAAGAAGTTTTGTTGTAATTTTCAACATTAATAAATATCTCGACTAGGGTAATGCTGAATTCCAAATGCGTATTTAGAAAGTGATGCAGTTATTCGGGGTTTAACTTACAGCCTTCTTTTTCTCTGCTTTGGGTGGACGTCTTTTTTTAGGTCTTGGACCATTTTCATGCTCTTCATCATCACTCCCCTCATCTGCCTTCTGGGGTCTTAAACAGAAACATATTTTATATTATGTAAAGCATAACAAAAAAACCTTAACACGTGCAAAAATAGCAGTCTCAAGAAATGTCCAGTTTATCAAGTGTGACTCATAGTTCTTTTGCAGAGTGGCTGTGTAAGTCTTATGATGTGCATGTGTAAATAAAAATTAATCATGTGACCTCTTGACAACGGCTCATTTTTTAAACCGTTATGAAAGACTGCAGAAGAATATACTTAAGAGCCATACTATTTCTCAGGGAAGTCTAACATTAAAGGATCAGTTACCTCCTCCTCTTCTTCTTCTTTCTCTCACCCTCCTCTTCTTCCCCGTCTTGTTCACTACCACTGCCCTTCCTCTTCTTTTTCTTTCTAGACATGGGCAGATCTTCATCACTGTCATCATTGACAAACTCATCAAACTCCCCTGCTCCTTTTTTGGAACGCTGCAATAAATAAAAGCCCCACAATATAGACTATTATTCACCTTCTAATTAAAAACCTACCAGAAAACAATTCATAATAGAAACTTTATCTGAAGACGTTTTCAAAGATATGAAAACACGGACCTTCTTGTGCCAACCTTCCCATAACCTCTAGATTGGTATCATTTAGAAAGTGATTCCAAATTTGCACATAATAAAATAATCTTCTTCTGTTATTTTCACAGCTTGAATAGAACAGATTTTGGCAATGCCACCGTGCTTGGAACTTTTAAGTATTATCTTCCAATTTTTACATTTGGGTATTAAACCTGTGCAATTTCACTCAGTGGAGCCTAGGAGCTTGAAATTAAAAACCTGTACTACTGCAAGAGACCATGTATCGAAAGGGGAAATGGAGATTAAAAAAAAAAATTCTGTTCTACCCTGCCTCCACCACCACCACGTTTCTTTTCTTTTGATCCTTCTACTTCACCAGTGAACATCAGAATATTCTTGGTTTTCTCCACATATTGAGCTCTTTGTTCCAGAAGTTTCTTCTGTTCTTCTTTTTCTCTTAGACGCTTCTCTTCCTGAAACAGAGAGAAAATTAACCATTACTATTGTATTTGCAGCATCACAGTGATTATAATCACAGGCATATAAATTATTTGCTGACAAGAAACAGGAAAATTGACTTTTGACAGTCTATGTCATAGCAGAAGGTCCACATGGAAAAAAAAAAAGGAAAAAAAAAATATTCTACAAACCTATGCTGGAGTAGGCAAAAGTCCAAAAGAACTGTTGCACCAAGTGCTTCCTCATCCAGCCTGTCAGTACAGAAATTTGATGGCAGACCTTCCGGGCCACCAATTTGATTTCATTACAAAAATAAAATAATAATAAAAAAAAAATCTATTTCTGAGGCTATATGGAAGAAAGAAGGAGTATCACCTGTTACCTACAACATTTTCTGCTAGCACTTACTATAACTAAGAAAAATAGCTACTAGATGTTTTATTAGTAACACCAGGTACCACCACAGAGCAACAGGAGCATATATATTGTTGATATGTATACTTTTTAAAAATAAAGTATACTTTTAAAAAAATATAGTATACAGAATGCAACAGAATAAAACCTGTTCTTTAAGTAGTTTTTGGCGAAGCAGCTCCTTTTCTTGCTCTTGCTTTGCACGCAGCTCCCTCTCTTCTTCATCCTGCTTGCGTGCCCGAGCCACATGATACTGGGCTTGACTCAGTAAGTCAGAGCATTGCCTGTAACATGCAATGTTTTCAAGTAAAGGAAGGTGGCAGACACATACTACAAGAACAAACAGTTTTATAAAGGGCATGTATCACACTATGTTCATATCACCGACGAAGGAAAAAAAAGCTACTTGAAATAGCACAATAGAAGAGTAGAGTAGTACAGATTTTTGAGTAAACTAAGTCACTTTCTAGTAAGCTCATTTATCTTGCAGTATAGAATTTCAGAACATATTGCTTCACACTTAAAATTTAGCCAATTCATATACAAAAAACCCCACATGAACATACAAAGAATCATCCCAACTAATTTGGGCAGCTTCAGAAGTATGGTTAATAAGAACTTATATTTAATCACAACCTACTAGCAAACCTAATCAGAAAGGTAGGTACAAATTCTATCTTAAAAAACCCAGTTGTGTAAGAGTTAAGGTTGCATGAAGCGTTCAAGTCTCATGAAAAACTAAAGCAAGGCGCTTTCAATACCCTCTTAGCTAATGTTACAATGACATTTCTTTTAATATTAAAATTTTCTCTGTACAAAGTGCTTTAACCATACATTTAAGATGTACAGTGCATGATGGCCAATGGATGTTACTTGTATATGGCTACAAAAATCTTAGAAGAACATGCCATAAATGAAACACAGGGCATACTGAGTGAAAACCTGAGAAATAAGTTTACAAGGAAACCGATTTGAATAGGCTTGTGTACAAGCTCATTACCCTGAACAAAAATTAAAGCAGACTAGACTCTGCAAAACAGAAGTTTTTCATATTTCCATAACTGACCCATGCTATTCACCCATGAACTACCTCAAAAAATCTCCATGAAAGCAAAACCTGTTGGATTATGTTTAAAGTCAAAACAGTGAGAGCTAGAGATGTTTAAATAAGTGTCACTGCACTCTCACTGATGGAAAATTTACCATTAAAACAGCTGAAGTTTTGCAGGCTCCAGCTAATGGCAGACACCACATGTTGAGAGTTTTAGACTACACAAAAAAATGTCAGAAAGCAAGGACAGGAAAAGAAAGAAACAGTAACAGGGAGTAACCCTTCACTTGTATTTCTACTGTTCTAAGACATTGTCAGTTGAAATTTTGGAATCCAGTTTTAGTATGAAAAAACAAGACAAAAATATTCCACTTGGTATCTGAATGAAGGATTTGTTTGTGGTTTTGGTTGTTTGGGTTTTTTTACCTGGCTTCAGTAGCAGCAAGTGCCAAGTCAAACCTCATCTTATCACCTACTTTACTCAAGTAACTGAAGTACCTGGAGGAAAAAACAACAAACCAAACTAAGCAAATATGGCATTACTTACATATTTATTATAATTTTGCCTTAAAACAGAGCATTTGCTCCTGAATTACAATCCTATACAACTCAGCAGATGAGGAAACTTCACCAATTTTCTCTGTGTGCAGCCCCTATTAATACAACAGCATAAAAGTACATTCAGAGTTCTCCAAATTTAAAACTTTCTAAAACCACTCTAGAGCGGAACAAAAACTCAGAAAATTCTAAAGAGAGTTCTAAGATTTCATTTACTGGCTCCTAGCAATAAGTACATTGCTGACCCCAGTAGATTTATTCCGTATCTGACACAGCTTAAGTGCCTGAAACCAGCATAAGAAAAGGAAGGAAAACTTATTTTTTAAAAATCCTTCCAGAAAAGCCTCTTTAAACCTAGTTGACAGGCCTTTGCAAATACAACAAACCTTCAAGTAAATGGGTAAGCTATGATGATCAGAGTTTCGATAACAGCTTCTCCAATTCATTTAAAGGAAAACAACTTTCTAACTTTCAAGGTTGCCACAGTTTCTTCCCATATTCCATCAGAAACATTTTAAATGAAGTGCGCTAGACTGAACTCAAATTCTTGTGCATACGAAGAAAGTAATTCCTTGCTCAAGTTTCAGATTATGGAAAATATTTTCTAAAGTGTGATAGATATCTGAATTTTTAGTTAATGTAAATTAGAATTTGTGTTCAAATGTTTAGTTTGCATTACATAAAGCACTAGAATTGTGAAATGCTTGCTAGTATGAAAGGCTTGCTTTAGTTGACAAAATTACTGAAAGGCAACATCCATCCTCAACATAACAGCAGAGCTAGGAATGCATAAAGCAAGCACCAGCTACACCAGCAATACCTAGGAGCAGAATAAATGGTTGAAAGATTTCAGTTCAAAGATGGTGACAACTGGATGAGATTAATCACACTGTTTTCTGCCCAGATTTTTTTTTTTTTTTTTTTTTTTTTGAGAGAACTAAAAGATCTCAAACGCACTTAAGAAACTGCTTCTGTTCTTAAGCTATTAGGGTACTTAGGCTTTACTTGCCAACAGTAGGGCGAAATTGGTTTTCAAGGACCACCAGTCATTAACTATGCTTATATAATATAAATAGATTTGCTTTTAAGCCTTTTAAGTTGTTTTGAAAGAAATAATCCAAAAAAGTATTAAATTCATAGAATAAATTTCAACATTTTTTTCAACTATGCTCTTCCAGGAAGAAGTGCATCTTGGTCATAGTAATACAAAACCCTTTGAGAAACACTATTGGCCACCTGGCCAAACAAAACTGGCTCTGGAGCAAAGTCTGAATATGTAGTTTTGTCAGGCCCAATCTTTGTTTTCCTAGTAGAAACTCTAGAATTATATTCAGTGCTTCATAGGATACGATTGGTCTTCTAACCAGATTTGTGAGCTATACTGCAAATTTACTGTAAGGTAACAACAAAACAGATTATAATGAGTAGAAATAAGTCGTCTTTACCTGTGGGCTAGCTCCAATTCTTTCACAGCGTTAAGCACCTCCTTTAGATTGCTTTTTTCATCTTTCAGGACAGAGGTAGCTAGTCTTTGTAGCACTAAAGCCACATTAAACATAAGGACTGTATCACTTGGCGCTACATGCCTGGCCTGTAAATAATAAGCATGTTTTTAAGGTATGCTATGTGATACAGAGGTATACTGAAGTGACATACAGAGAATAAGCACTATTATTTCAATCTCAGACTACTGAATTTAAAGAGACACAAACATGCATCAACTTACAGTAATTTTATTCTGTGATATACGATGTTTTATATTCATACCTTTAACAAAGTTTGTTTGCATTCCTGTAATTTGCCACATTTGAAGAGTGCCCGGGCCAAATATAACAATACTTCAGTATTTTGATGCTTATAGAACTTTCTGAGGCAGTTTTCATACTGAAATGGAAAAAAAAAAAAAAAAAATCAAATTAAGAGGTGACAATGGTTAGTTATTTTGGCTAGCTAACTCCAGCAAATGTTTCTATTCCTAAAAAACATTACTGCTGATATGCCTTCTCTTTTTTAAAGAAGTGTGTCATGCTACATGGATGCTTCCTTTTCACTGATCAGAAAATTCTTTCTGCTATTCCATAGCAAGTACCTGATTTTTCTGGAAACTGGCAGCAGTCCAGGAGGCTCTGTAGGTCTTAAAATACAATAGAATACTTTGCAAGTACCATCTATTGTAACAAAGTCCAACAAACATGACTCATTTTAGGAGCACTCAATTATTCTCTGCAGTATGGGGGAGAGCTGGGGGGGAATCTATTTTCTTTATTCATACAAGATATTATACAAGTTGAAATGTATTTAATGTAGTAATTCCACATATCTGATGCAATTAGTTTTAAAAAAAAAAAAATCCACACCTTTCAGGTAACGTCAAATTTATTCTGTTCACCTAGCTGAATAACTTGGCATACCAAGGGATATCTAGCTGTTCTAAAGTGTAAAAGAAGACTTGTTGCTGTAGGTTTTGTGTGTCTAGATTTAAAGCTTCAAACAGTTATGAAACTTAGTCTTTGGAGTAACCAGCGCCTTTTGTTTGACATACTCTTTTCTCAGAGAATCATTCACCCTTTCTAAACCTCCAAAATAGTAAGAAATACAAAATAATTTTTATTTCCAGCTCAAATACAGAAACTGCCCTGATCTGTAATGCCTGAACTCACTACTCTTGGACCACACTGTGTTGTGAGTGCCCAGTTTTCACTCACCTTTAGTCAAAAGATTCTGTATTTAGCTTAAGTCTTTCTCAGATTTGTATGCTTTATGGTAGAGAACTCACTAGAATAATTGCTGTGGCTGCAGTAGGCTAGGCTATTAAATTCAGTTCATCTCCCTTTGAGTCCAATATTGCGTATTTCAGACTACAGCTTGTACTGACTGCATAGCAGAACCCAGGGAACAATAAAGCACCTCAGTAAATAAACACGTTTCTACTAACAGCTTTACTTAAAATATATTAGCAAATGAGTACAATATTTTTCTGACAAATCAAAAGGTGAAAACATTTTCCCATTGTAATTCACTGCTTTAACAATTGCTAAAATTAGATTTCCATTAGGCTTTTTGTCAATAAAAACAGGTAAGGTGTTAAAAAGACAACAAACCCCATTCAAACACAACAGAATGAATCTGATCGTGTTACCAAAGCTTTGTAACAGTAGTTCCCTGGAGGATAGCAACTACTGAGGTCTTGATCAGGTAAGAAAGGCCCAGTATCTCTTCCTTATAACCATCACAAAAAGCTTCAGGATAGCTCTGAACTAAGTATTTTAGATCCTCACTGTGGACTCAGTCTTAATGAAACATGTTTGTTCTGAGCTTCTGTCCAACATCCACTTTGTTTTTAGCTTACTTGTATGCTTTTGATCAACTGAGTCAGTTTAGTTAGAATAGGTTACTTGGAAGGTAGCTTGCTTGAGCAGGTTGAACTAGATGACCTCAACAGGTTTCTTCTAACATGAGTTACCTTGTAATGTCAACTGTGGTGAAAGAAATCATGGCACAGTCAGCTTGTCAGACAGCTCTGATTATTGTTTATGAAATCATTTGCAAGAACAAAAATAGGAAGTGTTGCTATTAAAAAAAATCTCAGCAGCAAATTGCATTTACTTACTTCAGTAACATCTGAATGTAAATCACAGAGCAACTACAATGACTGAAACCCCTCTGACTAAAAATTAATTCCAAGACCAAAATTATGTTTTAACTCTGCTACCAAAAAAACAAGTGTACAAGTTGGTAGGTGCTTTGTTACCCCTTAGCCACATTTGGCAGTTTGTTTTTAAATCTAGACTTGACAGCCAACAGCATGCTAGAAATAGACCTATAGCTTGTTAAAATATTATTCAGAAACTTTCACAGTTGCTATGACAGCAGAGAAACATCCAGAAGTCATCTAACCCAACATATTATGTAGTTCAATTTAGAGATGTTACCATCTGCACAGCACTGATGTACTGCTTCTGTTCTACGTAGATATGTGCCAAATTTAGCCACACATCACTGATATCTGCTGTTGCCTCTCTCACTTGGGCAAAAACATCACGAGCTTCACGGAAATATCCTTTATGCGCCAAGACAGCTCCTAAGGGGAAAGTAATATGCACAGTGTAAGCTTCCAGGTTGATGTACTATGCACTCCTACCAAAGAAAACAAAGTATTGCCTGAATAAAGTTCCCCATTAAAAACTAAGTGACAAAGCTGCCATATGAAAGCTATTCTTTCCTATGATCTACTACATAGCGTTCAGGCCCCGCAAAAACAATTCTATATTAAAGCATGAAACATAAGAATATCATCACCTCTCAAGGAAAATTAGAGTCTAATATTCACCTATGCCATTAGCAGCATACAAATTCTTTGGATCATTTCTGAGGACTTGCTTGTAGATCGCTAACGCACGGTCTTGATGACGCTTCTCCTGCAGAAAGAAGTATCCCAATTGATCACTCATTTCTATAATGGGGTATTAAAAGATCTACCCATAAGTTTTATGGACTACAAGATGCCAAACAGGCATCAAGAAAAGGCTTTGAGTAAGAGCATACAAAAATTAAATAAATAAAACACACACAGGGCAGACAGACGCCCATTACCTTTTCTCTGTCTCTTGTGGGTTGATGTAGAGTCTGCAGCCAGACGTTGCCAAGAGCCAGCATGGAATAAGTATCATTTTGTGTGGAAGGCTGTTTCAATATTCTTTCAAATTTCTTCTGTCCTGGACCCCACTCTTGTTTAGCCAAATGAAGATTACCAATCAGAGACCAAGCATCTGGATGGTCCTAAATGAAAATTCACTGTAAGTTGCAAAAGCATCATTTTCCCTTGCAAGGTTACTTTTTCAAGTATAAAATACTGTTTTTTCTTAAATAGAATTCCATATTAAAAAAACCCCAACAAACAAAACACACAGAGAGCAGATTACAGTAGTTCTCTCTTCTTCACCTAGTTTATCTGAACAAAGAAAATAAAAATGCAACAAAAGGAAAATAAAATTTTAAGTTAAGGTGGTATTTCAAGTGTTTTAACTTGGGTTACAAACCTGATTTATCTGAAGTGCTTCTTTAAACCAATCAGAAGCCTCATAAAAATTTCCTTTATCCCTAGCCATAGCTCCCAAGCGCAAGTAGCCTAAGAATAAAAATAGAAAATACAATAAAATAAAATAAAAAAAAAATCAGGAAACAGGTTAAAGTCATCTCAAACAAAGAAAATATTGGCCATGCATGAATTTCAAAAGCAATCTTTTTCTTGATCTGCTAAGGACAGCAAACATTAAGACACCTTTCATAGTCTATTCACAGTGAGACACACCATGTGAAGAGGAATGTCTCTCCACAATGGTGATACAGAATTGCAGATTTCTAACAGTTAAAGTAATGTAAATGTTTTTAATTGGTTTCATAAGTTAAAGACAATTGAGAAACCTCAAAGAAAGAAGGATACATCAGTTACATAGTTCTCCCTCCACTTTAAACAGCTCTCCCGTCTCTGCAAGCTTTGGGAAAAGTATCAGTTAGCAGGTGACAATGGAAAACAAGCAGGGAAAAGGCTATAGATTAGGCTGGGGCATGCTGTGTGCTGCAGTTTGCTGAGCAAGGGCTACCACCTCGCCTTTGCAGCAAATATCACAGGTCAGCTACTTAGGGGCAAGAGGAAGAGCAGAGTGAGGAGAAAAAACAGGATGTGCCATAGAAGCTGTGCTAACACCCTCAACAGCCCTTCTTCCCTGGAGGAAGGCCAAGACCCAAGATAAAGTGATTCTCCCAAAGGGTGTCTATTTCCACCCACATAGAGTTGCAGAGCCTGGGCATATCAAGTGGATGGCCTTAATTGCACCCAAGTGCTGAGGTGCTTAGGCTTTGGTGGGAGTGGAGAGCAAGGGAGCAAAGGCATGCAAGTCTACATAAGCTAATTTTGCTAGATTTTTTAGTACAGTATGATTTACCAATAATTAGAAGGCTTAAAGCTGGAGATTGGACTATAAGGATGATGCAGGCCTTAAAAAAAAAAAAAAAAAAAAAAAAAGAGTAGGGAAAATAGCAGGTAGGTAAGCAGGCCCCAAAACTACTATGAAAAGAAGTGAAGAGAGATATAAGGAGACCAGAAAACACTGTAAACGGGAAGATTTTTGGTATTATAAGGAGGACTGTGGAACTAAAATACCAAATGTTTCTTACAATCAACGTAATTAGGATGTTCTCTTAAAATGTTTTTATAGAGCTTTTCCGCTTCATGAAATTCACACATCGCCTCATATAGTCTGGCAAGGTTATAGGACGTTGTTACAGAGATAGCATTGTAATAATGCTCATCATGTTCAGCTTCTGCTTTTGCACGATCCAGTGATGCCAAAAAATATTTCTAAAGTATAAAAAGAAAAAAGGAATAAAGCACTCCAGAATATTCTTAAAGGAAAACTTCTGGGTGATCAAGAAACTCAATTCAAACTTTGAGTAATTACATACCTTCGCTTCTCCTAGGTTTCCCAGCCTGAAGTGCAGGGCACCCACGTTATTCAAAATCTCTGGTGGGACATCGGCCTGTACTTTCTCTTGCAGAATGCGTGTGGCTGTACCGTAGGCTGACAGTGCACCCTTTACAAAGAAAGAGAAAGTGGATGAAAGAAGTAAGAGAATGAGCTCTATATGCTCTTATGAAAAGTACACACATAATTCACCAAGCGTATATTAATAATACCTGTATATCAGTCTGTTCTAGAATTTGGGCTAGCTCAATCCATGCCTCTACATCATCAGGATATTGTTCTGTGACTTTCTTCAGATGCCCCTGAAAAAGAGCAGAAAATAATTATGCCTCATTGTGGACACACACTGTTTAAAAAATATATAAATAAAATCAAAGAGTGAAGGTATTAACCTTAACACTAGAAAGCTATACTGTACTGCAAAACAAAACATCCTAAACATCTGCACAATTTAGTCACCATAAAATGGCGTTAGTTTCCTTCCTTCATAATTGTATTTTTCTGTAGAACGTAACACCTGCTTAAAGTCCTAGAGAAGCAGAAACTATTACACCAACATGAGAAGCTAGAAAAGTGATGTCTAACAGTTTTTGCATTTACTTACCCAACATTAGATTTAAAACCCCTTTCATTTAAGGGTTCCTTCCAGATAGGCTAAGACAAGTGTCTTCTGGAAATCACTAGCTAACTTACCATCTTCAGAGACTTTTAACATATATTGGAAGAATTCTGTCCTTTTCATAGTACCAAATACAAATGTGAGGCTAGGATCCTCTAAATTCCTGGACTTGCTTTAGTCAGAACCCCGTAGGAGTCTCAGTTCTGTCCAGAAGCTATGTGTATTGGGTTTGTGTGGCAAGGTTTTGGTAGCAGGGGGGTTACAGCAGTGGCTTCTGGGAGAAGCTGCTAGAAGCCTTCACTATGTCCGACAGAGTCAATGCCAGCTGGCTCCAAGATGGACCCGCCACTGGCCAAGGCTGAGCCAATCAGCGACAGTGGTAGCGCCTATGTGATAACATATTTAAGAAGGGGAAAAAAAAAAAGTTGCGGCGGCACAGAAATGGAGAGAGGAGTGAGAACATGTACAAGAAACAACCCTGCAGATCCCAAGGTCAGTGAAGAAGGAGGGGGAGGAGGTGCTCCAGGTGCCGGAGCAGAGATTCCCCTGCAGCCCACGGGGAAGACCACAGTGAGGCAGGCTGTCCCCTTGCAGCCCATGGAGGTCCACGGTGGAGCAGATATCTACCTGCAGCGCATGAAGGACCCCATGCCAGGCCAGGGGGATGCCTGAAGGAGGCTGTGACCCCGTAGGAAGCCCGTGCTGGAGCAGGCTCCTGGCAGGACCTGTGGATCCGTGGAGAGAGGAGCCCACAGAGCGTTTTTCTGGCAGGACTTGTGACCCCGCGGGGTACCCATGCTAGAGCACTGTGCTCCTGGCAGGACCTGTGACCCCACGGGGGACCAACGCTGGAGCAGTTCGTCAAGAACTACAGCCCGTGGGAAGGACCCACATTGTAGAAGCTTGTGGAGGACTGTCTCCCATGGGGGGGATCCCACGCTAGAGCAGGGGAAAAGTGTGAGGAGTCCTGCCCCTGAAGAGGATGAAGCGGCAGAGACGACACGTGATGAACTGATTGTAACCCCCATTCCCCATCCCCCTACACCACACTGGAGGGGAGGAGGTAGAGAATTCGGGAGTGAAGTTGAGCCTAAGAAGGGAGGGGTGGGGGGAAGGTGTTTTAAGATTTGGTTTTATTTCTCATTACCCTACTCTGGTTGATTGGCAATAAATTAAGTTAATTTTCCCTAAGTCAGGTCTATTTTGCCTGTGACAGTAATTGGTTGAGTGATCTCTCCCTGTCCTTACCTCAATCCATGAACCTTTTGTTGTATTTTCTCTCCCCCGTCCAGCTGAGGAGGGGGAGTGACAGAGCAGCTTTGGTGGGCACCTGGCATCCAGCTAGGGTCAACCCATCACACTGTGACTCTCCACAGTTAGGAGGATCCCTCATGACAGCCAATATTAAATATTCTATACCTACAGCCAAGTAACCCTGAGTTTTGTGCAACTTAAGGCACAGTCTGATTTCGAGTCTGATTTTCAAGTTATACTCTTGTATGTAAAAGTATGATGCTGGCAGAAGCAAAACTCACCTTTGCAATATCCCGTTTCTCTTGGTCTTCTGAAGCCGCATAAAGAGATCCAAGGATTTTCATAGTCTCATAATTATTAGGATAGGCTTTCAAAACTTTTTCAAAGCACTGTGATGCATTCTCTTTGTCCCCTCGATAAATGTACATTTGACCCAATCCAAAAAATGGAAGTACAAAAGAAGATGAGGCAAACTGAGTGGCCTGGTAATAATACTGGAAAGCTTGATCATAATCTTCCTAATTAAAAAGAAGCAAATACAGAACAGGTAGTGTTTACATAAATAAGCTTTGTATGAACATTTATAACACAGATTTTTTAAGTGTAATCTCAAAGAGGGCTTTAAAAAACTGCCTCACCTGTACATGAAAAGACCTAGCCAGCTGATAACAACTCTCTGCCTGCATTGCTTCAACTTCTGTATTATGGAAAGCATGAAGAGCCAAGTGTTGTACTTTACCATAGTCCTGAAAAAAAAGAAGTTAAAGGAAATTTGAAAGCCTTCACATTATTTATGGTCAAGTGATTTATTATTTAAACAAGGACAGCTGGAAAATAGAGAAAAGCTTTAGCCACAGCACCAACTAAATTAATAACAACAGATATAGTTTTAGTGGCTACTGTTCTTTTCTCTAGTGGGGGGGGGGTGGTGGTGGTGGTGCAGAAAAACCAACAGCAAAACAACAACCTTCAGGACACAAAGGTGACATTGACTTAAGAAATCAGTGTACCTTCTCTTGGCTTTCTTGAGAAAGGTTTATACAAAATTTAAGTCAAAAACTTTACACTTGTCCATCTAGATTAACAGTTCCATATTAGGCACCACTTAGCCTGATGAAATGAGATTGAATCTAACACTGGAATCCTTGCTGTTCAGAGGTTATCAAGTATTTAACTGTAAAGTTCCACAGACCTCTTACCTTCTTGAAGAAGAAGTGATTAGCCAAGTGATTCAACACCATTGGATTACTGGGATCAATTGTATAAGCCCTAGAGAGGAGCTGAACACCATTCTTGATGGAATCAGCCTAAATGAAACATTGACAGGTATCAGCAGCATCTCAATAGCTGTATCTTATTAACATCTTCAAAACTATTCTTCAGTCTAGGGTGCTGCAGGAACTCTGACAAAACCTTGCTGGGCTCACAGAAAAGAGTAAATTCAGCTACTAGCTTATCTCCCTGCAGCATACAGATGGAAAATGGGAAATGAAGCCACCAAACAGGGATGGAAAAAAGCAGATCAGGACTTTCTAGGAAAAAAAAGAAAACAACTTAGTCTTGGTGTCCTTTGACATTTCACACTCACACCCCGATAGCCTTCCTTCTACTGTTCAATGTCCCCAGTTCCTGTTTGGTTTAGGTTTCAACATTTTACACAATTCATTCAACAGCAAAATGAAAACATTCTCCTGTTCAAATTCTAAACAGGAACTTCCAATGTTGAATTAAGAGCTACCAGAACTTTAGTTCTAATTAAAGAAATGGTAAAAGTTTGCTGTGTTTACATAGGGATATCATTATATCAACTTACTCTTTTCTTTACAGCTTAAAGAAAGTTTTCCATGGGTACAAATTTGACTTACCTACAAGTTCAAATCCATAACTGATAAAATAATTGCTATTTATTTGGGACATCCCTGAGATCCCTATCACAAGCACATCAACTTAAATCTGTATTTACTTCTGAACAGAAACACCAAAAATGGTATCTAGTAATCATGTAACATTTGTGCTTTACTTTGCAATAATTAGCAGCAGAAAGCTATCTTATTGAACAGATTAGGTTTTATAAGTTGAGACATAAGATAAAGTCCAATAGGCAGCTAAAAAACATTAATTTCAGTTTGAAGAGGCATTATCTTTCCAAACCTAGCATAACAATATACCTTGATTAGGAGATATTGAATCCTTCTTGGTTTAATTTTCAAAGACAAAGAGGTTTTTTTTATAAGCACACTATGTATATGTCTGGGTTCTCCAATAATTTGAGTCTCATATCCAATTTCAACCATAGCCAATAGATGGCTAGAGGTCTCAGAGCTCCTAAGCACTTTCATTAAAGAAAACTAGAGATAAGACAAACCTCAATAAGAACACAGTGTACTCTCAACCCTGATTTGACATCATTACATCTTCTAGGAGAGAGAAACATTAGAAATATCTAAGCACAGAAAAGATGTCAATTAGTAGTTTGCAACTCTGAGAGAATCTTTTCCCCAGAGAAAGTGCTCTCCCTCCCCCATGTCAACTCTTTGATGTTATACTAACTTTGCAGTGCAAGTTGTGAAAACAGTTTGAAGTAAAGCACAGATGATACATTTCTTACAAAGAACAAAAAACGTATTTGAATGCGTCAGCTTTTTATCACAGCTTTTTGAAGCTTAAGATGAGCGGGCTCATCCCTTGACTTTAGTCAAAACACCTTCAGAAAAAAAAGAAAGATACCAGGTTTCATTAGTTTCTCACCCATGGAACTATTTAATAAAATTTGACTTTAGAACATTTTTGGTTGTCTCTGTAGCTTTAGGAAAGAAAACTCTCACGCTCACATTTTTCAGAATTCTTCATGGAAGTCCTAACAGTTATTCTTTTTCCCATGACATAGTAAACTAAGTAATTTTCAGACATTGTATGCTAACAAAAGATCTTTCTAGGGAGCTACATGTTCTACAGATAGTGTAACACTAAATTTCAGCAACATACGATTATGTAACATTTTTTTTTTTTTTAAACACTTAAAGGTCCCATCCTCCACTGATAACTTCCTTCGCATGGATTAACCATCTCAGATCTTATGATCCCAATTAAGCTATATGAGCATACATATTTTCCAAGTGATACAACATCTAGTGAGGTAGGATCACCGCTTTATCGTAGTTTCATCAGCCTAGTTAAAATTTGTTCTTGTCTAATCTTTGGTTTACCACTTGGCATGCATGCCAAGGTAGCCTGAATACAACTTTTACACTTGTTTGAAAGCTTATGCTCCTTAAAGTCCAGGACTAAGCTCCAGGGACTACGTCTTTTACCTTGACCTTCCTGTTAGCATGATGCTCTTTCAAAAAAAAATTCCTGATGCTCTGGAATAGAGCTGCCATTGCAAGTGAGGTCTCCCAAGTATTCGAGGACTTTCAGAGCATCCTGAGTACAAAATGATTTAGTTAACCTTCACAGAGTCACAAATGACTAAGGAAGGCTGGCTATTATACATACTATAACTACTGCTCATTAAAGTAAGATTTTGAAATCCGCACTATGGTTTTTTTTAAGTGATTGGGCATGCATTCACACATCTCACCATGGATTTGTATTATTTTAATTAAAATAGCTAGCACTGGTTTTCTGTACTTAACACCCCTATAAGCAACAGTGTTGATTTTTAGCAATAGAAGGAAGTTACTCAGAATGTGTTGCTCCCATCACAAGTACATATCTATAACATCATTCAATAGTGACACAGACTTAAAACAATTTAACCACAAAAGTTATTACTCCTTTTAAAAACTGGACTACTTTCAAAGGATAAAAAGTCTGCTTTTTCAGATAAGAAGAAAGTAAACTGAGTATGGATTCTTGTTAAGTGAGACTCACCTCTTTATTATTGAGTTCCAGAACAGCCAGTCCAACCAAAGCCCCTACGCATTTTGAATTTAACTCCAGAGCCCTGCTGAATGCTAAACGAGCTTTTTCCAACTTGTTCAGTTTCACAAAGCAGTGGCCCATACCCAATCGAACCTCAGCTAGAGAACAAGATGACACCATTCAGAATCACAAAATTTCAACTTTATGACTTTGTTACATTCTGGACATCAACTAAAGTGAAAGCAGAATTTTTAATACTTCTTTAAAACCTGTGAAGCAATCTAACGATTTGCTGTTTTTAAAGGCAGCCTCCCACACTTGGCAGGAAAACTAACTTTAACAGATTAGTAAGACTTCATTTCTTCATACACCCCAGAACATTGGTCTATATCTCCAAAAGACACCGATACTAAACAAATAAAAAATTGCTTTTATGGAAATGTATTAAAAAAATGATAGAGAAAGGCATTAAAAAAATTGCCAGATGAAACGGCTGGAAATTTCTTAGGCAGGGTAAGTTCACCTGAGACTAGTAGGCCCTCAGAAAACACAGATGAATAAACAAGTTAGCTAGACATTTCTCCTCAAATGATCAACTGATTCACTGCCAACAAAATGCTGCTTATCGTCCTCTAACTTCCGTGATCATGTACAGATGAACTAATAGAGAGAATTCACATCATATCACCCTTTCAGACTGCCTGTGAACTAAGAATACAGAGACATTTATATACAGCAATTTCAAATCTGTGTCTGCGTGAAAAAGGGGAGTGAATGAAAGATGTTTGTTTAAAAGTAAGGCTTGCATTTCTAAATCCACTTTTGCAGCAATGAGTCTTATGCTAAACCAGACGACAGAATACACATCAACTTTGTAATAAATTATTTTTCAGATAGGTTATGGCAATGTATACTACATCTCTCAAGAGACTTTAGAGTATTTATGATCCTAATGCAAATACCCTGAACTAATACCTCTAAATTACATGCACATTTACAGCTGGTACTGATAGCTTAAAATCATACAACACCAGGAAAACTCACATCATGCACTATAGGTAGAATCTTACTTTTCATGTCTTGTTTCATTATTCATGTTAACACATAATTTTCTTAACCCTTATTCCAAGAGCTCATAGATATGTTCTGCAACAGTCTTGAACAGTTCCACCCCTCCCCATACGATTTTAACTTCTCTTACATGAAAATTCTCATTTTCTAATAGCTCTTTAAAAGGTAATAATCAGAAAAAAATGAAAAGTATTTTCTTAAACACAATTTTCTTCAGTTACGGAACACTTCAAGTCATCAAACAGCTGAACTCCTCTATAATGAGGGCTGGGGTTTTTTGACAGATATAGATCACAAAAAGGCCCGTAGGTATTTGAATTAGGAAGACGTGAATTAGTTTGCAAGCACAGCAAATACTTCCACTAGCAAATACTTTCTGTCTTACCTGGGCAACCTGGATTGGTACGCAATGCTTTCTTGTAGTAGGCAAGGGCTCCTCTATAATCTTTCTTGTTGAAAGAAATGCATGCTTTACCTGTTAGAACATACCAGTTACGAATAAATCAGAAACATAAACAAAGCAGTTACAAATCAGCTCATAAGTATTATTTGGTAAACTTGTGCTGTGCCGATTTTCAAAAGTTACAGTTAAAAACTAACTGAAAATTCAGACAACTACAACTTTTATTATCTTTGATGATGTCAAGTGAAAAAGTCAAACATGGGAACACATTAAATTTACATTTTCATGGTTTTCTGCAGAAACTTAATTCTTTCCTGGTCCAGAGGAAAGACACTTACTAAGACTAGATTAATTAGCGAACAAGTTAAAATACTTGTTCAGTATTAGTTGTAATAGTTACAGCCCGCTGACCCCTCACTACTGGTATCTTCACCTTTGACAAAGTATACAGCTTCACTGGCATCATTAGGGACATATAAGTAGTTGGACTGGATGTATGCCCACAGGTCTCAGAAGATGTTAGCTAGCATTATACTTTTTCCTAGCTCTTCCACCTATGTATACTTCCCAAGTTTAAAGTAATCTCTGTCACGTGTTTCTGGTCAAAAGTGCACACTTCTTTATCACATTCTTTCTCTCTACTCACATATGCAACCTCTTCTTAAGCACATAATTCATTCCAAAACTCAACTGGAGAGACCAGGTTTTTACACAAATACCCATAAACTCATACCAAGAAGGGCAGGAATATTATTTGGAGACTGGTTGAGCACAAAGTGGAATTGTGCATCAGCTTGGTCCATCTTATCACCTTCAAGCAGACAAAAGCAGGCTCTTCCCAACAAGTGATTCTAGATAAGGAAAAAAAAAAAAAAAAAAACACAAAAAACCCAATAGATTTATCTTTGTAAAATATGAAGATTAGACTACACAAAGATTAACAGCTATGCTATAATGCTTTCTACGATTAATTTATTTCTCTTACATCAGGAAGAAAAATAAAACAAAAAGGGTCTTTATCATCCACTTCTAAAGTTTACATATTATCAAGCAAAAGAGTAACAACCAATCCTTCCTTCCCAAGCCTCAAAAATTAACTGACATACTTCTATCAGATGTCCCAAGCTAGAGATAATTATTCCTGGTGGCACTGCACACATTTCAGATACTTACAAGTTTTGCTTACATGTACTACACTAACAGACTTTAAAGCCTGAGCAGTTTCTATCTTCCCTTTAGTGAATCAATACTTGTTTTCTTTACAATCTCTGAATAATTTACAAACATGGGTTTTTTAACAGATTTTGGTTTTACCTGATCATACATGATAATTTTGTCAGCCATAGTATACAACAAAGTAGCTTGCGTAATGAGCTCCTTCTTGTTATCTTTGTTCTTCTCCTTTCGAGCCTGCTGTACATAGTATGCTGCCAGAGTATCCAGACATGTCATCTGATCTTTTTCATGGTCTCTATAGTCCAAGTTACCATCTATGCGTGCAGCTTCCAACAGCTTCACAAAATCTTCTGTTTTTCCTTGTTTGTAGTATTCCAGCTATAAAATATACAGTTTTAACTACCCCAGCAAGTACATAACATATCAAGTTGATGCTTTAGGTGTCACACACATTCTTTTTCCAGGATGTAGGGATAAATCAGACATAAATGTAGGGATAATCAGACAAAGCCATTCCGATAGCACCAAATATTTTTCTGTTATCATCCCAACTTAGTATTTTTACATTAAAACACAAGTCTTACAACTATTTATAAGTGAAGAATCAACTGTTTTTCCTCTGAACTTCTTTGACTTTTTGCACATTTCACCATGCTTTCCACAGTACAGATACTGCCCCCTCCTTTTATATGAAGTGCATAATCAAAGGCACAAACAAGGAAAACTATGGATTGAGGAGAAAAAAAACCAAACAAACCCAAAACAATTTAGAAAGCAGGCCTCAAGCAGCATGGTTTCATGAAAAAAGATTAAATTAAAATCTTAATATGCATATGTCGAATCAGAAATATCTGGCCTAGAATCAGTGACTGAAAAACCCCATTAAGTTCCTGTTCAGAATGCAGTTATCCCTGGTCATAAAAGTAAGGAAGTGGAAATCATTATTTGATTATCTGAATGTAATATTCAAATACCCAATTTGTATATCTACTAACCGCTAAGGCAATCCATATGTGCAGTTGAGTGTGTTCCTGTTTCAGTATACTTATAACTTCATCACCCTCAGGTAACTGATCGAAGTCAAGCTCAATAACCTAGAACCAAACAATACAGATTTTCTTTTCACAAAGCATTAACAATGTTATCACTGAGCTCAAAGCAAGCTGGACATTTCAGAGCACAAAATGTAAATAGTTGTTTGTGTTTAAACAAGGTTACAGGCAAAGAAAGAAGTGATAATGTATTGTATTCTGTACAAGACAAAAGTGATAGTCTCTCACAAATATCAGAGGAAAGACAGCCCAGTGTTTTGGATATTAGTCGGGGAAAATAAGCAGAGATGCTAAATCAACTTCTTTCACTATAGACTTCAGGCTTAGAATTTTTACAGTTCAGCTAATAACCAACTTGACTGCACACTGCAGAATTTCTAAAACTTCTCCCACAGATAATACAAAGATCTAGGATACAGTCAAAATCTTCCAAGTAACCAGGTGTCAGAGAATCAATACCTACGACTTATCTCAGAGCCCTGAAATTTTGTAAAGTCATCTTTATGCCCAAGAAAATTAAGAGATTATTGAAGTAGCAAACATCATAAAGAACAGACTAAATTTCTGAATATTAACAACCATCGTCATCATGAGCAAAAGACATCAACGACTTTTCAACACACAAATATTATTTTGCAATTACTATTTTCCCATGTTGATCTACTCCTCTGATGTGGAAAATGAATAAAAAGGAACAGATAGTCCCAAGGTGGGATGTTTGGGAACACAATTTAACTACCTGTTAGTTCACTTGCTACTCAGTCATGCTGCCTTTAATATTAGCCATCTACATTACAATTTAATTTTACAGCAAGGAAGAGGTGCAGTTGATGTACCCATGCTTGTACCCTGACTACCACTGCAGGGACTCTTTCTCTGAAGACTGGATTCGAGCAATCCAGTTTATAAGGGCTTATAGTTTTGACTATGCAAAACTTGAGAGTACCAGCAAAAATATTTCTGCTACTATTGTTAATTTTAGTTTGAGTTTGTCTTGCACAGTACATTCTGTTTGATGGATAACGATGTTTTTGAATTTGGGCAACCCTCATCTACAAACTAAAATAGCAATTAATGAGAAATAGATACTACCAACATAGCAAATAAATACAGAAGTAAAAAAGAGCAGTAAAAAAAAAAAAAAAAGTATTTTATAGCACTTTTTAGTGATCAATTCAGAACTTTGGGATTCAAGCAGTCCTAGCCAGAACTTGAACAGCAGTACCAAGATCAACTATTCATGCTGACACTTCAGACAGAAACTTCTGTCACAGTAAAAAAAGCCCTCCAACATGTAACCTACAGAGAGCTAAGTACATTCGTGAGACTTCAAAACTCAATGGTAGTCGTATGGAAATTTGCTAGAGTATCGATTTATGTTCACAAAAAACATTTTTCAACCTACAAGCAGTATGTTTCAATGCCTTATTTAGCTACGGTATTAATTTAATATCTGCTGTAGAATGATTTAACTTCAAACTTTACAATACCCTGTAAGTTTCCAAATACTTCTCTTAAATCTTTTTAAGCTTGCCTTCTGACAGTCTACCTTAAATAAAGAAAAAGTTAAATAAATTTCTAAACCCACATTGAAATACCCTCACAGAGTGGACCCCACTGCCCAACCTGTGTCTGTATGCTGATTTAGGAACACGCATGCTGTTTACAAATCAGCGCAGTCAGAAAAAGCAGCGTCTAACGAACTAAGGAGAGAGTTTAGCTGGACAAAGCCACCGTCCACAAGCACGAACTAAAGATCAGATCCTGTTCCCAGCAGGGTCTCCGCTCCTGAAACTTGCATGTGCTTGAAGCATACATAGTGGGAGAAGAGGCTGCCCCTTCTTCACAGACGTGTGGTCCGGAAGGACCCCGGACAAGACTGCCTGACTGCTCCCAGCGGCTCTCCTTCACCAGCAAGCCGCTGGGCAAGGGCAGGGAGGTTACGGCTAGCAGAGGGCTGACACCGTTCACCGAGGGGCACCCGCGAAGGCAGCTCTGGGTTTCTTCCCGCAAAGCGATACACCTGTGACCCCAGCAACTCCGCGCAGGGAAGGGAGCGACACTGCCCCTGGAGCCCGGGACAAAATTACCAGAGGAAGCGACAAATGCCCGCGCCCCGGCACGCATCGAACAGCGCACCCCTTCCTTCCCCCACCCCGGGACCAGGCCGCGCCGCCGCCTTCCAGCCCCCGACTCGCCTCATCGGTGTCCCGGAGAGGGATCTCAATAGACCCCCGCGACATGATGGCGATGCCGACGCCGCCGCCGTCCGCCGAGCCGCGAGCACGCAACGGCCGCCCCGCGCGCACTTCCCCTCACTAACACCGACTGACCCGGACGTGCTCTGGCCAAGGGCGGGGAGGCGGCTTGGCTCCGCCCCCGAGGCACAACGAGCCAATCCTAGCGACGCACGAGCTTGGAGGGCCGCCCCGCCCCCGTGCGCGAGGAGGCGGGAGGGCTTCGAGGCCGGGCGCGCGCGGCCCTGTTGCTGCGGCAACGGCGGCCTCGCGGGCGCCCCTCAGCCAGCGGCGAGGCACCGGCGGGCCGGGAGCTGGGCGGGCGGCGGGAGCCGCCGGCCCCGTCCCCGCCGGCCCCGTCCCCGCCGGCCCCGTCCCCGCCCCAGGCTGGAGCGCTACGCGTTGCGCTGTGTGACCTCCCGTGCGGCTGCTCGCGGCGGTCTTCCGTGTGGTGGCCTTTTAAAACGTGAGCGGTCTCCTCAGGACAGAGTGAGGGTTTCCCGGGGACTTGCAGGCAGGTATTAGTCCCGCTAATTTGGACATATATATGTCACATCTTACCCATAGAAATATATATAGCATACCAAGAGATAACTCTGTGTATTTATACATGTGCACACTGCTAAATTGAATAGATTTGCACCTGGTTGCTCTCTGGTCTTGAGACCACGACTCCCTCGGGCTGTGCCTCTTCTCACGTCATTTTAAAATCGTTCAAGATTTCCAACCAAATGCATTAAAATGTGTGGCTTTTCCCTGTCTTTGTGGAAAAACAAATAATTTGTAAATCCAAATACATACTGTCTGACTAGCTTAGGTGGTGTAATATTGTTAATACGTATTTACAGGTTTTTAGCCACAGCTTGGCCAACTATTTTCAAATTATCCAAGTGTTTTTAATTACATATACGGAATCTGATAAAATTCTGAATCCTGAACCTAGGCCCTGATCCTGGAACTTGATTTGTGCGAGGCATTCAGCCACATGGAGGTGCACGAGTAAAGAAGAAATTACAAAATTGGGTTCCTAAACTGTTTTTTTCCAATTACGATGGTAGGCGCACTGATGTATTTGGATAAAACTCAGCAGGCATAGTAACGTATGACCAATCTTAGTTACTTTTGTAGCTGTACCAAGGTAAAAAAAAAAATTTAGTAAGACTAAAAGATCCTCTGGTACATTTCTAGTAAGAAGATTTAAAAAAAAAACAACCTCTGACATATTACTTACACAGCCTATTAAACCCTAAAACAAACTTGATTTTGTCCTATAGCTAATCATTCACAGAATACAGAATTTTGACTGAACTGATAGTCACAACTATAAAGAATTAAATTACTAAATTTGATTTAAAAAATTAATTGTGAATTACTATGATAGTATATATTACACTAGTAATAGCTAGCTTACTTGCAGTGTCACCTGTTCTCTGAAGCCAAAGAAAGTAATATTTTTAATTACTTAACATTTTGAATCTCAGCTTTTGATTTTTATTTATGCACTAATTATTCTGAACTGAGTTACCTGGTCCAATGAAGTGTAACTAGTAGTTCTCCTACTCATATAGGTCTTTGAGTAGGTATGTGCCATAAATATCTTTTGTAGAGAAACTTTTGCATGTGGCAGGAAAGTGGAGCGACATTGAAATTAATAGGAGTGAAAGTGTGCATTTTCTTCATTAAAAATATGACAAAACCAATGTTATGCAGAGCAAGATGCTAATTTAATAGAGTTCCTAAGCCTACTTCTCTGATTTATAGGCTGATTTTTCACAAATAAGCTATTTTTTAGATATTTTAATTAATGTTGAATCCATTTGGACTGAAAAGGCAGTCTGTTCCTGAGGTGTTTGTTCACCAGTTAGTGTCTGTAGTAAACTAGCTTTCCTCATGGAAAAAAAAACTAGTTTAAATGAAAGATTTTATAGGGTCAGGCCTTAAGAATATTAAACCGAAGTTAAAGAGGGAAAACATTCTTGCTTCCTGGTATAAATCTAGTAGAAACATTTTAATTTGTTTAAAATTTTATCACTACACTATGCAAAATATTGACTTTTATATTGTTTGAAGCAGGAAGACTCTTTTTTTTCCATATACACGGATAACAATAAATCACTATTAGGTACGTAGAACCTCTTTAATGTATAAAATATTGTTCTAGTGAAAAGAGTTTGGGGGGGGTTACCTTCCGAATGCTTAGGAGCATTTCAAGAAGAGAGACTTGTTTTATCTTGCTGTCTTGTTTTTATTTCATTGAAATTTATTATTATGAAAATTTACACTACTACTTTTAAACTTGGATTGTTATCAATGTCAGAAATACTGATATAAATAGAAAGCAATCTATAGTAAATTGAACTTCCAGTTGTGATATGTTATATACAGTGAAAAATAATATTTAAAAACTTTATTACCACATATAATTATAAGCCTTTTATCAGGAATGAAAATTGAGCTTAACTAAGCTACTTTAATAACATAATAAAAACGGCCTCTACCTACCTGACCACTACTTTTTGCAAGCAAATTACCATTTATGTTTGAGGTGTGTATGCTTAAATAAATAAGACTCCATTTAGAACAGTTGTGTGCTTGGAGCAGGGTATTTTAGTAGCAAAGTTTCTTTACTTTATTGTTAGAATAAAAACCTTTTTTTTCTTCAGTTTTTGGGTTGGTTTTTTTTTTTTAAGATAAGTATGGTTTTAGAAATCTTCAGAGTGCAAATTAATTCCATTCTAACAGTGTGAACCATCATTCCAGTAGTCACTTATAGAATCATTTAGGTTGGAAAAGACCTTCAAGATCATAAAGTCCAACCATCAAGCATGCCCACTAAACCACGTTCTGAAGTACCTTGTCTATGTGCTTTTTGAATACCTACAGGGATGGTGACTCAACCACTTCCCTGGGCAGCCTGTTCCAATGCCTGACAACCCTTTCAGTAAAAAAATTTTTCCTAATATCCAACCTAAACCTCCCCTGCCACAACTTGAGGCCATTTCCTCTCATCCTATCTCCAGCCACCTGACAGAAGAGACCAGCACCCACTTGTTGACCTTCCTGTTCTGAGCTGTGAAAAAAAGAAAGAGATCCTACATTGGTGGCTTGAAGAGCTCAGCGTTGTGTGTCAGGGAGCAGTGAGGGCTGCTGCTCGCTCAGGGAGGGAGCCCAGGAGGTAAACACATACAGCCAGCAGGTCAGGGGCTTTGTCAGAGTACCTGAGCAGCGCAGATATTAGGCAAGTCCACAGTGATAAGGCAGGTCTGAGTTCAAGCTAGAAGTGCTAGTCAGTGAGGCAGGGTTTAATACAGCCTAGTGCTTGCCAGGTAGGTCCTTACTGACAAGGCAAATCCAAGGTCAAAGTAGAAATCAGTTCTCAGGCAAAGGTCCAGATCAGGAGTGTATCTTTAGCCAGGTAGGGACCTACCTGTGATTGAGTGGGGAACCAATGCTTTCACAGTGTAACTCAGTCCAAGACTGGGAGTCCTGGGCTGAGCTTAAATGGGGCTTCTGGGCTCCAAGCAGGGGTGTGGCAGGATGCACCACGTGGGGCTGGTCAGGGCCATTAAAGCTTATTAATGCACTTAAGGCCCTGATATGGTATGTGTATCTTGAAGAGACAGTAAGCAGGTTTAGTAAGGTGATGCATTTGTTGGTTTAGGCAGTGCTAAAAATGGAGTTAATAGGTATATGCTATTGTCATATTAGATAGTTTAATATTGTGTTAGTTCCAGAGGCCATTAAATTAGTTGTGCATCTCAAACTTGCTACAGTAAGGAGTTAGGAATTTCTATTCTGCTGGTAAGGGAACACTGAGGCAGGCTCTATTAAATGTACTTTGAGCAATGTTATAGGTATTCTTTTCCTACAAAGCTAGCTCTTTTAATAAAACAACGTGAAATGTAACAAGACAGAGCTGTAAGAATGGATGGTCTTTACAGCTTTATTTTAATGTTTTACTTGAAAGTGTAGTATTTCTACAGACTGAGCAATATTTTGTATAGCTACTAAAAACTGTGTTATATTATGCTGCCAGGATTAGTAACTTTGTTGTTGTTGTTCACACTTCTT
Source organism: Harpia harpyja (assembly GCF_026419915.1). Lineage (NCBI taxonomy): Eukaryota > Metazoa > Chordata > Aves > Accipitriformes > Accipitridae > Harpia > Harpia harpyja. The sequence continues at coordinate 21,761,759 of NC_068955.1, read as the reverse complement.
AACAAGATTGTATTTGCCTTATTTATCTGATAAATATAATTATGTTCTATTCAGTTAGTCACTTAAATCTAAAGAATTGCTTTGCAAGCAAAAGCTTTAAGGGATGTCTGTGATAGCTTGTGTTTTGCAAGCAAGTTGTGTATTTGAAAATGGAGAGAGAATGCTTTCGTGTTTAAGGTACAAAACCATGAGACACTTACACTTAACTCTTAACTGTACTACTGACTTCTTTCTAATCTCTGTTTGTCAATTAACTGGTTTGCTAGCCTTTATTAGCACTCTCACTTCTATTAACCATATGCTTATTTGAATTCCTAGCATCAGGAACACTAACAGCAAAGTAACTTGAATTTTAATTTCTAACATCAACACCTAACATTAAGAACTTCTCTTGTGTCTTGCAGACCTGAAAGGTGCAAGTAACTTCACGAAAAATGGTGTATCACTAGATTTGGTCTAAATAGTGTATTCTGCGAGACTTAAAACTGTTACGCTTCGGATCCTCTCACCTAGCACTAGCATGCCAAGCATTTCAGCTTTGTACAGTTCTATTTCTATTTACTATACTGTTCATTGTAAATTGCCTGGGTTGCATAAAATGTAACGTCTCAGAAATATTGTGGAGCTGAGACTATAGCTGCACTTCTTTTCAGTATCCTTCTTCATGTGGGGTGTAGGGAAGGATTTCTGTTTATATTTTTGTGGATGCAGAACCAGGTCTGACGCCAGTATAGTTCCTGGTTGGTTTTCAAAGGATGATTTTTTTTCTTTTGGGGCTAGTTTTTGCACTGATAGCCTTCTACCTTTTGTGAATAGCTTTGATTAGTAGGTATAGAAGTGTGGTTTAAAAAAAAAATTAGTCACAGAAACAGTACAGTCTTGATTTTGTGTTGTTTTATAGTTTCTCTTAGAAAACTCTAGAGAGGCAGCTGCACGATACAGGAGATTTTCATTCTGTCCTTTGTTGGGCTAATGGAAAATGAATAGTGCCATAAAAAGCTGGCAGTACAAGTGCAATTCTATACAGTTAATTTTTTAATGCTTAAAAACTCACAAAATTTCGAAATATAAAACTGTCAATGAAATGCTTTGTAAGTACAGTATCATTATTGCCACCTTCAGGCAACAAAAAGAATGATTCATTTTCAGAGTCACTATCCAGCATTCTGTTTACAGAGGGTTTTGGCTTATACTGTGGAGTTAAGTTTAGTATTTTTTTCTAGTCACAGTCTTGCATTTTCCTGTAAGAGTAATCTTTTTTTCTTTGGCCTTAGTATGTTCCAACATGTAAAAAATATGCTTACTTGTTCCAGGAAGCTCTGATTGATAAACACTTAATTGTTCAATGATAAATTTTATTTGAATGATAAACACCTGATATACAAAGAGGTACTTAGCAAAGGCGGATTTTTTTTTTTTCATCTTCTCTTCCTGGTAAAGGCTTTTTTAGGGATTATGCAACAGTATAACAGATTTTAAATGCATGTCAGCAATTAATAGGACAAGTGAGGATTATACAAAAGACTATAGAGATATCAGATGAAATTGCAGTGCTGAAATGTAAAGAATGAAAGTATCACTGATTTCTACTATAGATTGTTTGCTAGGAAGAATTAGTGTCTAAGATTTTAATCAGTTTTACACCTAGAGAGAGAGATACGAATTTTTTCTTAACTTCGATGAACTTCAGGAATTTTGCCATTCTGTATTCTCTCTCTTTAAAATACTTGGTTTTACAAAAGCTTGCACTTGAACAGAACAAAAGTTCTAAAAAGAAAAGAAAAAAGTTTGAGATGGAGACTACACTGATTATTCTCTGCCAAAGCTTTTTTCCAGGAGCACTCCTGAGTTCTGATACCATGTTCTTTGAAATGAAATTGCTCAACATATAGATCAAAATTATCTAATGTTTTAACAGAGATATCAGTAGCTAACCCAAGAACATTGAGATCTAGCATCTCCATCACTCTCTATTCTTTTTGATAAAATTATTTTTCATAAAATGCTTTTTTGACAGGTACTTTGATGTAAAATAATGAAATTTAATAATGACAGTTATTTCCATAAAATGCTTAAAATAAAATATGCTCTCCATATTCAATGGAATGTTATTTGTGTACTGAAAATCAAAGGTAAGAAAAGACTACAGAATATTTACAGAAATCAATGTCTTCTGTTACTATAATTGCACTTTTGAAAATGTTATGAAAGTAGTGGAGGGTCTACACCTTATTTAAAATATCCCCTCCTTGCTTTGTATCACTGCTAAAACAATTATTTTCATCCTGAAATCTGTGCATGCTCTCTAAAACCCAAGCTTTTAACAGAAATTTTAAGGAAAGGAAAACACATTATACAAGCAAGTACTTCAGTGTAGAAGTCATTTCCAAAAATAACAATGAACACTTGTGCTGAAATTCTCAGGAAGAATGAAGCCTGAGAATCAGCCTGAAGATGAAGAAAGCTTTTGGGAATATGTGCACAGATCTTTCTCTGTTTCTTAGGGGTGACTGGTTGCTTTCAATGTCCTTTTCGTTAATGTGATTTATAATATAAACTATATACTGACTTCTATACATAGAAATTAAATAGAAAAAGCAATTAATTTTCATGTCTCTAACATCCATAGTCTCTTCTCTGATGATTTACTTTTCTTCTGTGTCTCCCTTCTTTTCTTCTTCCACAGAACCCTTTCCACTTTTGTTTAAACACTTAAAGTGACAATGTTTAAACAGATCGGTGCCCTTACTTTTTGTGGGCAGAGCTCTATCCTGCCAAATGAGATCTGAAAGATCTGTTCAATAGCCTGTGAATGCAAATACCCACTAGTCTAGTTAAAAAAAAATATTTAAAAGTTTATATAAATCTCTTTTACAGCACACAGAATTCTTCTGAAAACTTAAAGCCCATTTCTAATGTGCTTGAAAACACGGACAGCAAAATCCCAAGTCTGCATGAGGACAAAGTTGAATGTTATGGATGTTGCAGAAACTGGGTATGATTTATATTTTAATTCATAAATGCTTTGGAGTTCCTGCCTGTGTAGATGTTCTGAATATGTGAAGTTTAAGATGTAAACAGGAGGCCCAAGCTTGGAAGTTTGGGTCCTGTGTTGAGTTTTGAAACCTGTCTTTTTAATATTTTTTCTGAGTAAACATTTAAAGCTATTAAAAGCTTATTCTACAACCTTTTAAGATCAATTTTTTAAATGAGGAATGTCAAAATAAAGCAATATTTGTATTTTGAAATAAAGTATATGTACACACATAGAGATATATTTTCCTCCTCCTTACACCCGTGTATATTATATTTAATGTATAATATATTTTATAATATACTATATAATATGCTATATAATACATTATGTATACATTTAAAATGATAAACTGTAAGTAGCCTAGCTCTTCTGTCTATTTACATATCCATCAACTTAGATTTCATGGATGTTTCCTTTGACCTTAATAGAAACATTGCTAGAATACGTAGTTACAGGTTGAACAGTATTTACTCCTAACCACAGCATTAATTGTAAGAGATGTTGGGACTTTATTAAGGTTTATTTATGTTCTCACCAGTGTATTTTCATGTCTACCTCTTCCCCCTCCATCTCTAATGTTTCATTAACATATCTTTCTTACTGTTTAAATAGAAGTCATTAATTTTTGTTGGACACACTAATAACCTCAGGTCAGGGGCGATCTTTGTATGGGCAAAAAAAAATAGTAAATTTAATTTTTTTTTTTTCTCCTCAAGATGGAAACTATTATTCTACTGGATCTAATTACTAGTTGTGAAGTAGGTATATTTTCTGTAATTCATTTCATCCGAAGAGGAAAAAGTAAACTTTTAAAACTTGACCTTTATGCCAATGATTCTATGTAATTTCTTAACATGCATCTTACTATTAATAATAGAAAACACTTTATTTTTTATCGTCTTACATTGTGGATGAAAAACATAAACCAGATTACTTTAAAACCCCAGCGTAATAGCACAATGTGTATCTAGCTATTAATTTAAGAAACGTCTGTTCTGTGTTTCTGTCTAGCACTTGGTGTGTTTATTTCCACATTTTTCTTAGAAGGCCAGGGACATTTTGTTCAGTTATTTGAGAAGTAATGTGGATGGATGCCATGCTTGAAGGCTATATTCATACCTCCTATCAACATGTAACTTAAGTTTATGATTAATTTGATCCATGCAAGTGGAGCCATTGATTCTTAACTTGACTAGGCGTATGCCTAGCTATCTTCTTGAATTAAGGCCTCAGATTGGAAGACAACCAGTAACTGTTATCAGCCAGAAGCAAATGTTATTTTCAGAAGCAAATGTTATTTTCAGAAGCAAATGTTATTTTCAGAAGCAAACGTTATTTTCAGAAGCAAGGAGGTATTCTAGGCTCTGGTTCACTAGATAATTTGGAACCTATTTCCATGTATTACACCAAGTATACTTTCTTGCTCAACTTCTAAAGCCATGTGGCAAGTGGATAATGCTGGTGTGTGAGCAGCAATGAATATCCATTCAAAAGTAATTTAACTAAACAACTACCTGTTAACTGTAACTTCCCAGAAGCAGGTAACAGCCTTTAGGAAGAGAAATAATGTACACTTGTAAGTTTTCAGGCATTCCTTCCCCCTTCTCAAGGCATCTTTTAAAATCAGTATTCCCTGATATGTCAGGGTGGTTCCACAGGGAGATACTGGACTTAATATTTTCAACCCATGTTACTGGAGTCTAGGGTGCAGCTCACAGCAGTAGCAAGCTACCAGGCTAGAAATGCTGTATTGCAAGCTGCCTGGAAATTCTTGGGTTTGCATATTAATAGAACAGTATCTATCATCCTCAATGTGAGTAAGACTGAATAGTGTGAGGAATAAAATTGGCCTCTCTCAGTAAGCTGCATATGGATGTCTGCCTGGAGTTCAGAGCTGATTTAATTTGCCAAAGAGCAGTAGTGGTACTGTTAGTGTCTTGTAGTCTTCTGCTGCTGGAATTGCCATCCGTGATGCAGTATGTTTATAAATAAAACTGTTTCTATCTGCAAGCTCAGCCTGGGATGTAAAGTCGTGTTCTTTCTGGCTTGCACATCACCACTAATAGAGCTGCTGCTGGAACTTAGTCAAGAATTCTGTGGATTCAGAAGCCAGTAAAGAAACTCCCAGAACTATGTTGCCTCTGCAAGTATGAGTAAAAGTTTATTTATATCAGTCAAGTGACTATGCATGTATACAGATCAGATTATTTAAATGAAGGAAGATGCAACTTTCACAAGTTACTTCTGGTTATTATCTCACTGGTTAAAGAGGGGCTCCTATTTGTACCTCAGCAGATTATTTTGCAACTTCAAGGTGTATATGTGGTTATTAATAATGTGCTGGAAACACAAAACTTGGACGAGAAACACTTTTAACTAGTTAATAACTAAATATTGTTCAGGCATAAATCCTTTGTGTTAATCAAATGTAACACAACTCAAGCAACAAACTAGGCAACTCATGTAGGCAAAATTGGTAGACTTAGTACATTTGACAGCTATGTGACTCAAGTCTGGAAGAACAGATATGTATGTCTCAGATTCTCACTTTTTTAGTCAGATGTACTTCTAATATTGAGTCCTTTTTTAACAGTGCCAAAGGTGGTTCTATTTTCTGGTGTAATCTTAAAAATATATGCTTCTTAATTTAGCTGTGCCATTTTGTGCAGAAGCTGTACACAAGGAATACAATACTGATAATAATCTGTCTGAAACTGTAGTGATGGAAACCCTTCAATCTTTGTGGTGATTGGTTTCATTGCTTAACTTTGCTGTTAATGTTTTTCAGAAAGTTTAGCCTGAATTTCCCTTGCTGATATTTAATGCTGTTATGTCCCATTCAGCAGTACAAAGAAAAAGATGTATTTTTACCTTTCTTAAGGGTAATTTGTATTTTACCATGGGCATGTAAATAGAGTGGTCTCTTTGGTTCTTTGTAAACATCATAGGAGATGTGAAAACCATCAATCCTTTGAATTCATATACATGTGATTGGTAATGTCACTTCTGCAAATATTTCTGCTAATACCTTAACTCTAATATAAAAATACCTGTATTACTTCCCCTCAGAAAAGTTCAGTCATGGTGACTTTTAATAGGCTATTATTCCTCATTAACTAGGGAATGCAGTAAATTTAGTAGGATCTCTTACTGGTCATTGAAACTGTAGGAATAGAAAAGAAAAAATTTAGCACAAATTTAGCAATGATATGTCTAAAATGAGACAAAACACTTCTGCAGAACACTTCAAAGATTGGACATTAGGGTAAGCATTGGAGAAAAGAATAATTTTGCTTAGGAACTAAATTTAAGTAGACTGAACATTTTGAAGGGAAAATTTTGACTTCCTGTTGCAAAGCTTTATAGCAGACTTAATAAAATTTAATTCTTATACAACTGAGAAACTTCTAAAATAGCCAGTCATGATCCTGACAAGTGTTTGGAGAAGCTGACTTTCTGTTGTGTGTTGTATTGTTTTGTTTTTTACGTATGTCCATTCTACCTGTGTCTTAAAAGCATTTTTGATGTTGCCCTCCTAAGTAGAACCTGCCAAGAGTTAATGACAATAAACTATACCTAAATCCTTTCTGTACTAGAGATTATAAGTTTACTAAGGTCTCTTTTCTATCATTTGCACAGTTTTGTATATGTAAAACTATAGCTCAGGCAGCTGGAGATGAATGGCTGCTAATTCTTCTGATCACTCTGATCTTCCAGGTTTGGGAGGTTTCTCCATCATATCCTTTTTAATCTTCTCCTTCAAGTTACCTGCATGGACTTGCTGTTGTTGTAGCAAGGAAGGCTGATAGTTCTTTTTGGAGCTTTTTACATGCTCTGGATAGGGTTGTTTTGTGGCTCTGAAGGCTGCTGTGAAATAACCTAAACTTTTAGGGTATGAGGGAGAAGAGATCTACTTTGACCTTAAATATATATATGCTCTCCAAAGTGACCTGGTAAAGGTATTGACCACTTAACGTTCTCTGCCATAAACCTAGAGATTCGGCCTGCTGTACAGATTTGAATATCAGAGAACAAAAACATTCTTCAATTGTTTCCTACTTTCATTTGCAGAAGTGTTAAAACAGTCATGTAACATAGCCTTGCAGTTTTTCCATGCAAGTAATCAAGCAGTATAAACATCAGCAGAGGGCAGTATTGAGGTATAAATACAATAATAATAAACAAAAAAAAAGAAAGTGTTGCCATGTGTGTTCGGTTTTCCTTCACAGAATCAGAATAATTTAAGATGAAAGGGGTCTCTGAAGGTCATTGGCTCAATCCCTGTCTCAGAGTCAAATTCAAAGTTAGGTACAATCAATATGGTCATGGTAATGTGTCTACATTATTGGGTGTTCTATAACAACCTGCAATCAGATTAGTTTTGTCTCCAAACCACTTTTACATCCAGTTGTGAGACTGGATGCAAAGCATGCCCAGTGCTGAAGGGTAGTTATTTTGTGTGAATAATACTAGAAAAAAAATGTTTAGCCATTTTTGTTTACAAGGTCAGGAAACAGTATTTTTTAATAATTGCTCTTATGTGTTCTTATCAACTTTAATAATAATAGGCAAGCATCTTGGGAAAAAAAAAAAAATTAGTCCTACAAGTATCTTGTCTGTTACTTCTGCAAGGCAAGATTGACCAGCATGGTTATACCTGTGTAGCTTCTCTTGAAACAATGTCTTATTGATGGGTTTTTTTGCTTTTAAGTATAGTTTCTATAGTATTTGCTACTCAATAGTATGATTTTTTTTTTCCCTACACCTTTATTGGAGACCTGAGATAGATAGTGACAGGAAGAATTTGCAAAAGTGAATATTGTTCTCATCTTTAAAACCTTTTTTTCCCAAGACTTACTGTATTGAATTTGTGGACAGATGTATACATATCAGAGGCGTCTCCAAATCAGTAAGTTTTATTAACGAATTTTTTTCTTTTTTTAATAGAAACACAGTCCTGTTAGCATTACTTGAATTAATTCCAGTTCCTTTTTGCAATCTGCTTGCTTACATTAGCTAAAATTTTGTTGGCTAAAATGGTAAACTGTTGAGTTTTGTAGGATACAGCATTTTCCTTTAGTTTATCCAATTCTGCAATGCTTTTCAAGAATGTATTTGAGACAAAATTGCAGACTTCCGAGCTGTGGAACAAATGTCTATTATAAAATACTAAACGCAATGCTACATTAGGGAGTTTACTGACACTCATGTCATGTAAAAGCGCTTCTGACATTTATTTAAACCATTTAGATGTACTAATCATTTGTATAATTGACTTTAAGACAAATGTTTTACTACTGTCTTCAGTCAGAAGCAATGTTGTTACGTTTCAGTGTATAGTTGTCCATCTTTTTTTGACAAACTATTAGTTATAATGTTTATTCAGACAAAATATTTGTGATTCTACATATTAAATAGAACTGCTAAAAAGGAGAACATGTTTTTTAAACTCTCCTTTTGCTCCTAGAAAAGTGGATACCAAGAGTATTGCTAAGTCACTCTTACAAGTAACACAAATGTTTGCCTACTCCTATTGATGGCAAACTGGAACAACTCATAAAGAGATTGAAGGCATCTTAAAAGCACTTTTCCCTCTCTATTAAATCAGCTAGGTTTGAAAGCTGTTTAGCTAAAATTCTAGCTCTTCTTAGATGGCTAGCTACTCCATTAACATAAATAGTGGGGGTTTAGTTAAATCAGCAGTTTAGATTCCTGGCAACTATCCAAGCAAATTAGTTTAAACTAGCTCAGGCAAATGGCCGCAGGAGCCACATGCATTTTTGAGTGTTGCTGTGTATATATCCTTGCAAGAGAAAATACCAGTTGATGTGGAATTCAGTGAAGACTAGAAAGTGCTGTGGGGACTTTAGGTGGATGCAGACTAGGCCTGAACTGTTCTGTTATCAGTACCCAGCAGAACTTGAGTATGGTATGTATTTTGGTTGTGTTCAGAACTTTGGCAGGGATTATATGATGTTTTATAAGCGTAGTTACACTGCTTCAAGGCCTGCAGACCTTGGGTGGGCCCAGTTTGCATATCAGCACTGTGCTTCTCAGTATCTCTGGTTCCTGAAGCAGCATGAGACTGCTCTTTCTGCCACTGTTAAAATATGTCATTAGCGAAAAGTTGGAGGCAGGTCCAAATGAGTAGACTATATATTTTGGTCACTGATAAGAAGCTTTTGTCTTTGATGGATGGGAATGTTTGTCATGTAGGAATAATATAAAGTCAGCAAATGTACTTCCAATCCGTATGTTATTTTCAAAAAACAACAATATTTTTAAAAATTCTGAAATATTCTTAGTTTCAAAACGCTGAAGATCTCTCTATTTTTTGTTTAGATAACATCAGCAGAGAACTTTTTTCCTATTTGATTTCAATAATAAAGATTTTATATTAAACATGCAGATGAGTAATACTAGCTGTAGAACAGAGGTAGGCATAAACATCTGTGAAGGTAATATGATAGTTGAGTGTGATGGAAGATGTTGGCATGGAGGTGAGAAAGTACTTCTGTAGTGATTTTTAAATGGTGTACAGTGGCTTGTGGCCATGCAAGGCACAGAGGAGGAAAAATTGGTTTAGGACAACTGCTAATGACAATACTGTCTTTTCTGATTACTGACTGAGACTGTGTAATGGCTGGGCTTTCAGCAATGTAAAATTCACAACTTGGCAGTCCCAGCAGTGCTAATGTGGGAGGGACCCCTTCTGTAAACTTGTACCTCTCCTGCAGAAAATGTAGCTCAAAAGGGATATTGGGGACAGTGATGAGGCATTGACCAAACCATAACAACATGGAAGTTATGAATGGCCTTTGTTTAAATTATTGGTCTTAACTCCCAAGGTACAGTGGTGAACACCATTGTAAACAATAGCACATTTAGCACTTGTGCTGACAATCCTTCTTGCATTGAGTGTTTGGAGTGTTCTTGGTGAAAAGGAATGTAAGGTCATGCATTGTATCATCCAGCAACTGGAAAGAGTTGAGATATGTGAAATTATGTGGGAAAGCAGCTGAATTTTACCTGGTAGACTGTAAAAGGAGCCTATCCCTAGTGCTTTCAGAGACAGGTACTGAATCTACAAAAACCCAAGTAATTATTTTAGTCATGACTTTGTGAGATCAAAGTTATTCTGATTGATTAGACTCAAGCACGTAGCACTCCAGATCCTTCATGTAACATCCCGTGTTTTGCTGTTCCTCTTCCTCCCCCCCGCCCCAAACCCTAGCACATTGCCCTCAAATGGCTGCCAAGCAGTTTCGTACTTGAATAATGTGACTCTATTGTGTATACTCTTGGGGGGGGGGGTGGAATTGCACACCATTGTCTAGTTTTACATGACAAGCTTTACTTCAACTTCATAGCAAATTATAGGGAGAGTTTTGTGGTCTCTTCTGTTATCTTAATATTGTAAAGTTTAGTTGTGACTCTTTTGGTGACTTTTCGGTGAGGATGATCAATTGCTCTCTTGTTTAGTTTATATTCTGTTACTATTCTAATGGGTTGAGTGAAGAGTAGGGGATATTGTTTGTTTTTACTTTCCTCTGTAGGGCTTTGGTTTGTGACACTTCTCTGTGAAATTATCCGTATGTTTCCTTAGTAGTTTTCAAGGAAGAGTTAAGTTCATTATTATACAGAAAAGGATGACATCCAAGGTGCTGCTCTTGTTTTGGCAACTTGAACTTTGTTCCAAAAATTTTGTTTAAAATAAAATCAGTCGGGTTTACTGTCAAGGATGTTTAAATGGTTCTTGTATTGTGGAACAAGTTAGAGTGAATTTAAAATCCTTCCTTTCCCGAAATTTATTCTGAACCTTTAAAAAAAAAAAAAGGCATGGGGGAGGGGAATTTCTTATAAACACTTCTAGGGGCAGTTATAAACATATGTTTCTTGAATTCCTGGAATTGGAAGCAATTGTATGTAGTGTATCTTCCCAAATCCATGTAGCTAATTATCTACAATAAACTTTCCAAAAGCAAACAGATTAGATCAGTATATCTAATAAGAGAAGTTTCATATGAGTGCTCTACCTCTGATGTGGAAACAAAATTGGTAGGAATTTTCCATTTATTTTGAGAAGACTGACACTGGTAACGGTGGATTATCTATGGGTTCTTTTACTAGTGAAATGTAGACAGAGCAACTGTATAAAGGAAGGAAGCAAGCCTCTTGCCTTTCATTCATTCAACCTTTTTTGAAGAAATGGTAAGTAATAGCTATATTTCCAAAAGTGAGAAGGTGTGTCTGTACTTGGTTCTGTACAATGCCTGTCCTAAAGGGCTTCTGAGCTTGGTTAAGGTTTGTAAATTCTATTATATTCTTTTAGTCAAGTTCTTAACCATTAACTCAGCTCACAGATACTTAATGGCATTTTTTGCAACACTGCAAGTAGGAATGGAGGTTTAGTACTGAGCAGATGGGTACAGTACTGAGGAATAATTGGCAAGTTGATGTTTTTTAAGTGATCTGTTTTTAAAGTTGTATTATTTTTCTTGTTCCTGAGATTCTTTAAAAAGGAAAAAAAAAACAACTTGAAATTCTGTAGTAGTTCAATGTCTGGGTAGTTTATGCATAACTAGAGCAGTGGGCAATGGCTACCTTATCTTGTGTGGCAGTAAGCTTGACTTACTGACTATTGATAGCCAAATCAGTTGTTATGTTTTTTCCTACCATTTTCTCATGTCTGTGGTTGAACACTCGGAAAGAACACCAATTCAAGGACCCTCCAGTGAGTATGCTGTATCTCAACTTGGCAGTTTAAAACCATAAACCTTCTAACGCCAATGCTAACCCTGCTTACTTGTGAAGAAGATAGGACCATGCTCAGGTAGTACTTAAGCCTGCTAACTCATTTAGTATATATTTTCTGCTAATGCACTTACTATGTTCTATACAGTATGTGTTCTGTGTGACATCAGAACAACCAAAACATTATGTGTAATGAAAAGGATCAATATTTTGGAGGCAAAATTAAGAATACAAGATCATAGAATCATAGAATCATTTAGGTTGGAAAAGACCTTCAAGATCATAGAGTCCAACCATCAACGATGCCCATTAAACCACGTTCTGAAGCGCCTTGTCTGTGTGCTTTTTGAATACCTCCAGGGATGGTGACTCAACCACTTCCCTGGGCAGCCTATTCCAATGTCTGACAAAGATGCTTTACAGTCTGAGTGAGAAAAGGGCTTACAGGGGAGTTAAGCACTGTGAACTGTAGGGCAACTTACTGCAGCTCCTAAAAACTAAATGCATATGTGAACTAAGCTGGGTGCCCCATAAGCAGCAGTATCAATGTTGTCTTGCTATGACTGCAAAAATAATAAGGTTTTTATTAGTATATACACAAACTTATTGTCAACTTTGTAGAGTTATTGTATACAATATTATATGCAGCGCTGCGAGCAAACAGTTTATTTGAAAAATACAAACCTACTACTGAGCAGATGAAGGGGTTGAAAAAGCACCTGGAAGTGGATAAAATTCTATGCTGAATGTTTCAGTGTCGCACCTTCTTGTTCTGCTTATGAAATGCTAACCAGTTTGTTAAATCTGTTTTCTAAATGCAAAACTTCTTTCATGAAGGTGGCTTTAAGACAATGCCAATGCTGGAGGGTAGGACAGGCAACTGCTTCTGTAGGCAAGAAGCTGGAGCCAGCAGGGTGGAATATAGAGAGTAGTGGCATCTGTTGTATTGTTTGTCTGAACCATGTTTACTCCCTCATTAGGTCAGGTCTGAGGAATGAGGTTGATTGTGGTTTAAGTAATCCTACTTGTTAAAATGGCTTTGTTTCCCAGATGCAGAAAGCTTGGAAGAAGAGGACAACAAGGCAGTAGCATAGACAGACTTTTCTGAAGACGGATGAGAGGGTGAGTCTGGTTTCTTGTGGGCAGGCAAAAGACAGGAAATCTTACCTCATATATGAGTGATGAAGGTGGGGAGGAAAAGCCTCCCAAAGAAGGAAAGCTTTGTGCAGGGAAGTGGGGGAGGGTGGTGGAGCTGATTCTGTTGTTGTTCTGGGAGATTGGCTCCCTTTGATGTTTTATAGTGGTCAGATGTATTTGGGAAGCTGAAGGCTTGACTTTTAGAATCTTGGGCCTAGAAATTTAGGTCTGTTCTAAGATGGGATCTGCCATACCCATTTTGTTCTTATAAGTGTTCATGTTCACATGAAAATAATTGGATGCAGATGTTATACGTATGCTTGTGGCAGATGGTGCCTTCCCCCATGTTATATCTTAAAAATCCACAGAAGTATGTTTGGGGTCTGTCTGTTTGGCTGTTGATTGTTGTTTTTTCTGGAGGGTTTTTTTTTTCCTTTTTCTGGAATGAACTTTGGAAACTCAATTTTCTGTTCAGTTATGAAGCACCTGTGAAAGCATTAATGGCATGGCATAGCCTTAGCCTCTCTTTTGATTTTGCCATTTCTATTCATGTGAATGTTAGACACTAGTGTGTAAATGGCTGCTAATGCATGCGCTGCCTCATGGTTTACAAAATACCATGCGACATGCCTGCTAACCTTTGTATCCATGTTTTGTTTTGGTTGTGTATTTTTTTTTTTTTTTTTTAATTTGCCTAGAGTTTCTGGGTAAGGCTTTAGCAAAAGAACAAAAAAAGTATACGTACTAGGGGTATTGCATGCCTCGTAAATTTTAAGGACTGCATACTATAAGCATTCAATCCTCTGCCAACTAATGCAATTGAAGTGAAAATTTATGCCTCCCAGTTTGGGGGGGTGCCATCTTATTGGCTTATGTAAGTAGATTGCTCCCCCCACCCCCCACCCCTTTTTTTTTTTTTTTTAAAACTGTTACCTTAGGAGTGGCTGCTTGTCTCCTTAAGTCCTGTTGTTAAACAGATAAGTGCTTAGCACATGCATAGAATTTTATTAAACTTAAAACTGATATTTGCTTCATGGTGAAAGCCCATGTGGATGCATTGTTCTTAACAATATAGAAAATTCAATAATACTTGCCCAAATTTAGGAGAGGAAGTATGCAGGTGGCTTTGGGTGTTGCCATCTGATGTTCTCCCAACTCTTCTAAACTTTCTTTTTCCTTCTTACATTATCTTGAATGTACAGAAAGAGCTGGGCTGTTGAATAGGTTTGCTTTTGAGCTGTTATCCTCCAGAGAATTACCAACTATTGCAGATCTCGGCATTCTGGAAGGGTAGAAAGGTGGAGTAGTTGTGGATTAAATTCTGGCAGAGGTGCTTGTATTGCATTACAGAATCATGAATTTGTGATTTTTAGAGGCTGCACAGGACACTGAAGGCACCTCTGGGGACCTGTGAATACCAGTTGAAATGTAAACAAGAATCTTTAGGACTTCTAGTCCCTTCTTCCTCTTGTAACTTCCCTCTGAAAGAGCTGATCCTTCTCATCCAACATCTGTAGAAACTTATGTAACTTTTTATTACTCTTTGTCTCGTCTGTGCCTGTGAACAAAATGAAACAGAGCTCATATTAAAAAAAGAAAGACAGATTTTCAGAACTGCTCTTGTCATCTTTCTATGTTAGTCCTGCTTAACAAAGCTGGGCGTTATAAATTTTTGTTATTTTTGTACAGCATTTTTCTCATTTGTGAGCATAGTTGTCCAAAGATAACATGATGGAGCTCTAAGGTTACACCTGGAGGGACTACAAGACATTTATTTTTTATTAAAAAGGTAGTTTTAATTGTTTGTGAACATCTAGGAACTTTAAATGGACATCAAAGGAGCATTAGTCATAATAGAACCTTCTTAAACAATCTGATTTTTTTCCAAATATATCAGGATAGCCTACTCACTGAGTACTAAATGGTGATGGCTGAATGGAGGAAAGAGTAGTAGTAACTTATGGGCCACAAAGTGAAGTCTTAAGACCTTGAAGATGGCATAGGTAAACCCATAGAGATGTGTATGAAAGCAGTGTTTGCACTGCTGTTTAATTTCATTAACCAAACAGAATGCATACATACTACATAAATTTTGTAGAGGCTGTATCCTAGGGGAAAAGACCTGGAAAAATACTGGTAAGGTTCAGAAGCACTCAGTGTTTAATAATTGTAGGTTTGTATCTTCTCTTCTCCAAGACTACAGGAGAAAGAGGACTAGGCCTGGTGGGGAATGCTATGGAGGGATTCAGTTCTATCAATAAGGTCTTTGAAGGTATATAGAAGATTTGGGGGTATAGGGGTGGGAAATGGGGGAAGAAGGGAGAGTGATAATGTAGTAAACTCCATCCTCTCTTAGCTAACATCTATGAAAAAGAATAAGCAAGACAAAATCAATTGCAGATAACTTAAAGATACTGACCACAGTTTTATTATATGCAGTGAAAAGCAGTTTCAAGGTGTTTACATATAAATGAAATTGTTTTCAAACATATTTGAGTGTGACTTGTAAGACCAAAAAGTTATGACAACACACGGTGAAAAATAGTAATGCTTCTATGAAAGCTTAAGGCTGGGCAAACTTATTCAAACTTTACAAAAAGAAGTTTACAGCAATTTTCTCTTATTAGACTGATATGTGTAAAAAGAGAAGGCTTTCGGAGACCAAGAGAGGTGCTTGTATGCTTGAAGGCTCATCTGTGTTCCTCTAACTTATCAGTGTAATAAATTATCTTCTGTATAGGAAACTGAGTAGTAACTGAAGCAATTACAAGCCCAAAATACCAGCAGGGCTGGTAAAGCTGACTATATTCTCTATAGGGGAAAATGTCCAGAATTCTAATTAAGAGTGGTATTTGTCAGGCAAGGATTTTAAGATGATGAGACTGAACACTCAAATACATTACAGCATAGATACAACAATATCTGCAGGCAGTTGGTGTGGATGAAGAAGCAGATGCTCAGGTGATAAACTATGTATGACAATAGCAACTTACAATATAATTAAGTGAAATATGTACAGAAGTGAATAGTAGAACTACAACTGAGAAGTTATGAAGGTTGTTGCTTTCCAGGTACCACATGGCACTTGAAAGACATCAGTTTATCCAGTTATAATCTTCTGTGACCTTCTCTTTACCTTATATGACCTAGCCACTGTAATATTCAAATAAAAAGCAGTAACTTACAAAATCATAATTAAGATGCAAGTTTGGTACTCTGACTTTGTATTGATTGCCCTCTTCCTTTTGCTGGGTATTCATGAGTGGTATAATTCTCAATATTTTGAAAAAAAACTCCCAACCAACCAAAAACCTAAAAAAACCAAACCAA
Organism: Harpia harpyja; assembly: GCF_026419915.1. Lineage (NCBI taxonomy): Eukaryota > Metazoa > Chordata > Aves > Accipitriformes > Accipitridae > Harpia > Harpia harpyja. Next base: position 21,745,501 of record NC_068955.1, on the reverse strand, counting down.
AAACCCCAAAACAAAAAACCCCACAGAAAAATTTGAAAACATATCGCAATAAAATTAAATTCCAAATTTTTGCCCATTTTTTTGTCAAGACCATATTTAAAGCTTTCATGTGAAATTCACTGGTTTAGAGTTATAACTAAGTTTCAGTAAACTAAGCATTTGTAAATGGAGCCTATCATGATGGGATAAGTAAACACATTTTAATAGTTTAATGCTTAGCTATCTTCCCTGCCACTGCTGCCTCCCCCTTCCCACCCCATGCATAGTCTTCCTGACATTACCACTTAGCAGGATACTAGTAAATGAGCCGAAAAAACTTTGCCTTGGCACAATTCTGTTGACTTCATTTGGGTTTCAATGATGAAACCCAGAGATGAAATAGAACCACGAGAGTTCAACAGTCTGCTAATAGCACAGTGCTGCAAAGCATCAATTGTATAAGGAATCCTACTACAGTAAAGTAATTTTTCCTGAGACAGTTCTTTTCTGAGAAGTTGTTTGTGTGGGGGGTTTTGTGTGGTTGGTTTTTTTGGTTTGATTTCTTTTAAGCCTGAGGTTGAAATGCAAAATCTGTAGCACATTCAAACCTAAGCTCTTGTAACTGAAAGTAAAACAGCAGTGTAAGCATTTGTCTGTGTATCAAACTAGTAAAGAAAGGCAGAAATTCTAATTAAGTAGGATTTTAGAAATCAGGTACTGTTAGTTTATAACAAAGAGGGTTTTTTGTTTAGTTTTTTTGTTCGGTTTGGTTTTTTGTTGTTGCATAGATATTTTCGTTGTTTTTGTTTTCCCAGGAGGGAATTATACCGGTGTTTTCTTGCCGTTTAGCAGACTAGTATTTCTCCTTTTCATAACTATCACGGGATGAATTTTTTATAGCAATACAACTGCATTACAGCAAGTGTAACAAAAACCCAGAGTGATGACAATGCTAATTGGTGTTACAGCCAGTTTATTTGTAGCGGATAAAACACACTTCTACACTTAGTTGTCCTATCACACACTAACATGCCATATATGTGCTTGTATTTTTCTGAAGGAAGCAGTTGGATAGATAGTAACCATCTCAAGCAGCAAAGGGACAAACTTAATCCACCGTTTAACTACTCTTTTACTTTTTTTTTATGTGAGGAGAAAATGAGTCATAACTAAGGCAGGGGAAGAATAAGATAAATAAAAGCTGCTCATAATAGCTAATAATAATTACGAAAAGTGCCATGCTGGTCTTAGGATCTGGTTGTTGAGAATGATACATTTAATAGCAACATTCCTAGGTGAGGAATTTGTGAGAATGAGTGTCAAAATACTTAATTGGGAATGCAGGCATTCCTTCTGTAACAAGTATCTTGAAAGGCCTCTTTTTTCAGTGAACTGTGCATAAAGCTGTGAACAGGACAGTAATTTTCATGTAGTCAGTCACCTGAGGCTCTATCCTGCTGTCACTAAAATCAATGGCAAAATTCTTGCTGACTTCAGAAGTGGATGGGACCTCAGATGTATGCATTTTCTTTGTAATGGGGGGTAATGTTTGCTTTCTTTTTTGCTGTAAAGACTGAGTAGTCTTACCTACATATGCAAATGTAAATTGTGAAATTTATAAATTCTAAGCATCATTATTTTTTCCTTCCTCTTCTGCTTCGGCTGCAAAAGGCCTACATCCACTCCATATGCCTGTATGTGTCTCTATATTCCTGGCATGAATTTGCATTGATTTCATTTAAGTGTAGGATTGCCACCATAATGTGTAAGCACATATTATAAAATTTGAACTTCCCTCCACATAAATTTCTTATTACCTGAATTTTGTAGAATATGTAAGTTAGTGTTTAGTAGTGAAAGCTGGTTATTTGCTTTCAAAGGGCAGTGTCAAAAGGGAAAACTTTATGAAGATATACTTGTTCTTTTGTGTCTTTACTGTTTTGGCATATAAGAATCATAACAATGCTTTTGATTAAAGACTACTGTTAGGGTGGCTCTACATAGATGAGAAATTATGTGGTCTGAATTTTAATGGAAATGGCTTTTTGTTCTCATCAGCTTTGCTTCTACTTAAGGTAAAGGGAAGAGATGCAAGCTTGTTCTTCAGTCATTTTCAGGAAAAAATATATATTTAGAACTTTGTTGTTATTGCTTTTTTGTAAACAAATCCAAACAACTTCAATAAATAATGGAGGGAGAAGGAGAAGCAGGCAGAGTGCTAACTTTTCATTGTACTTGCCCATCTATCTTCTGCAACAGAGTTCCTTATTTAATTAACAGTAAGGTACAAAGATCCTAACGTTGTTCCTGACATTGTAAAAATAATACTGTCCCCGTCCTGAAGACCTTGCAGTCTAAACATGCTCCCTCTTGATATATTTAGTCAGTAAGAATAAGTTGAGAGAAACTGACTTAAATAATTTTACCAAGCAGATAGCTTTGCCAAGTAAAGCTATTTTAAATATTTGAAAGTATGAAGATGCGTTATCAAAGGGACATAGACGACACTTACTTGCTTCAGTCTCCAGCAGACTCTTTATGAATGACTCAGTGGAGATTGCACAAATACCTAAAGTTTATAGATGTAAGGACTTCAATATTGTTCGGTTAAGTCAACTATAATGTAACAAATAAGCCATTGAAAAACTGCTGTAAGCTAGCAAAGGTGTCATTCTAGATGTAAAATAAGCATCTGTGCTCAGAGGGCTCAGTTTTATATTTTAAGGAGAAAGAAGATATTTTAATAAAATATTTATAATGAAAGTAAATATTAATAAATAATATTGTTCTGCTTATACAGCAGCAAAGATATCAAAATACAACCTCTGCTCTTGGAAAAAATCAAATGAAATAAAGGATTTGTCAAAACAATGTACAAGAAAGGCAGAAAATCCAACCATTACTGAAACTGTGAAAAATAAGAATAACTTATTTCTGCCATCTTCCCAGGCTGTGTGAAGTTTAGTTTTCAAAATAAAACCAAAATCCAAGGTCAAGTGTCATCTGTATTTCATACCAGGTAAAAACATTTAGGAGAGGTATTTAAAGCAGTAGAAGGAAAACTGTAGAATAGGGTGCAAATGCATCAAGCAGCTCAGTTGCAGCTTTCTGATAGTGAAAAACTTAGTGGTTTCCACAATGCCTGATAAAGGTCAAAATCCTTTTCAAAACAATGAGGAAGGGGACCAGGTCTTCAGCAGGTAGAAGGCAGAAATAAGTCTTCTACAAAAGTATTACCAGATAAATATATAAATTTGTAGGACTTCAGCTATAATAAATTAAAACTATGCATCCAGTGGAATGGACAGTAGATGTTTAATTGATCTAACTGAAGCCATATTATCTTAAGGAAGCAAACAACTTCATGAATAAATTTAGAAATTACTAATGTACTGAAATGTAATAGAATATTCATCAAACTTAAATAATTTGAAATCTATATAAAGACTTTTATATAAAACTTTGCAAATAGAGGAAAAGATTCTTTAAGTGGGAATACTTTTTTCCTGTCTTAGCATGTATAAAATATTGTTGCTTCTTAACTATATAATGACATGTGAGGCCTAAATTATTATGAAACCTGCTTTTTTTCAGGTGACAAATACTACAATTTTCCCTTGGAGATGGTTCCTTCAACCATAAGCATGCAAAAGGGTTGTCACAGATACGGCATGCTATTAGTAATAATTGTATCCCCCAAAACCTTCAAACAAAACCTATTTTTAAAGAATTCAAAGACTGTAAAATTAAGCCCTCAGGAAGTGATATTTCAAAGGCTTTTTGTGCTTAAAGCCTCTTAAGCAGATGTTAACTAGTGCAGTTGCAAACTTGTGTTTGTGTATGTGTTGTATAGTTTGTATCAGTGCCCTGAATTTTATAAACAATTACAATTAAAATACATTCTTTAGGTGACAGTATGATGCCAGTTGTCAAACATACATTTATTCTCAGTGGTTTTGGATTAGTTAGTATTATCCCTATTTAAAAAGGAGTGTGTAACTTCTGTAAGCCTTCAAAAATCTCTGTTGATGTCTCTTAAGGCACTTGCTGGGCCTGTACCCATGCTGCTCCCAATCTTCCTAGTCCTATCTGGCCTTGGGAACCTTCCTAAGCAATTGAATTTTTAAGTTTTGTAGGAAATAAAAGGAATAATCATATGTGACTTTATGGTTCTGGTTTTGCTTAGTTTTTCTTGCATCATGCCAAAAGAGAAGATCTATTAATTGCATCTTTGTCTTCTAAAACATCTCAGCCTGACATTTTTCTCCCCCTAGCTTTCAGCTGACCTGTACAGCTTTTAAAAGAAAATCTTCACTGGGGGATCTGGCACAAAAATTAAGTATTTAAACATGTGCTTGTATTACTTTTGGATCATTGTCTTCCAAAACATGAATAACCTGGAAAGTAAAATCAATAAAATGCAGTAGCACTTAATAACAGATTTAAAAAAAAAAATCCACAAAACAACTGGTAGGGAGGTCTCATAATTCTAATCTCAGCAGGTGTGTCTTCAGAAATTATGCTTGCAGTTGTTAAAACTTTCTTCACCAAGTCTTTCAGTTTTACTTGACTTAAAGGCAGTCTGCAATGCGAAGTTAAACGTGACCAGCTCTTGGTTTCATGCTGTAAACAAAGGGCATGTTTGTTAGCGCTTGCATATTTCATGTAGAATTTTCAAAGCCCTTACTAATGTAAAACTTTGCCCATTTTTGAAAGAAGAGATCTGGCATTAACTAATTATGCTGGTGGAAGCATAAATGTGGTGCAAAGTAAAATTCATGTAACACTATTTTTCTGAGTATCTTTTAGGTAAAATCAGTTTGCAACAAATATGAATGAGTTCTATAATATCTCTCTGCCTTGCAAAAGCTATTTGAGCAATACAATCCAGTTTTAATTTGTGAAGCAAAATAATACAGTATAATTTAGCAAACACTTGATTTCTGAGATAATCTTTTCATCTTACGCTCAGGTATTCAGTTTCTCCCTATCTTACAGTGAAGATTCCATGTGTATGGTATTGTTTATAGTAAATATACCCAATCCACTCACTGGCTTTGTGTCTGTGGGAAAAACCAATATATTAGCATGTAAAATGGTTTGACTATTGGAAGAATGCGGTAAAAGAAATAGGCAAACCATATTGGTTCAGGTTTGTTTCAGTAAGTACTCCTTTTGCGTATAGCAAAGTTTTATCCCCCTGGGGATAGACTGCTAAGTGTCAAAACAATTTTTCACATTTTCTGAGAGAAGTCACAGTTCTGAGTTTAACAGTGAGCTCCAGATTTTGAATTGGAAAAACAGTTATTTTAATTAAAAATTGAAAACCATGTTGTCTGGAAAGTCCAAATAAGTTATTCTGAGCAGAATAGTCAGAAAGCTGAGGAAAGGGAAATAAAGATAGATGAAATAATGAAGAATTATGTAAACCAAAAAATGGAACACTGTTTGGGATGGCAAGCAATATTAGAGAAACAATTGAAGGCCAGGGTTTCTAATCATGTTTTTTTGAGCTAAACATATAAGTGATATACTCTTGTTGAGAAGAAAGGTATGTCTCTGAAGACATCTGAAGTAGAGTTAATTAGTGTATGGTAGCTGTCCCATTCCTTAGGTTTGGGGTTTTTATGTGCTGCTTATTTGGAGATATGTCTTTACTGAAGGAATACAAGATGTGATATGGATAATGTAAACCAAAAAGCCAGGTCAGTGAGATGGGGTATCCGGTATTGTAGAATTCACGCTCTTTGTTTTGGGCTCCCTACCCACTAGGCTACACAAAGTCTATAAAGTCATCTTCTATGGTCAGCAAGGTAGGAAGACTGAAAAGCATGTGGCAGCAACTCTCAGGGCTCAAACACACAACAGTTGTCCCATGTTAGCTGCTAGAACTCATGAAGTATGTGCTCACCTGCAGCTAATCAGGTACTGAAACAAATTTCTACCATGTGAGGTAAAAATGCTTTGCTTAAACCTCAATGAGGTATAGCTGATATTTGATCATTCATTGAACTATATTAAGACTCATGTATAATCACTTCTTCTGGGAACTGGGGCTTTAGAAGCTTAAAATGTCATAAGATTCAATAAAACCTTTTACTAAACATGTATCTGAATAATATTCTCATATAAGAATATGGCAGGCTAAATATTGAACCAATTCTCAGATGACTGTCATTCATCTGATGCAATGTCTGTTTGATTTCCTTTTTTAGTTGCTTGCTACTTCAAAGCACTTTATTGCTCTGTTCTAAAAATTGCATTAATTTATCTGTTGCTGCCTTTTATAGTCTCAAAAGAATGTCAGACTTGCTGTGAGAAATGCAAGTACTACAAGGAGGTGATGAAGCAGTGACTTACCTCCTAAAGACTCAGCTGTATGTTCAGGTTTTTTTTTAGGCTTGCTTTTGTAAGTGCTCACTACAGAACAACACCTGGAAACAACAGGCAAATGTGCCTCTGTTTCAAGTGTACACAGAGCCAATAACTGGTTGCAGTGGTTGTAGCTGTGTAGCTCTCATCAAAGTGAGGGTTTAGTGGAGTGTTGTGGCAGTAGAAGACTGTTTTTACCTCCCTGGGAACTACTGCTAGTAGTTTATAAATGTTTGTTTTCTCTTTCTGAGCACCTGTTTTTTCATGAAGTAGAGGGGAAAAATAGTATTTGCATCTTGAATTTACTATTCAAGTCAAATTTATTGAATACACACTCAGCTATAATAATAACAGAAATTGGCCTTCTTGGCAGCGTAGGTACTACCTACAGTCTCTTGGCAGCACTCTTGTGGTGCTTCCTTTTCATCCGTTCTTCTCTTCTGAATAAAAATATCACCAATGTACTTATTCTGTATTACATCACTTGTTTAAGAGAACCTTGATGAAAGTTAGCTTTCAGCAAGTTTAAAATGTGATCATTGATCATTGTGACTTTAATCACTGAGTCTAACAGCTGACAGTTTTCACTGGCCTTTTCCTTGTCTTTGAAATGCTGAAGAAAATTAATGTTTCCCAGACTGGAAGTTTATGCTCCCCTCTTGTTGAAAGTTCAACAGCAGTTGAAAAGTTCATTAAGTAATGCTTGTGCTTTTTGTATGCTGCAGGGGCTGCTGTGTAGATTCAGTTAAATCTAGTTAAAGAATTGCAATACTTAGTGCATAATCAGCATAACCTTGTCTAATACACTCATACTTAGTATGAGTTTATTAACTTTGAATTTTTAACATATTAATTTTAATGAATGCTCTATTATGTATGTTAGTAATCTCTAAGAAGATAGATTTTAAGACCCATCTTCTCTGCTGGACTTCACAAATGTGCTGCCACTTTGTTCTTTTGTTCTTTGATCTATGTATATGATGGGTAGCTGCAGCCCATTTGTTGTCAGATTGGTGCAGTTTGTTTTCCATGTGAAGAATTGCTTGTACACTGCAGAACAACTGACAGTAACTTTCAAACCACCAGAGTTTCTGTAAAGAAATAGGACCAATAAAGAAAAAATTTTCTATTGAAAAGAATAAAATCTTAAGGTACTTTAAAAACTAAATTAAAAGTAGCCTTGTAAAAGTAAAAAAGGAATCCTGCAACTCCCATCTATTCCTTTTTGCTAGGCTGTTGTAGTCTCTTTAGATGAGATACCCCAGCCATTTCAAGCAATCTTTGTATTTACAGAGGTGAAATGGGGCAAGTATGAGCTATTTGTTCTGAAACTGTAGCAAAAGCTGCTCTATTTCATGATTTATAATGAAAATATTCTTGCCCTTTTCAAATGCGAGAAGGGCATCCTCTGTGCAGAAGCTGATAGCAATGTATTTTGTTCCTGTTGGCATGTTCTGTTTTGTCCTCTTGGATGGCAGGGGATGTTGTGTATGTGTGTGTTTTCCTCTTTTGCTATAAGTTTGAAAAATGCTATCAGGTTTTCCTAGTCTTGTGTCTTATGTTTCAGCACAGTAACTGGGCAGTAGAATGTGAGCTGGTAGTGATTGAGCATGTAATCAAATGGGGAAACATTTTTTTGGCAAGGTAAACTGCAAGGTAAACTTTGAGAAGAAAAAGAGAATAACTGTGTGGACAGATAGGAACAGACTGTTGCAAAGCTGTGTTTTGTCTGTGATTCTGTAAGAAAAACTGACACTGTGCATCTCTGTGTATTTGCAGGACTATGGTTTGTACATAATTCAAAGCCAAATTTATTCATACTTAAGACCTGTTGTGTTAGGCTAGTCTCCTAACCAGGTAATATCATTAAGGGAATCCAATCTACTTCACATTGTGCACTTAAACCTATTTTAACGTGATAGTTAGGGCTGTGAAGATAAGCTTGAAAAAGGGAATGATAAGTCAAGCTTCTTGAAAGAGGGAGTTAGTTTCTTTCTTCTTCTCCCTTCCCCATGAGATTCCCCAGGGTATTTGACTTGGCTAAAATGGGTCATTGTGGCAGTACCAGCAACCTTAGATATAAAAAGTGAGAACAGAAATTTCCTCTCCATTAATGAAGTTGCTACTTCTTAGGAAGAGAATGAGGTAGTTGTTAACAGGTTAGACTATGGGAACTGGGGGTGTGTGGTGATACGGTGCAAGGAAACATAAAGCATTCCTATAGGTTACCAGCTCTGTTGTGCCTGCTTATGAGGGTGCTATCGCCATAAGGCCTGTTTCTTAACATCTCTTCTAGTGTTTCTTTCAGGACAGTGAGGTCATAGCCTGGTACCTAATGTTGAGAATTGAATCTTACAGATAATGAGTTTGAATGTAGGTATCTAGATAAAATACCTCCCTACAGTTAAATTTATGCATCCAGAACCCAAAATGCAACATCACTTTTTTTACTTTGTACAACACTGTCAGTTTGAGGTCTGTTTTGATCAAGAGTGATATGAAGTACATCAACAGTCATTCATTTGTATTTTGCTGCAGAGTTGCTTCTCATCTCATTTTCCTTTTCAGAGGAACAGTGTGACTGTTGGAAGTCTCCAGTTGTCAACACACAGGCCATAGCTGTTGCTCACATGACCATTGAAATAAAGTGAATCCAAAAGCTCTTTATTATTGAATTCATGTTCCATAGTTTGATTTAGCAGAAGTTCAGCTTCCAAAGTGGGATTAAGCTGTGCAGTTGCAGAGGTGTGGAAGCCAAGGCTTTGACTAATGGTATTAGGAATCTAGTAAAACGTTTGAGCGAGTGTACATGATGCAGGATGTTAATGCATCAAGTGGATTATTGGTGCTGTGATTTTGATCCTTTTAGCCTTTACACATAAAATACAAAGCATGACAGGATTATTAGTGAAGTATTAATGAAATCCACCAAACTATGTGCATGTCTAAAAAGTACAACATGTACAAAACAGTAAAGTTAATTTTTTAAGTTCTCAGAAAGATAGTGCTGTGAAAGAGGCGGCTAAATGGACAATTGCAAACAAAATTAAAGGCCCTGTAGCTCAGAGACAGATAATGTCTTTCTTAACTGTATGTAGCAGACTTTTGACCATCACTTCCCAAATAAGTAAATCTTGCCTATCAAGTGGAATGATAAAAAGAGATTGATTCTAGATCTAGTCATTTTAATTACCTGGATTTGTTCCATTGAAATGTGGTTGCCAGGATATTGTTGCCTGAGTTATATAGAAGACAAATGCAGATGCTATATTCTTGCTTGTACAGAGTATAAGGATGACAACATTTTTGCAAAGTTTTCCCATTTGAGCATTTCTCATGCAGTTCAAAGATACTGTTTAATAGTCATATCTGTATACTTGAAGTGTTACATTATCTCTGCTTCTTAACGTGAACAGAGAAGTTACTCTGTATGTGAAGAATCCATCTTAGATGAAAGAAACAAGAAAGACCTCAGCAAGGTAAGAGATTAAATTTGAGACAGATATTTTAATTTAATTTCTGGTTTTATACTTGTATAAATCGACATGTCCAGATCATTAACTGAGCGTACTGCTCCACCACATCTTGGAGTTTTATAGACTAATACAGGATTATACAAGGGCTAAATTGAAGTAGGGTAATTCAGGCTGCTTCTTCAGATGACTTGCCTTGCAAGAATTTATAAAACTGTAGCCCCTGTGCACTGTAGGCTGGAGTGTGACATATCGGTACTTAGGCAGCACAAACAAGCTAGCTTAAGTACTAGCCCTGCAATGGCAGTATAAAGCTAATTAAGTTCTTGCAATGCCCAGACTCTCTTCAATATCTCACTTAGAGCTGGCTTATCTATATTCGGCCTAGAGCATTAGGACTGTACAGGTTCAGAAGAGGACTTTTTTTTAAAGTCAATTAATGACATTGAGTTTGTAGGGAAAAGAATAAAGTCACTCCTATAGGACAAACATGCAGTTATCCCACTGTAGATAAGACAGCACGTGTTAAAAAGCTAATAGGCTTTAGAAAGAGCATCTTTAGTTTATTTCTTCCTTCCCTTTCTTACATTTGCATATATAGATTATTTGAATGTAGAGCATGTGTGGGTTTCTTTAATCCTCTCTGAATGATTAAAAAGAGCATTAACTCTGTCTTCACAATAGAAAATGTTGAACTGTCTTTCAGCATTTTGGTTTAGGGGCTACACATTTGGATCTGATTTCAGTGATTTTAGACTTTTCTGGCTAATAATTAATTCTCATGTTGTTGAAGGCTTTGGGGGTTGGTTTTTTATTTATTTATTTATTTATTTAAATGTTTCATCAGTAAAACATTCCATAATCCTGTTTTTTAAATATGTTGACTTGTGGTCAGGATTTCTAATAACTTCAGGTCCTTTCCTGGGAACGATGTCTGCTTAACATTCCTTCTTTGTAATACTGTATCTTCATTCTGCCATGCATATGCAAACAAACCTTCTTCCCCACTCCTTGTTCCTGTTCCTTGCAAGAGTTAAGTTTTTCTAACAGGAGAATTGTCCTAAAGTTCCTGTGATTTGGCTAAGAAGTAACATCTTATTAGCATAAGTTTTTTTCTCATGGTCAGGCTAAAAGAAGATTTATTTTTTTTAAATAATATTCTTTTAACAAATTATGAAATTAAAGTGCTCATTTTATAGTTAATGTGCTTGACCTATGTTTGTATGTATAGGTATATATTTTAGCAGCACCAAAAATTCTTTCATGCAGTATCTAGAAAACAGGGGCTTTTTTTTTTTTTTTTTTTTTTTTTTTTGGAGGCTTTCTGTGGGTATTTCTCTATGTTGGTGAGGGATTTGCAGCCTCCTATGAAAGCCTGGGATGTCAAAGTGGTGTCAGGGGACTCTATAATTTGCATCTTTAGCACACCAAAACATACTGGTCCAAGTCTGAAGCTGCATGAAAAACAAAGAGGAATCTTGCAAATTGGACTAGATATAGTCGCAAGAAGCAAGGTGGTAGGTGTTAAGACACATTAAGACAAACTAAATTTTTCATCCAGGCTTCCAACTGCTGTGTTGAACTCTGTTAATCCACCTTTAAATGAGAACAGGGTGGGAGACAATATCAAAATAAAGCCTTCTAAGTTAATGCTAATGATCAGAAAATGTGCTTGATTTTGAAACTTCAGAAGATACCACAAAACAAACACAAAACCCCACCCCAAAACCAAACCAGTCGAACAAAAAAAACCCCAAACCCATTACTTTTGGACTTTGCGGAGAAACTATCCAACCTTATTTAAAAGAATCTCAAGCTCAAAAATCAAATGTAAATGCAAAAATATGTGCAAATTTTACTGTTGTCTGTATGAAGGGATTGCTATTCTCCTGCTGCAAACACACATAAGCTTTGCATTCTCTGACATTATTGCTTGACAGCTCTGATCCTTTATAAATCTCAGTCTTTCCAATCTTGTGCTTTCTTATCTCTCCCCCCCCCTTCCTACCCCCCCCATCTACAGTACCGTACATGCAGGTTAATTTTTCCTGTGTATTTGTATACATATGTATATAAATTGTTCACGTTTCTGTCTCTGATGCAATTTGTAAATGGGTAGATTTTTCCTGTCTCATGTTGGCCTCTCTCCAGCAACACTAGGACATCTATGTGCTGAAGGGTATGTTTTGTCAGTAAGCAAGTAGGGATGAGGTTTTTCATAAAACCACTCTACTGTATGGGTAGTGAAGAAATGGCAACTATCCTTTTAGCCAGCTTCTGCCCTGGAGACAGCATGGGTGACAGTTCCCAGTTCCCTGAGTGGGTCTGATTAAGTTTTGCTGAAGAAGATTTTAGGCACCTGCTTTTAAGAAGCTGTTTAGCAAAAAAACTTTTTAAAAAGTACCTGTTGTACCACATCTTAATTTAAAAGAACAGTGTTGATGACAAAATGTTAGAATACTTCCTCTTAAGAACACAGCATATGAAATCTAGTGGATTATAGGTTGATATAGCTAAGTAGAGGGACAGAACATGAAAACTCTAAGTAAATTCTTAGAATTTATTTGTCTGCAGGTGGGTGGAGACCCAGTCACCCATTACATAACAATATCTACCTGTCATTGCATGTGTTACCAAAATGTACAAGCAAATTGAGGTGTACACAAAAGGCAGGGCAATATTACCATACTAAAAAGGGACATGAGGTGGTCTCTGGTAACCAGACCTGACATAGAAGAATTATATTTTGTCCAAAGGCATCTTTAGACTTCTGACTGAAGTGTTTAAAAAGTGGGTAATAAAATGGCAAGTAATAGTTAAGTTACTCTTAGAGAGAAAATAATCCTAAGTTTTATTTGAGGAAATCCTGGAACTTTTCAAGTAGCACTCCTATTTTATCAAACTTTCTTCTGTTTATGTGGCAATGTTCTGGTAAGCGAGTCATTTTGTTTTTCTGTAGTGCAAGTGTAGTTTGGTTTTAATCATGCTGAAACTTACCTCTTTTACATTCTTGGAAAAGCTGAGAAATAAACTGGAATTCACTGTATGTCTTAGCAAACAGTAGATACTTGGATGAGGTGCCTCATGACTTATTGCTTATACGGCTTTAAACATATGATCTGCTCTCAAATTGTGCCACAAATGTGGTCATACTCTTATTGTTCAGGCTTTTGTTAGACTTCTGGACTGAGCCCACAGGACTTGCATGAAGTAAGCTTCCAAGGATTTTGGTATGCAGTGACATGCTTTCCTCCTTTGGCTCTGGCATTTTTCCTCTGCTGCTGCTTCACAGTGGTAGGAGTCTAAGTCCCAGGTGTTTTGGAAACATCCTGAATGTTTGGGTTTCTGTCTTGTTTGAGGGCAAGTGATTAACTGACGGATTCCTCACGTTACTCCATAGGTACGTTGTCTAAGTGCTATAGTTCAACTCTTCCAAAAATGATAGAAGCAATACAAGAAACTAGTAGTTTTGAGGGAGTCCTCAAACAACGTGAAGCTTTATTTAATGGCATGAAAAATACCCAATTTCAACAACAACAAAAAATAATCTTCCTTTGCCTTTGTCTTCTCTCATCTGCCTGAAACAATTTGGGGGATGAAAGATGTCCAGGATCTCTGTCATCATTGTTGTCTTCTAAACCATGAAGTTCGTCCAACTTACTACACTTTATCCTGACTAGGTTTTTGCTACTTACCTTGCCTGTTTCTTATTGTCTTTCCTTTTCCGAGCTTTGTGAAGATTATGCTAGTCTATTCTTTGTTTCTATGGACTTAGTGCTTGACTTCTTCCCAAGAGACTCCTTTTTTTTTTTTTTTTTTATTGGTTGGTTTTGTTTAAGGAAGGGTGAATCCCAAACCCCATCCCTGAGAAGGATAAAAGTAGTAGCTCTTTCAAACTCTAGCCAATATCCTTAACATTTTACTTTATCAGTCAGAGCAGTGGAGAAATTTCAGCTTTTTTCATTGTTCCTAGCTTGGTGAATATATGCTCTACTAGCAGAAATAAACTTGTTCTGTGGATACAGCAATCTTCATAGTGATAATATTGTATGATCTATTATTCCTCATTGATACATATAACAGTTCCCCAAATCATTACATATGTTCCATTGACTTCCACTTAATCTGCATGTATACACGTGGTCTGGTGGTAAATAAAGTAGCAGAAAAGCTTAAAAAGACTTTCTAAGAAGCCTTTTTTGCTTGTCATTAACTAATTACCTTTTTTCCAATCCATGATGCAAGAACAATTACACATCACTCCAGTTGGATTCCTATTGGTAAGAAGGCTTATTGCCACAAATCAAAGGTATCTTAATAGAATTTTATATGTAAAATTCAATTCACTAAGGTGACTTCTGCATACTTTTTGTTGCCCCCTCCTGATGTCAGGTGGTTTAACAGTTTAATCACCAAACCACTTGTGTAAACATGTCTGTTGCCTCTTCTATTTGATGGTGAGCTTCTTTCTCCCAGGTAGTAGCGGCAGGCTTTGTATATATAGTTTAAAATAAAAAGTATGGAAGGGATAGGTTGGTCATGTAGTGATAGAATGGATTGTAATTGGTATAGATTATTAGTTATGGTCACTCTACTCAGTTTAAACTGGATGCCAAATTCAGATTTGAGAGGAATTTTCTCCAGAGTGTACAGATAAGAACCTGTTGTTCAGTTGTTGTACTTAAGTTTCATTGTTTTGACAGGGGGAAAAGCTTCTAGGTGTGTTTACGGTTTTTTGTTTGTTTCAGTTGGTGGTGGTGGTGGTTGTGATTGCTTTTCCCTTTCCTTCTAAATCTAGGATGACAATGTGTAACTGCAGAAAAGCAGAGCCTGGGCAGGTGTTGACGCGGAAGTCACGGACACTGCACACAATCAATATGATCAAGCAGATGCCACTTTATTGCCAAGATAGCTCGGTTTATATGTTCGTTCTAGTTACTGTTCACGCATAAGCAAATTAGAGATTGGTTAGAATGAGCTGTCCACACGCCTAGTTACACCTAATGATTGGTTATAACAACACTGTACACGCGCATAAACATAAGGCATAATTGGTTGTATTAACTAAAACATGCAAAACTTGTCTCAGGCTAATTGGTCAAGATAAGCTGTGGAATTGAGGTTCTTTGCCAAGTTCCCTTTATCGTGGAATGCGCACCTGTGTTCTTCTAATTGGCATCTTTCTTTTTTTGTCTTCTTGTTTATTCTGTTCAAGGCCTTCTAAAGGCATCTGGAATGCTCTTACTACCGTTAGCGAAATATGTGTCCACAAGCAAAGCGTCCTTGAAGCCTGCTGCCTACAAAACATCATTGGCTCACAAACTGATCAATTCTATCGAGTCTGGATTGTTCACTATGTGCCCATTACTTTCCAAGTATCCCACAGGCAGGGGCTGAATTCCAGCCCCTCCTATTTTTCTTTTACCTATATAATAGAGTTGTAACTGGGTATTTTGTTTTTCATTTCAGAACATAGAAGATACATATTTTTTTTGTTCCAGATTTGAATGAATCCCTATGAAATTCAAGCTGATCAAATTCTACTGATGCTTCTACAGAAGTCTAATGTAGTTTTAGACTCTATTTATATAGCTATATCTAGCTCTACCTAATGTATCCTTAACAAGGGATGGAGTTATGCAGAGCGTTGACTTAGCTATACATATTTTCTGATTTCTGTAGCTTGTAAAGTTGTATGGTATTTGTACATGCTCATTTAAGACTTCACTTATTTTTTTAAGATGGCAAGCTGATAATAGATTTTACATCTTAACTTTTTATATGTATAATTGCCTGATAACAAGTAATTGTGCATATTCTCTTCTGTAGCTGAAATAGCTTGTCTGTACTTCACTGTCCTATTGACTGAATTTCTCCCAATTCATGCTGTTCTTTCTCATTTGTTTGCCTTTTACTGAAGGTTTTCAGAGCTTATTTCAGTTGGATATAAACTCAGTCACTATAAGAAACCACGTGTAAAAAGAGAAATCTGAGTTAAAGGATTTTTTTTTTTTTTTACATATTTTGGGCTACAAAATTTTGTCAAAATAGAAATACATTTTAATCAATTGGGAAAAACATATTTGCCAGGTACAGCATTCCTTTTTTCTTCTGCAAAGTAGAACAGCCATAGCTGTGTAAACAAATACCAATACACATTTTGATGTGAGACTTTGAGGAGTTGATAAGAAAATACAAGAATCTAGCATAGATTCAAGAACACAAAGACTAGCAGCCTTGCTAGTTATTAAGAGACTAAAACTGGAGAAGAAACAAATAAGTCTAAGAAATGTAAATGTAAAGAACATATAAGTCTTTGAATAAACCAGAATGAGCATAGTAGGTTTTTCTGAAGAGGCATCAAAGCAGGATAGAAAGCAAGTTTAAAAAAGTTTATCAGAAGGTATTAGCCAACTGTGCATTTCCCCAAAGAGGGATTGAATAGTAGAGTGTACAAAACAGCACTTTGAAGCCCAGTATTTTAATGTGCTATTTCAGCATGCTTTTTGTTGTTGTCCTCTAGACCAAACTTTTGCCTTACAGAAATCAGTAGTTCAGGTCTATAAAAAGCAGCTGTCCCTATAGTCTAAAAGGTAGATGGGTAAAACATGATCTTTAGCATGCTTTTCTTCACTGAAGCCCTGTTTTGTTGGGAGGGGAAAAAAATTTTTGTGCCTAATAATACTTTGATTTAATTGTCTCTTACTCTTTTAAAACTGATAATTGCTTCCTGTCAAAACTGCAATGGCATGATTTTCCAAGAAGACTAAGATTTCAAAAGAAGAGATTGTTAACTTGGCGGCTATTTTTAACAAAAAATCAGCAGGTTATATTTACCTCTGTGCATTAGTTATGTTGCCTGTTTTTTTTCGCAGTAAGAAATTAGGACTGTGAATTGATTGCGAATCAGGTAAACAAAGGGTTTGGGGCTTTCTTTATTTTCCTTTTTCTAGTTCATTATTTACTACCTCTCCTTACAAATGCATCTGAAAATATTGAAGGATATACTATACTTTCTTTATGGGCTACTAAACTTAATTGTTTAAAGTGGCTTTTATAGACTAACATATTTTTATGTAAATGGCTTTGGTATGTGGTATTTCATGCTTGTAACTGAGTGTAAAAAGTATTTTACTACATTTTTAAAGACATAGTTGTCCATATAAGTAATTGTATGCAAATTGCAGTCTGTAGCTGCATAAACGTAGGTTGTATTGCTTGAATATTTTAATGACATTAATTAAAAAAAACAAGGGGGGATTGTGATACCAAGACAGTGTCATCATACTATTAAAGCAATTTTAAAAATACTACAATGCAGAAACTTTCAGTTTGTGGCATAACTAATATCTGGCATAACTGATTCTGGTATGAAATACTACCATGCAGGTTCTGAGGACAAGAACGAGGGTTATTTTATTGTATTTATATTGAGGAATCATTTTTCTTGGTGTCTTGAGCAAGTTCCTTTATTCTGCGCCGTTAAATACTTTCTGGTATTAACAAAACTATTCAAAAGAAATACAGGTTTCAATGCACAAAGAGGGATGAAGATTGTCAAGTAGAGTATTCTCCTTGAGGAAATAACTATTTTTCAAACTCTGTATTGTTTCAAAAGACAAATGTTGTCTTAACTTACAATTGAGGGGGAAAAAATTGTATGTCAAGTAAGTGAAGTTTTAAGTACATTTGCATAGCCTGCAGCAACAGCTCAGAGAAGGGTGAATTGTATTTAAATCTCAGGCTACCTGGAATGCTCTAATTCTATAGCTATATAATTTGTCTCTCTCAATGTCGTACAACTCAGCACTTTTGCTGTGGAATTGGCTACTTTACAACTGATACCCCTCCTTGGTTTATTTCTCTGCCTGCAGCTGCCTTTTATTCTCCAACTCTTCCCACAAAAAACATGTAATTGAATTAGATTGTACAGTAGCCAGACTTCAGAGGGAAGGGAAACCAGAAATGCTTTGCAGCTTGCAGTCAGGGAGGAAGGGCAGTCATAACCTTTGTTTGACAAGCTGCTTTTGAGAATGATGCAGGCACCTAGGGCAAGTACATGGCTTTTCTGGAAGAAAGACACAGCACCTAAAATGCTGTGAAACCATGTGATTAACTCAAACAGTGGGAGCATCTCCAGGGAAAAGGAATGCTGATAGTAATTTTTCCTAACTGAAGCAATCCTCTGCAAATAAAACTAATGCTGTCAGTCAAGAGAGAATGATGAAGCAATACTTAATAGTTTTCTTCCTTCCCCTGGTAAAAGCGATGCAGCTTGTTCTAGAGAAAACATTAATCTGTCAAAGCCTACGCCACCATCATCTCCATCACTGTGTGGAGGATTGGAGCATGTTTTTGGCCATGCTGTGTTTATATCCCTTATAGTGCGCTGTTGAGGGGATCTGAGCACATGCTTGTGTTTGAATCCCATTCAGGGTGGAAGAAAGGGGCTTTAGATGCCAAGCTGCTGCCAGCTGTTCTTGTCCTTCTGGTGAAAGCCCAGATGTTCTGATTAACATCTGTGGGACAGGAGATAAAAAGTGGAGTGGCTTTCAACCTGCCCCATTTGACCTATTCTATAAAAATAGAAAAGCTGTTTCCACTCTGTTCCAACCCTGCTGGAGGGAAAAGGAGGTAATGTGTGCTTGCTGCCAGCCTGGGACCTGCATGAGTACTGTGCACCTATTAATACTGGTGTCTTATGCTACAACATCCACTTCAAAGCATGGTACTATGACACTCCCAGATGCAACACCCATCTTTAATTTATATACATGGGTATACTTGTTGGCACACTTGTATATCATACTGGCAATTGTTTTTTCTTACTAAATTTTACTACAATGGCAGCATCAGAATATAAAATGGCTGGACTCAAGGCTAATTAATACGCTTAACATTTAGTTTAACTCTCTCAGTTCCAAAATCAATATATTTCATCGAAGTGACTGGATTCTCACATATCCACTATTATTTATATGTTCTCTTTCTTCAGGTAGGTGTCTCTAAATAACATTGGAGTTGTTTTGGTTTTGTCTTGGATTTCTGGGTTGGTTTTGTTTTTTTTTTTGTTATGGGACAGTAAGTGAAAGAAAGGTCTGAAGCAGTTGTGGATGGAGGTTGTATGTTTCAAATAAAGCAGAAACTATCTCAAAAAACAGAATCACTTGCTCTAGTGATTAAAACACAACACATGAATGTTTCATTGCCTTATTGCAGCATGACATAAGCCAACTCTGAATATGCATTTTCTAGTAAAAGCGCGTCAGTCTCTTGTGAAAGTTCAGTATCTCATAAGGTGACATTGATTTTTATATGTATGTATTTAAATATAGGTTAGGGTATCTGCTTATCAGACTTTTTGGTGTTGATTTTCTTTATACAAGACTGCTGTTAGAGGTTTAACATTTCTTTTAAAAGGATAAACATTTATTTTTTATAATTCTCTGAATGATGAATATGTCTATGAAAAATAGAAAATCTTGCTCATAACTGAAACAAAAAAACCTGATTTTGCTGGTGGTTTTGAACAAAAACACTTGTGTCTTTTAGAACTAGGACATTCCCCTTGAAGAGAATCCTAGGAAGAGAACATACAGAAAAATAGATCACCCGGTTGCCCATTAAGAAACACCCACCAGGAAATTATGATCAGACTGAAGTATGGGAAGAAATTTAGAGAAGGGGGTATTAGGTTTTAGATTTGAGGTGAAAAAGATACAATCTAGATCAGAGGGAAGGATAAAAAGGGGAGTGGAAAGGAGCAGGCAGCAAAAAGATATTTTAGAGTCTCATGTTGATACTGATATCTTTGCAACAAGTCATAAAACTGTGGTTTAGGCAGTTCTGGAGGCATGACAGAAACGCAGTGTGCTTTAAGTGTGAGCTGGCAAAAGTTCTCAATGGAAATACATCCTTTTGAATATTGGCAAAGTATGAGGCACCAGTCCTATGCCCAACAGCTACTTCTATGTGAAGCTAGGAAAAAGTAGAATAAATTATTCTCTTAATCCCAGTTTTCTGCTTGCAGTGGTTCTTTGAGGTATACAAACATTTAGCTATGTACCTATACATATGGTGATACTGGATATGCACAATAATGTTGTATTCTGAAACTGCATGTGCTTAGTAGAAATGTGTTAGTTGAGTCTTAAAAAAAAAAAAAAAAAAAAGGATAATTCCAAAGGGACAGGCAAAATCCCCTTTCTGTAAAATATCAACTTATTTAAAATTTTCCAAAAATGTTCTTACATATATTCAGCATGTGTAACAAATTTTACCTCTTGTTGGGGAAACAGTTGAACCATGGTGGCTGAAAATTAGTGTTTTGAAGCCAATCACTTTAACACAAATTATCACAATTTTGTCATATCTCAAATAACTAAAACTGCAAAACTGCGGTGTTACAATGGAAAGTGACAGACAATTTTATCTAGAGACATTCCTATGGATTTTTCCTTTTTGTTAGCTTTTTTTAAGCACACCGCATTAAACTTCTCTAAAGAGAAGTACAAAGACACAAACCATCCAATGAACCTTGCAACAGTCTGGCAGCAGCAATCATCCAATCAACAAAAATGTGAGTTAAAGCTTTTCTCTAGCATTCTAGTGGTAGAGGTGGAATAAGTTTTCTATTCTTATTTTTTTTCACAAGCTGCTTGGAACTTTTAGAATAAATGATGCAGAGTAAACTTCCAGCATTGAAAACAAGTATTAACCAAAATCAGTCTCTGGTCAGGGTTTGTACTTATATCTACTTTCTGCTGTAGGAACTGAGATCACTTACTGTGTGCCTGATAAAAGCTTCCCACATTACTTCCTGATAAGTTTATTTTTACCATGTGGTAAATGTACTCTTCACCCTGCAACTAATTCTTAAAACTTAGGGCTGTTAATTAAGTCTGCAAGCATTGTGGCTCAATATGGATAGGATATATGCTGATATCAAATTTCATATGTGATTAAGAATTATTATTTAGGATTAATTCAGCAAGGGAATGTCAGTTTAAAGCCTAAAAAATGTCTGTCTTGCATCCTTTTCCTAAGAAAAAGCAAAGTCATGCTTTTCTTTGTATGGGTTAAAGTATCATATTGCAATATTTTAATTTCCCTTTTCTTAGGCTGGAATATGATAGGAAGACGAAACTTCAATATGAATACTGAATTCAGGAAGACGTATTACTTTACTATTTTGGCCTAGATTAGTGTGCAGTACTAGTCTCCTTCACTTGTACTTTAGAGTAGTATGCTATTATATGTACGTACATCCATGTGGAAGGAGAAGCCTGTCATCCTTTGGGGTTTTTTTTCTCTGAATTCTTCACTTCTGCCTAACTTCTCACAGAACAAGGTAAGATGGAGTTTAGTTACAGTGAGTATTAATGCCTTCAGGTTTCTAAAAAGATCCAGAAAAGTCATTGTAAAACTTCATCCCTCCTTTTTTCCTGGAATCTTGCTGTTGTAGACCCCTTTTCAACACCTCACCCCGCCCCCTCTTACTCCCCCAAATCAAAACAGCAAATGAGCTCTGATGGGAGGTGTTCTCTATGGATAATTACTCACCCAATGGCCATGATTGTGTCAAGTCTTCTGGAATATTTTCTTTGACTGAAATACTTTTTTCTTTTCTCCTTTTTTTTAATATCAAAAGTATGAGTGCAATTTTTCTTCATTTTGGATCATCTTCCCAAAAGGTTTTTCCATAGAACACAGGACAATCATTTAACAATGTATTAAACATATCACTTGTACACAAGCTAAGGTTTCAATTACTATTAGCAGAAATTAAAGCTGAACCTCAGAAAACAGTTCATTAGTCTAAATGAAATGCGTCGATGGCCTTGGAAGAATCTGTGTATGCTAAAACGTATTAGATGTATTTACCTTCTTGGCAGGCTAGATTTTAAGGGCATGGAAACAGAATCTCTTGCCCACAAAGGTTTAAATTTCTGATACTGTTTTGCTTTCCCTGTAAACTATTATAAATGTCTTAATATGGCACTTTTATTGGAACTTCACTTTTAAAACCACTTTCTTAAAGGGAGGAGAAAAAAAAAGACAAGACATGAATATGG
The DNA here is from genome assembly GCF_026419915.1 of Harpia harpyja. Classification (NCBI taxonomy): domain Eukaryota; kingdom Metazoa; phylum Chordata; class Aves; order Accipitriformes; family Accipitridae; genus Harpia; species Harpia harpyja. The sequence continues at coordinate 21,723,603 of NC_068955.1, read as the reverse complement.
GAAATTAAAATATAATGGTTTCTGTAAATGCTTTGTGTAACCTTTGTGCAGAAAGACTTGGCCATTTAAACTTTGTTTGTCAGTTTGGATCATTTTATTGATTATCTGGCAATGAATGCTAGTAAGCAGATTGACATTTTGTTTCTTGGACTCTGTTTCTCATATGGAGGTTATTAGCTGGCTATTTTGAGACGGAAAAAAATGTTAGCTTTATAAATAAAAAGACTCTTTATGGCTTAATTAGTAGGTTTTTTGCAAGCACTTCAAGTACTTCTCTCTAAGGTCTCAAATCTTTCCACATAACATGGAGTAGTTTACAGGATCATCTGTATGACCTCAAAGCAAACCTTATTTACATTGTTGTCAATGTAAATGTTTTCTTTAAGATGACTGGGCTCTATCATATGTCTCATCTTGTTCTGCAGGCTCTTATTTTATTCTGCAATTACATATTCTTTTAACTTAACATTGTGATTCATATGAAGAGATTTTCTTTTGTTGTAAAAAGTTGGAAGCAAAAATCCTGTCTTTCGGAAGACTCGTCTAGAAAAGTTGCTGCATAAACATTATTAAAAGTACCATAAAGTTTTGTTACATTTTTGCATAAATAATCTAGCATAGCTGCTCAGCTGACTGGCAGAGTGAATGTTGACTAATACGATCCTGTTGAACCAGCATACATTTTAGTTCAAGTATTCTAGATTCTGGCTGGGATTCAGTATTCAGCAGAGTGAGTGAGTCCCAGATGTGGAAAGTTTATTGCATGTTTTGCCTTGTATATTTTTTCTGTAATGTATTTACTTATCAGACCTGTTCTTGTTTTGTTTTTTTTTTCTCCTGTCTGGATGAAGCTGGCAAGTAAGATTGCCACACAGTGTTAAGAGTTGCATGCATAAATGAGATCTGTGTAATGGATGCCAGCATGTGAGATAAGATGACTTAACTTTGTGTGCGCTATAGCAGTAGCAACACACAAGCCAGAAAACCCACAGAAAGCACAGATCTGATGCAAGATTAAATATCTAAATTAGCAAAGAATTCTGTGCAAGAAAACAAAGGTACATAGGAAAACTTGGGCATAAACTTGAACTTGGTTAACTAGCTTTTCCATACAGTTGAGGAGAAATAAGATGATGAGGATGGCTAATATGATTGATTCAGTAAACAAAATTGTCTGCTCATTGGCATTTGTGGGGTGGACCTGAGATTGACAGAAATGCATTCTAGATAGGTAGGACAAAAGTCTTAACTGATAAAAATACTTTGGGAATTTTTTTAAATGAAATATGAAAAATCATGTCATAGAACTCCAGTTTTAAATGCAAATATCACTTCTGCTGCAATTTTTTAGCCTGCTTGATTAATAATCTTTATACTTTAGTCACTGAATAAAGAATAGTGCGACGAGCGAGGGAAGTCAAGCAGTCGACTCAATGTGAGTGATAAAGCAAGCTTCAGCTTTACTGCAAAACCTTCACATATTTATAACACTATAACAACACTGTACACGCGCATAAACATAAGGCATAATTGGTTGTATTAACTAAAACATGCGAAACTTGTCTCAGTCTAATTGGTCAAGATAAGCTGCCGAATTGAGGTTCTTTGTGCCAAGTTCCCTTTATCGTGGAATGCGCACCTGTGTTCTTCTAATTGGCATCTTTCTTTTTTTGTCTTCTTGTTTATTCTGTTCAAGGCCTTCTAAAGGCGTCTGGAATACTTTTGCGACCGTTAGCTAAATATGTGTCCGCAACAATTCCCCCGTTTTTGTTTTTTCATCAATTGTTTCCATCAATAAGTTCTTAAACTTCGTTGATGCCAGTGGAACCCCCTATTAAACCTGTGAAAAAGGGATTGCTTGGTGCTGCTGTATGGAGGCATAAGCAAACTTGTCCGGTCACGTCAGCCAGGGTCATCCAGATGTTTTCTTTGGCTTGCGGCAGTATCCGTGACTACATCCAACCGAGGACTGTGAGGAAGATGGACCATCCATACATTCTTGTGCCGTCTTGCACCGCAAACTCAGCCCAGCAATCGGTAGGTGCCAGCTTTATGTGGGCGTCCCCACGTAGGCAACGATGGCCTTGCCGTACACCAGCCCGATGCTCTTCAGGAAATCCCGGTATTTATACATTTGCAGAGGAACGGATTTCAGCACACGTGGCCAGTGGGTGCCAAAATCCGCCTCGGTTGCAACATGGGGAGCCTATGACGCATGCACTCGCTGGCCAGGCGCGCTGCACGAGTCATAGCCATCCTGTCTACTGGTTCATGGGTTTTGTGATGCGGTTGCAATGCACAGAGAATCTTGACCTGTTATGTTGGCCAAGGTAACCTACAAGATCTATGAGCACAATTAATTAAACACAGTAAAAGCAACATTATACCTAATAAAATACATAAGAATAAAAGAAACCCCGATTTTTAACAAAGATACAAACCAACTCCTAAGTCCCCATCCTGCAGCTAAATGCTGTAAGCCGAAATGACAGCTTTCTTAATTGCGTTAAAGCTCTTGCAGCTCCTTCTTGCCTCTGCAGTTCTGTTATCTTGTTTATTAATTGCTCCACTGTCCAAGTTCCTCATGTCCGTTTTTTTTTCTGGTGGTTCAAAGTCCGTTTATACTGCAGCTGTCACATACTCCGGCCCACTCATGCTAACTGCGGCCTACTTATGCTAACTCTAAATAATCAGGCTCAAAGAAATGTCTCCCATTTTCCATGAAATCTCCCACAATTCCTTTTTTTTTTTTTTTTTTTTTTTGTGCAAGCCAAGTTACATGAAATGCTTTTGCACTCATACGTTCAACTATTTTTATAATATATGGTACAATCATTACAACTGCTAATATTACAATTAAAATTAAGCCATGCATAAGCAAATCTTTCAACCATCTCGTAATTCTTAAACTTGTTAGTCATCCACTTAACCCTGTGTTAGTTATCGTGAGTCTTTTACTGGGAATCATATTGATATCAGGTGTTAGTAACGTAAGTTGTCCGAGGCTACATGGCCTCCCGTTAAGTTTCGATGGAATTCTCCCTCACGCTCTATCCCCACAAATTAAAAACATCCCTGCAGGTAAAGCAGCTGGAATAGAAAAAAAAAGCGTGATATTCTGGAATAGATATAGTTACACCAAGCTGTAGCATTTCTATATACAGGCAAAATAGCATTTACATTCTGACCCTTTCGAGTGGTGTTATAGGTGTAATTAAACATCACACAGGCATTCATGATGACTGATCCTGACACCTCTAACTCTTGAAGTTCTTGCATTACTTGAGGCAGGTGTGCATACACACCGTCCCAATTATCGACACAGGATTGTGGGTTAGTACAAAGGGAAAATTCAGGCATTGGATCTGGCCAGGTGTCTAGAGGTAACCCCACCAAAGAGGTAGAAAAAGGGTTTTCAGGGGTAGCGACAGAAAGATATATAGTTTCTTGATGCGTAATGTTCGTCAAAGTTACCCATACATTCTGTTTTGGTTGTTGGATCATCCATTCGTCACTTATGTGTGTCACCCATAACAGGCCAAATGCAGCAAGGAGGAGGAAAGCGGGGGGGGGGGGGGAAGGGGGGTGCATCAAAGGATACGGTTGGCGGTTTTTCTCGCTTCACAGCAGCCTCCTGATTCTGTAGGGTTTCCTTTAAGCATACGGTTAGGGAGGGTTGGGAACTGTCAGATGGCTGATTAATATCGGCAGTCCCAGGGAGTGGAGCAGAAGTCAAGGGCACAGGAGCCGGCAGACAAGCTCCAAAAGTCTCTCTCGCTGCATTATGTTTTTCTCCCTGCGTTTCCCCTTCGCTTGTGGTGGGAGAGAGAGCAGCAAAAGCAGACGCAGCCGCTTTACGATCTGCTTTCATTTCTTGCAGAGTTGTCTTAATTACTTTCATAAAGTTGCAAGACCTTTAACTTCTTTAGACCCGTTACTAATTTCATCCCATAGGGAGGTTCCGATAGCTTCCCAGGTACTAAGCTCAAAAGCTGTACCCGCAATAATTAAAAGGTTTCTGTCCTTGCTCCATTGTAAAAGCCGCTTTAAACAAGCTTCATCATATTTTATGCCTCTCTTTGAGAGTATATGTTGGAGGAGCTTAACTACTGCTTCTTCTTCTTTGGAAAGCGTGGATCCCATCTCCTCCCCCGACCTCTCGCCATTCTTGGGGGCTTTGCAGAGGGTCGCTCAGCTGCGCGAACTCCAGGCTCCGACGCTTTACTTTCGGCTCGTGCCCACCTCTGCTTCTCACGTCCCCAGCCTCCCGGTATCGCTGTTCTGCGATGCTTTGGAGGTTCCAGCAAGCTGTCGGTCCCAGCCATTTTCTTTTCAGCTTTATATTTTTTCATGCAGTTAATAACATCTCTCCAAGATTTCATCAATTTCTTTGCTGATTTATCATCATCAATTACTAAATCCCACAAACAATCACCGTAAGAACGCCACTCATCTACTTCAAACATACTTTCGGGGTCCTTAAAAAACCCTTTCACTCTCCCTAACGCGATTAATCCAGCCAGGTCTTTTAATTGGCTTACTCCCCGCTTTTCTAAAAAGCGTTTTAAAAGTTCGAATGCTACCTCGTTTTCCATTGCGCGCTATGTCGACCTTCTTAATTATCCGGTCAAGCGCAGCCTTTTTTCCCCGGGTAGCCTTCTGTCGGACGGCGAACCCCTTCCTTTTTGTCCTGGGTTCAAGCACGGATCAGGCGCGCCGCGACAGCGTCCGCCGATCTTTTGCTCCCTGGTCGCTGCTACCAGTGCTTCTCCGACCTCGCTGTCCGGTGAAGAACAAGGATGGGGTCCCTTGTTCGGGCGCCACTTGCGACGAGCGAGGGAAGTCAAGCAGTCGACTCAATGTGAGTGATAAAGCAAGCTTCAGCTTTACTGCAAAACCTTCACATATTTATAACACTATAACAACACTGTACACGCGCATAAACATAAGGCATAATTGGTTGTGTTAACTAAAACATGCGAAACTTGTCTCAGTCTAATTGGTCAAGATAAGCTGCCGAATTGAGGTTCTTTGTGCCAAGTTCCCTTTATCGTGGAATGCGCACCTGTGTTCTTCTAATTGGCATCTTTCTTTTTTTGTCTTCTTGTTTATTCTGTTCAAGGCCTTCTAAAGGCGTCTGGAATACTTTTGCGACCGTTAGCTAAATATGTGTCCGCAACAGAATAGAGCATATAATCATGTCTTGGCACTTATATTTTGTCAGCTGTTACATGCTGCTTTTTATCACATGGATGGCAATTCATGTATGGGCAGAAAGGGTAATGAGCAACATTTTTAATACAATGTAATTTAAAGTCCTGAAGCATAAATTCTTCAAAAGAATATGGGAATTCTTTTATATAATTCTTTTATAGGCATTACTCTATACATATGGTGGAGAATTTATGACTTTATTCTGAGCCCATCAAAAGCTCAAATGAAAACACCTACAACTATTTCTACCCAAATAAGCCTTCTGAGTTAAAGTTCTTATCACCCAGACTACCCAATTAAAGCCAAAACTAGAAAAAAAAGTGTAGCAAGATCACTTGTCTGCTGTTGCTCAAAGTTTGCACTTGAAAATGGTTGTGCCCCCAAAATGAAGTTCCTGCATGAAATCTTACCTGTGCTTCAGCCATAAAGGCAGAACTCTCAATTATTTCAGTATGACCAGGATTCTAGTGCTTGTGTTCATCTCTTCAAAGGCACAAGTAAAAATCTTTAAACTTAGGGAGCCCGACTCATGAAACTTAGTGTTGATACGTACTGCACTACTTCTTTCATAAGTCACAGAGCTATGAAAATCAAGAAAACAGGAAGTTAACTGGTAGAGGCACATACATCCCCCTGCCAAGGCGTATGTATCCCCCAGAGAACTACAACTAGCTACTCTGAAATACTTCAGAATATTCATAAAAGAATAATTTTATGCTATTCCTAGGAAATATACTACTGTAATACCAACAAAATAAATATTTTGGGTGGAGTTTGCTGCTACTGTATGTGGCCAGCCATCTGTATTAGAATGTTTTAAAAGAAGCTGCTATCACCAGATCTTAAACAAAAACAAAGCAAACAAACAAAAAAGCCCTATGAAAAATGTTTCTTATATGGTACGTGTTATATGCCTTTTTAATACAATTTTAACAATCTAGTTAAAATAATTAATTTTTAGATGCTAAGATTCCCTTATTCAAAAACTTAGTTTTTAGCTAGCAAGTTTCACCTGCATTTGGCTCAAGGTCATTCATTTTAAACAAATCTGTGGGTAAAGCACCTGCCAAGGCATTGAGCATGCTATAGCATACAAAAACATACCAGCAGTTTCAGGAGCTGAAGATCAATGGAAGCATCATTTTTCCCTTCTTGTGAGTACCTCCAGGGTCCTTCTGTGTCCCCTAAATACTAGCTAAACAGCAGGGGTCATGATTGTGTGGTGCAAGTGGATGGACCAAACAAAAGAGAACCAAAACTCTGTTGCTATAGGTTTCTCCCATAGCAGGGGCAGTAGCTTAAGTCTCCTTTACAAACTACTGACTTCATGGAGTTTCTAGGCACTTGAAAATATTGAGACATCCATTACTTTTACAAACTTTGGCTAAATTTGGCCCACAGTGGTCATAGGATGTTAGATCAATGAACAAGCAATTTAATCAAAAAGTTTTATTTCCCAGAGGATGGTAGTGGTAAAAGGCAGTAAGCAACTTGTTCTTGCCCCAACTGGGTTCAAAGTAGTTGTTGCTATGAAAGGGATGCACGCAGATTTAAGACAAACACAACTTCTGTTGCAGACAAATGAAACATTTGACACTTGTGGCCTAGAAATTCTGAGAAAATAAAACTGAAAAATAATGAATTACAGAAGCTAGTAAGACCTGTATTTGCAGATAACTAGATGGAAGACTGTAACCATGCTGACCCACAAGAGAATATTTCAGTACTTGAGTTTGTGGGTAATAAAATAGTAATTCGAGAAGATGAAAGAAGGTATGTTAAAATGTCTTGTTGGAGACCCAGTAATGGTGCAAGGGACTGTAAGTGAACAAAGGACATCAAAACGTGAAACGGCTTTTGAAACACGTAGCTACTCCTGTTATCTTGGGATCAAGCTTAAATGCCAATTTTAGAGAAGTTTTTCAGAACTTTTTTTACTACATTTGATTTGGGGGGCAGAGAATGTCTTAAGTGTAGAATAATAGACTTCCTAATGCAAGCTCAAGCCTGATATGGCACAAGTGAGGTGCCCAGCCTCTTATTTCTTCCTGTTACAGGGACTGTGCTATGTTGCAATCAACTCATCTTTGCCCGCTTCTACAAGCATCTTCATGTTTCCATGCATCACTCCCCTATGGAGCGTGCTTTCCAAGTCAAATCATCAAATCCTTACTTTCATTTGGCTGATCTGTTTCTGTCTTGCTGCTCTTATTAGCCATTATCAAAAGGAAGCTAATTTAATATCGTTTGCTCCATTCTCTTAAAGCAGCCCTAATACGTCCCCTCCAAACTTACTATCTAATAATTTTGCATACATTCTGGTGCATTTTTTTATGTTTCCCACCCTCAGCTCTCTTGTCTCTACTTGAATTGTGAAAGGTTTTTTGGACAGGGTTTGGCTTACTTATATTTAGTAACTTTACAGCACCTGGCATAAGCAGAACTCTTGGGGTCTGTGGATGTAATTGTAATACTTAGAAATAAATAATCTGAATTGGCTAAAGGGCTGGAGTAAGATCTGTGTCCATTTCAGAGCTGAGATCTCTGAATCACATGCATGTGGTTCTCCTGCAGGCACCTGAATATAGCATGGTAAATGTTTTGGGTTTCTTTTCCCTATTCATGCCCCATTTGTAGCTACATTCTCTCATGGGATACAAGCAGCTTCTGTGGACTTCAATGGGAATTATTCATACTCTGCAAGTGGAGAGCAGAGCCCATGACTGGACTGAAGCCAATGTTCTTTAAAAGTTCACATGCCTTGTATTGGTTCTCTAATTTAGACTCCTAACCAAACAAAGTGGGGGGTGGGGGAAGGAATGAAAAATAGTAGCAGCTGTTTCAGTAAAAATTCTAAGGGTTAACATAACATGATGTAAACTATTTCATCTGTTCTTCCTACTTGCCCATTTTAATCAGAAATGAGTAAGTAGAGCCTTATATGCAGTGAACTTGAAGAATGCTAATGGGATGTCTGCATCGTGTTGTACTTGGAGTACTTATGCCAGAATAGGAAAGCCTTTTATGCTGTAATTCTCAGAGACAAGAAAAAGGCTTTCTGAAGAGTTACTTTAAATTTAAACTCTCATTCTAATGTTAGACAGCCTGTTGGATCTCCGAGTTAAAAATTGCTTCAGCATTAGTTACTAGAGCCAGATGTAACATTGACCTTAAATGGTAAAAGCTCCCAAGAGTGAAAGAGAGGCTGGCCTGAGGGGAAAAAGAGGAATAACTGAAGTTTTAGGTAAGTAATCTCTATAACGGAGAATAAGCTCTTTTTCAGCTGTGAAACAGAACGGAACCATATTTCCTCCTTAAAGGTACAGTACCTTGTTGTTATGATACTGAGTAGTTGGTTCTTTCTACCTCTTCCCTCCCACCCCCTTCAAATTCTACCTCTTCTTCAGATTTTAGCTGCTTAAAAAGTGGGTGTAGTTAACGAAACCTAGTTCTTCTTACGTACTGTTTGGGAACATACAAGAATGAAAAAGAAAAAGCTGTGTTAATTATACTGAGACTTGATTAACAAAGGTACGTAGTCAGTAATTCAAGGCAACCTGACTCACAGATACTGTCATCTGTATTGTGATAACCATTAGAGAGTCTTAGTTAATACAGCAATACATGTTATGGGGAAACAGATATTTAACAGATTTCTTTTTTTTTTCTTTTTTTTTTTATTGTATGACTTTCCTTCCCACATGCTTGCTTTTTAACAGTGACGGAGATGTTAATTTTGGTGGATTAGCTGCTTGTGTCTGGAACCTATCTTTTAAAAAGGTATTTCCAGAGCCATTTCTTTATACAGTACGTGTTTGGTTTTAATCCTATTAGATGTAAATTAATACCATGAAGTTTTGTCTAGTTGGAATGCTGTACAGGAAAAAAAACCAACACCTTCAAATGTTAAAGCATGTTTGCTTTAATATGAAAAATAACAATATTTACATTTCCTGGTATTTTGGTCTTTAGTTTTATCTGTGCTATTTGGTAGGTACTCTGCACTGAAGTGTATTTTATTTCCTTGGCAAATTAAAACACTTTCTTTTTGTCTTACTAATGTGTGTGTGTTAAGCTCTTCTTTTCAGGCAGCAGTATGTAAACAGCTTGAAAGAATGAGGTCAGTACAAGGAAATGATAGCTGAAATTGAAGACTCAGGTTTCTGTTACTAACTCAGTAACAACTTGTGTTAGTGAGTTGATTTTTCAAATTGTATGTAGCATGGTTTTGTTTGGTGAAAAAAATCTCTGCAATCAGCAGCGAATTTCCATCTTTGTGGAGTGATTAGACAGTAGTTTTTAGTTTATGCTATGCAAAGGTTGGGTGAATTTAAAGTTCTGAGCATAGACCGTTCCTGCAAGTACTAACAGTTCCTGCATTTATATTTGATATGGTAGGTGTTGTGTATACTTTAATGAAATTTCACTTCAAGAAATTTATCCACCTTCAAGAGAATGTGATAAATGAATCTTACTTGTTAAAACATTTCAGCTCTGTTTGCAAAACTTGCGATTAATTTTCCTTTTATTTTTCTCTGGACTATCATTAGTGAACAGGTTAGTACTTTTAGGTTAATCTCCTAGCTGACCTTCATGTTTTAAATCAAGAATTATATCCCAAATCAACAATTATGCTAAACTTGGAGCTTAATAATTTAACAATGCAACCCATAGAAATCTAAGTTTATTAGACTTAACAGTGGAAATTAAGAAACAGTCCAATATACTAAATGCTGAATACTAGAGTCCTTGCTCTTTCAATATTCTTGTATTTTCTAGCCTCCAAAGGCCCTCATTCTGATTTGCTGGTCTTGCATGTGTTACCTTCCTTGTGACGTTTTATGCACCCCTTCAACTTGTGCAAGTATGTGCAACTTTAGACGGTATTTAGAAAGCATCTAAGTTTTAATAAGTTATTTTTAACTTTGTGTATGGACTGGAATAACTAATCTGCATCTAACTTCTCCATGTCTGAACTAAGTATATACTTCTAATATATGATATCTTGTAGCATTTCAGCAACTGTTGTTCTTATTCCATACAATTCTTTTTTATTTTTTAACTTAGAATATATAAAATAGTGCCCATGTGTAAATTTATCTTCAGTAAAGATGTTATGATGACAATAAGTGTAATTTAATACAAAAAGTACGAGTTGCTCATTTGTACATCTATTTAACTTATATAATAACACGTACAATGTATTTAACTTACATAAATCCATCTGCTTTACATCCCTCTGGATTAAGCTCTAAATTGGCTGCAAACATGAAACCTGTACACCTCCCTCCTATCTTTTTATATGTTTGAGTCAGATTTAATAACTATAGTCCTATTTACCTGGGACCAAAGCAATGGAAGTTAAGAATTACCTAGCAGCCAGATTCATAGTTGCAATCTTTAGCACCAGCTTCTTCCATCCTCCTTTGGATCAGTCTGCTTTCTGACAGCTTTTAATGATAGTATGGTGTCAAATCACTTTTTGAAAAGCTGGATAAGACAGAGTGTGGCAACTGAGGTATCGGGAGTTGGTACTGAGAAGAGATAGACGTGAAAGCTTCTCATTTCAAGGATCACGTGTATGTTCCTTACGTGTCATAGAGATCTCTTGCCTCATCTGTTTGCTGTTCTTAGAGAAGTGTATAAGTCCAGGAAAAAGAAGCATCAAATGGTTTCTAAGTGGAAGGGGAAAGAAAATCCTTGCTGTTTCAAGGTTTGTGGGTTATTTAAAGATCTGGGGGATTTGTGGGCAGAGAGATCTCTCTTTTCTGTCTTAACTTGCAGCCTTCCTGTAAATTAAGCAGAAGAATTTCGTTGTGATGTGTTCTCTGCTTGTACTTCCTTTGAAAAGTGGGTCAAAGAGATGTTTTGGATCTCAGTATCACTGACAGAAAGGAAATCTGAGTGGGTGATGGATCTTTGTAAGCTTATAAACTAGTGACTCAAGACATGAATTATTGCTTGTGTACCTGTGTAGTGGTATGTTATGGAGAACTAAGACTGTGACTGTTATGGTAGCACTTCAAAATAATAACTCAGTTTCCCTCCCTGGAAAGTATGTCCTAAGAATTCTGAAAAGGAGGGGGAGATTTGATACTTAAAGCAAGTGGACCTGTAGCCTCAGGTTTTGTTGGAGAGCTTGGGCTCTAACAGCATCCCTGGATTTAATCCTCTTCAGTAGGTAGATGTTTCTTTTTTTTTTTTTTTCTTTACTTTTGTGTATTTCAGTGTGTCTATCGTTAATTTTACAATCTGAAAAATAATTGGGGAAATTTTATTTTACTTAGAAATTACCAAATGTATTAAGTATCTGAAAGATTTAAAGAGCAACAAAACCAACAACAACGACCACCTCCCCCCCCCCTAATAGCTGAAATCAAGAATACCTTCCCATCTGCCAGAACTTTTACCTCCCCTTAAAATGTACAAAACCCGAAGTCTTTAGGTATCACAAGTCATCAGGGACATGTAATATTGTAGATATGATCAACTGTGGGTTTGGACAAGTAAGGCCTGTAGAATGATTTTTCTTTTTTTTTTTTTATGCTAAGCACGGATTGCTTGGAGGGGGGAGCATGAGAGGGGCAGGGAGGGAAACATGCAAACTTGGCAGCTAATGCATGCCAAGTGTGTATGTAAACATGAAAGTTTCTTTCCCCAACTAATGGTAAAGCATGTTCTTTTGTGTTTTGTCATGATGCAAAGTTATACTTTAGAATCACTGTACTGTCCCCCAATTTACGTGCAAATATACTTATCTTGGTGATTGTCCAAACGGAGCCACTATCTCATGGCTATAAAATGGGGTCCAGTGGGCTAGTAACTGCAATTTCAGCAAAGAGCAAAGGAGTTGAAAAGTTGATGTAACAAACAGTGGTGGTGGGGAAAGCAGTTTATGTAGGAGTCACACACTTTTTTCTTACCAGTTATAAGGTTTTGCATTGTGGAAATGGATACATGGTAGAAATTCTGTGCTGCTGAGTCAAGTACAGCAATTGCTTTGGGCTAGGGGCTTGCCTTCAGAGTAAAATTATTGCTGTTTATATAATTCTGCAGAATGTTTTGTAACACTGAAGTTATACAGGGGGAATTTGGCTCTGAGCCTTTGCTTTTGATATCATCACCAAAGTTTCCATTGACTTCGGGGGTGCCAGATCAGGCTCTTAATGAATACCACAAAGGTAAAAGCTATGTTAGTTAGCAGGAAATAGGAGTCTGAAATCTAGGAGAATTTGAATGGGAGCAGTGGGTCTATTTTCGCCCACCTTATTTTGGACTTAGAGGGATGCACTAACAAATGGTAGGATCCATAGAATGAGATCTCTTTCTGAAATTTTGGAAAAGAAAAATCTGCTATTTCATTTTCAAATGTTCCCCTGGTTTCTCTGTAATGTCTCTGAAAAGGCCTTTTTAGAAGGGCATGTATGTGTGCAGGTGGTGGAATACAATAAAGCGTGATATATTGATTAACATTTCCTGTTAAAACTTCCGAAGTTGTGCTGAACTGTGCTCTAACTGCAGAACAGAAAAATTAAAAATAAAGTGTCTAACCATAAGTTGAAGGAGAGCTTCTGGAGAGGAAGAGAAGTAATTTAACAATGTATAAAAATGCACACATGCTTCACAGTTTCAGCCACTGAATTTCCCATATTTTTCTTTTTAAATAGAGAAAGAATGTGACCAACCTTGGGGCTCATGAAAATTGTACAATATAATTAGGGGCCTAGTTGCAATGGAGGGTGGAGTTTGCCCCAGGAGGAGGTGCTAGGTCGAGTTGATGTTCTGCACATCATCTCAGACTGGAAAAATATCGGAAGCGAAGCTAAATACTCTGCTCAGTTCCCTATGCAAGTATAGTTGTGCCTATCATCTTGACTTCCCTGAGAGCTGTTGCAGTTAATAAACTTACCGTTCCTATTCTTTGATAAGTATAATCATCAGCACTGGTCCAAAAGCTTTTTTTATTAAGCACAGTAGTCAGTGGAGCAGACTGTAAAAAACCAAGCAAATGTATCAGAATTCCCAAGTATCTTAAAGCAAGACTGGGAGGCTTGAAAACTGCTCTGTGTTTACTCACTGAATTAAGTGAAAATATCTGTGAGGGACAGGGAGAAAGAATTTGTGTGGTATATTCTAGAAACTCAGTTTTTATCTGCATGTTGAGCTTTTGGGACCTGTTTGAAATCTCTCCTGCATAAAGCACAGCATTAAAATGTCCCTTCCAAAACTTGTATATTGTGTGCTAATGGAATAGACTCACTGGAATATTAACAACCTTGTACCCTTATAAGAAGCTCTTGGCATTTCCTGTTGGATTAATTTTTTTTTAAAGTCTCTGATATTTGCTGTTTAACAGATTTTAAATGTTTTTTTGTTGGTAAAATGGCAAACATCAACCAGCCCACTCTATACAAAGCTGATATATAATCATAACAGAAAGGTGAATAATACCTAAAGATCCCACAGGAAATCTGTCCTGTTGCTGCTTGGTGTTTCCATGTCTAGGAATGTGTTCAGAAATTACATTAAACACCAAGTGGTGTTTTTTCACTGATCACTTGTAGAAATGATACAGAACTTAAAAGACCCACAGAAAAATACTATACCAGAGAAAAGTAGCCTTTCTTATGAAAATGATGAATTGTATTAAACCACAAAGCAGGTCAAACTCTCACTTCTTGTAAATCACTGTTGCTGTGTTTGGAATGTGCCAAGCTTTGCCTGTGTGCGTGAGCTAAGGGTCTGTCTCAGCGGATTTTGATCCCTCCTGAGAATCTGGCTCCACCTAATATGAAGACAATTTCCCTTTTCTGTTGCTTAACAGGTAAAGATCAGAGTTGATGGAAAGTTTTTCCCTTGAGAGCAGGACCTTGTAAATTTCTTACACATCTTTTTACAAAATGGGCACAAATCAACAAAGTTTTTCACCTAATCTTGTTCTCAGGTAGTAGTTAGTGATATGCTTTCTCAGAACAAAATCCTTTAAACTCACAATATGCCTGACACTTACCTGTCTGCTTGTATGATTCAGGGGTTGTGAAGTTTGGAGGTTTTTTCTTCCTTTTGAAGGTGGGTACTGTACAATCATCTTGTGTACTTATCTTCTGAGCATCTGCTTAGAAAATAAAACAACATGCCATTTTGACATCCAAGAAAGTGCTATAAAAAGTCTGTTGCTATGTTTAAATGCCTACACTCAGTTGCTATAGCAATAAAAATATAAAAAATGATGTACAACTTGCCATAGTGCATTACCAGCCCTTTCTGGGACAGGGAGATTGTGGGACTGAGAATATGACAGAGATGCTCAGTATATTAGAGGGCGGAGTTGCAACATAGTTCCAGGTGCCCTGTGCTATTATCTGTGAGCAAAATGTGGCCTAACTGTATAAATCCCAAAGTGGCTGTGTCAAAAGGGACAGTTGGATCCCTACTTAATTCAGTTGCTTCTTCATGACTTGTGTGACAGAGCTCAATACTTCGAGCAACTTCCCATTTCTCTGCAAGAGAAGTTGCTGAAAATGTTGACCTTTCTCTAAATTCCTCCAATGGTATCAAGTGTGAAAATCAGTATACAGAGTGCATCGGACTGTGTAGATTTCCTCTCTGTAACATTACAATAGTCAGTCTGAAATGCCCTTGCTCCTGGGGCAGCTATGGGAACCCTGCTATCAAAAAGAAAAGAAATGAAATAGTAGCTAATGGAATCCTTAGCATCTCTCTGGGGCTCAAAGCCTTGAACATTCAGTTGCTTCATGAAGAGAGCAGGAAATTCAGCTTCCTTCATTAAACATAGCAAGTAAAGGAAGACATGTTATTTTGGCAACTATAAGTTCAGTTATGGAATTGAATTGTTACTTCAGGCATTTCTATGCCTTGTTCTCTCTTCTGCTGAGGAACAAGTTAGGGAAAAAAAGACTTGGAAAAATTGGAACCTTGTTTGAAAGCAATATAACTGTTCTGTTCTCTTTATTCCTAATTGAAGAATCCTCAAGGTTCAAATGAGATTGGCTCTAACTGCGTAACAGTGTGCTGTTCACTTTGAATATGGTAATCCACAACTGTCATGTAATTATTTCAAGCATTTTGCTTAACATAAACTTTGAAGTCCAATTACGAGGTCTGATATCAAGAATGTATTAGTGGTAGAAATATGTATTTTTAATTTTTGTTAGTTGTTAGATAGCGATTAATACTCTTGTTCAAGGGTCATTATGCTGGTGAACACATAGATCAAGTGATTCTTGGAGGCACTATGCTACTCTATAGTTTGAGGGCACACCTAAATCCTCTAATATTTCTAAGTACATTTGGGCTACTTTATTTTTGTAAAAAGTCTGAATAAACTACTACCATGTACATGGCTTATACTTTTTCTCAAAATAAGAGTTGCAATGTTACATAGATAGTAGCACCCCTCTCATTTCTGCTACAGAATAGCTGCTATTTGCAACCTCATTACAGTATTTTTCTGTAATTAATTTTGAGCATCTTTGGGATTTAATTTTAATACTTCAATTTTGTTTTTAACAGTTGAGAAATTCTGACATTTTGTAGCTTTATAGTTGCACAAACTTCCATGTTCATGGAAGTGTGTGTCTTTCTCAACCTCTTTGTGGATTCTTTGTTTACTTTCCTTCTCAACTGTTCTGCACAGGGTACTGGACAATCACCTTCCAAATGGGTTTATTCCTAAACAAAAATGTCAACAGGACTGATTATGGGTTTGGTTTGTTTTGCCCTTTTTTTTTTTTTTTTTTAACAGACCTCATAGAGGAGTACAAACATTAGATCTATAAATATTTATTTATACTCAGTAAATTTTTCTTAGAATTCTAATGATTATCTTTTATGTCAAGCTTGGGAGATGCTTCTGTGGTTACACATACTGTGCCTGTAAAATTAACACATCTATGCTTTGTTTACAGTGTTATAACTTTTACTGTTGACAATACCTGGTTATATGAATAACCTAAATGGGGAGGGGGAGAAGGCAACGGGAGGAGATGTGTGAAATTTGTAAACTGTAGCTTTTAGGTTTCATGAAACTGTCAAATACTTGAAACACAAAAACCTGATTGTCCTTATAACTGTCCTATATATATAGCACCCTTACTACAATTGTTATGATGTCAGTTTATTCTATATTTCAAAGCTGTTCTATATAGTCTCTGTTTCAGATGCTGTACTGCTGAACTTGCATCTGCCATGGAAATGCAAACTGCCAGATACCTGCCATTCCCTGGGTCAGCTTTGGTTGAAACTGATCACCAAGCTTCAAAAGTTATTGCAGTGCAGGGGGGAAGAGGGAGAGTTGAACAGACAGCATGACTACATAAGCTTTTTTTCAGGGAAAAAAGAATTATATGGCTATTTGTTAGAGACACATTTCTCATTATGTGTTGTCCACTAGCCTTCTTTAAGTGTTAGCTATGCATTTATTCTTTCCAAAATCTATTTTTGGTCTTGTTTTCCTTGGAATAAAAATTATGCTGTTATTCTGGTCGTCAGCCAAGTATCCTTCCCCCTTCTTCCCTGCCCTCCCTTCATTCCCTCCCAGTAGCCTTTGAACTTCTCCAACTTGTTGATTTTGGCAAGAGAGGATCTCAAAGGTATTATGTTCCTACAAGTGATGATCAGTGGTGTGGTAGGAGAGGAGAGACTCAGCTTAGTGGTGCTGGGGGAAAGGCTCCACTGTGAGCTGAAATTGTCATTGATTCTGTTTGATCTGCCAGCTGGCAACCTGGCATGTGTGAAGCTTAAAACCAGGCACAGCAAATGCTGTCTCTTGTTCCTCCAGACTGGCAGGAGACTAGGAGACACATGAACTTGTTATGAGGGAGATAAGATACAAAATCATTAAAATAAAATACCTGAAGAACAGGTTTTGTTAGCTCAGCTGCATAGAAACAACTTGTTTCTTAATGTAGAGAGACATAGGTTACAAAACTGTCTGTCTGTGCACTGATATCTTAACTTTATTTTGGAAAACTTTTGCAAATGTGTGTGAAACAGATCATGAAAGCTACATGCTGATAACTGTCCTGTGCTTTCACACTAAGTTCTAATAGTTGGTGGGAGTCCATATGTTTGTCTTCTTTCCAAAGCACTGCAGAGCACTGTTAGATTGTAAAACAGACCCTCATCTATTTTGCAGATTTTTCCATCAGGGCTGCAATGCCTAAAGGGAAAAGATCTGAGGTTTCTGCAGTCATTGGGAACAGGCTATAGACTCTACTCAGTCTGCTCTTCAGGCATGTCAGTCAGGCTCATGGGAATATTGTTAGTGGACAGGTTCTTCCCATGGTGAGTAATTGTCAGCTGAGTAGAGGCAGCCATTCTAATTAGACTTTCCTTATGCGACAGAGGTTTTGAAGCTCAGCCAGGGAGAATAAAGTAATATTCAGAGACAGCAGCCCTCATCTGCTTTCTTGTCATTTGAAGAAGGCAGCTGAATCAGCTCAAGAATCTGTTCCCTGAAAATTTCCTTGCATCTGAAGTGGTTTCTCCACTAATGGTGTCCCTTTGTTTGTGCATATACAAGGTCAATATGCAAGCTCTAAGGTTGGTAGAACTCCAGGAGTTCCACGTCACGGACACGGCTCACTTGCACCTGTTCCTTTAGGTACCCTTTTAATCACCTGTCATAGATTTGTTTTTTTCTTGAAAATATACAGCAAAATACTGGACTCTTTCTCTGAAGATTACTCAGAGTATGCAAATACTGGTTTTACGGATTAGATTATGTGTACTTCTCCTCCTGCCCTTGATTTCATGGGTTTTGCAGAACATTGGGAAAACCAGCAACACTAAACAGATGCTCACAAAACCCAGAGATGGTGATCCTATTAAGGAGCCCCCCCTCTGGCTTCCTTCAGCTTGCTTCAGAAATTTCTAGAGGCCCTTTTTGTTGAAGTTAACTTCAGTAAAAAATGGCAGAATAAGATCTCATTTGTTCTTAATCAAACTGACTACATACGTTATTTCTGTTAGCCACTGCTTAGTTATTCTGTGATTATTTGAAAGAAATTAACCTGTGGTAACATCCTGTTTTCTTTCTTAGCTTGATCATCTGTTTGGAAGGAGTTGTTTGTTTTGCTTAAACAAACAAAAAAAACCCTTTTCTGTCTAGATAACATTAAATTTGTTTCTTTTTATGTTCAAAACAGAAAGCTCATGCCTACAGCTTTCCAACCATCAGCCTGCTGAATTTTCACTGTCCTTTCTTCACCTGTGCTACAGGGCATTATGCTGACCATGACAGTTGCAGACCTTAAATTCCTCTGATAGGTAATATCTGGCTTTCTGGTTGCATTTTAAATTTTACTTCTGTTATTTGAAACAGTTGGACTAATTTGTCATTTGTGGGTCTCATTCAGTGAAGTTAATAGGAGTCTTGTGCATGTAAGAGTTACGTAGGTCTGCTACTTTTTATTCTGACATATTTTAAAAATATTTCAGGTTTTTTTTGTTGATTAACATGTATGTTGACTATTTGCTAGTTTTTAAGGTAAGTATTGCTTCATAAACTAATTTTAAATTAAATGTTCATAAAAAATAGTATAAAAGTTATAGATGAGAAGATATGGGATACCAAGACAACATTTATATAACACCAATTTCTGTGTTCATACACTCTTCTATTGAGGACAACAGTGATAGCTTACTGTCTGTGAAAATATTAATCCTTTGCAGTCCAGATCAGAAACTGAAGTTAATGAACTAAAAGATAAAAAGTGTTGGATTGTCTAACTGATATCCAAAAGCTATATTTTTGTCCATAACTATCAAACATAATTCCCACTGAGTTCAATGTTCTGCCTAGATGGGTGTTCAGGGATGGAAGTTACATCATAAAACTCAGTATGTAACTGTGCATTCTTGCTAACTGAAAGTGCAATATGGTTTGGGTATGTGACAAAAGTGAGATTTAGTTCAGAAGTGCAGAAGACCAGACAGCTACTGTTAGGTAACATGATGAGTTTTACTATAGTGAATTTAATAATTAGGATGCATCCTGAAGCAGTATTACACAACACCAACCTCTGATAAACAGTCCAGGTGAAGAAGTAAGATACAGTGGCCTTTCACTTAAGTGCGTTGGGGAATGATCATTTCTTCTTCACAGTGGTAAATCTTAGCTATATTAGCAAGTGTTTATTTGAAAAAGCTGAATAATTATGTTGCTAGTATTTTGAATGCTCTGAGGTTCTTAAGTAGATCTTTTGAACCCCCCCCCCCCAAACTCAACTTTCCCCAAATATTTGCAGAATATAGTGAAAGATGTACTGTTGTACAGTGAAAATATACAGTGAAGAACCAGATCTCTTGAATAGTTCAGAGCTGAACTGTTGCATCCCTTGCTTTCTTAAACACACAGTTCTAGTATTTTCTGCTGCATTTGCGCTATGAAATAATGATTTAAATTCATGAATTTTCAATGTTCTGCTCAGTTATAAAGATTGAGTAATGTACCAATGTCAAGGATATTCAGCATGTTTTCAGTATACTCCCTAAGGAATATTAACCCATCATAGCAAGGGTTACAACTCTGTAGCTTTGTGAAAGTCAATTGAACAAATAATTTCTGCATGTCTTTGCTGAATAAATTGACTAGAAAAGTTATGTGACTTACTAACACCTGATTTTTGGCTTGGTATAGTTGCAGAAATACAAATGAAGACAGAGTATGAGCCTGATGAGTAAACTAAATAAAATTCTATTACTGCACTCTGCTGCAAAAATTGAAGAAGAAACTGTAATTTTAAATACCAAAACCACTAATATTGTGTAACTGGTTACTCTGTCATTGAATATTCATGAAGCTCTGTACTACAATGTTCAGTTAAGGTATTGGTTGTAATAAAACAAGCTATGTGATTGAAATTTGCTTTTTGCTTCAACTTAGTTCAAAAGTGTGCTTAATGTGCGTTTAGAATTGAAGTGGGGTTTTTTTCACGTGTATGATAGAACAGTGTGGTACCATTCACTCAGGCTGGCAAATGAATTGTTATGGAAAGTATTGTAGTTGCCCATTGGTTTATCTTCTAGATTCTGTTGTTTCTTAAGAAAATCATTTCTGAGTTAACTGGATAATGACAATTTTGAAAAAAAAATCATAGCTGGCTCTGACTTTAAATTTAAATATTTTCATTAACAAAAACACAAAAATGGCATGTTCAGTTAGTAACTTTATCCTCTTCGCTCTCTAAAAATATATATATTTTTTTTCTCCAAGAGGGTTAAAAACAAAACACTTGGAGGGAACACTTAGAAATGAATTTGTGGTTGCCATTAAGCGCCATGGAAATTAAAATAAACATTGTTCTAACCAAGAAACATTAACAACAAAAAAGTTTGTGTTGGAAAAAAATCTTTACATGCCTTAGAAACACGCTCAACACAGTTTGACGTCATCTTATTTACACAGATCAAAGTATCGTTGGTATTAATTTATCTTTAGATAGATTTAAATTTTTTTTTCATAGATACAGACATTATATATCTTGTTTGTTAAGCTAGTTTGGCAAGTGTTACTTGTTCATAGTGAGTTGTTACGTATTATAAGTAAGAAATAAAGGAAGGATGTGAAAAAAAATTAATAGAACATACATTAAGTGTTTATAGAAAACCTAGTAACTCCAGTTCTAGCTTTCTCATTTCTTTCAATTTGTGAGGGAAAACTACTGGGAAGATCAATTCCTAATGACTGCAGACTGGGATTTGGATAGAAGAGAAGACTAATAAAGAGAAGATTTTAATTCTTAAGATATTAATTTCTTAGCCAATAAAATTAAGAATTAAAAGGATAGAACCTATCTCTCTTTAGCCCACTATTCCTTTCCTTGTCCCGAGCAATTTATTTGGAAGGTAATCTGAAGTAAATCACTTCAGGAATTTCTATATAACATAGAAAAGGTTAATTTTAGCCTAATGAAGTTTGTCTCCCTGGGCTTCCCTTAGAGTCAGCTGAGAAGAGAGAGGTTCCTCCAGAGTGCAATTCAGAGAGCCTAAATTAAGTTCCTCATTTTAGGGCAGGAACGTAAGTTGACTTAAAAACAAACAAAAACCCAAACCAAACCAACAAACAGAAAACTTAGGGAGACAAATGGCCTTAGGCTAAAGTGAATCTCCCCGAAAGGTCCCCTTTATACATATTCTCATGCCTCTCAGTCTGTTGAAGGCATGTGGTATTAAAATAGCTCTTTTATTGAAGATGATGTACAGAATGGAATAAGTCTATGCTCCTTTTCTTCTCTTGCTCCTTCCCCCACAGAGAACATCAAATTTGGTGTTACTGGTTTTGGTAGAAACATTTGAAAGAAATCTTAGATCAGTATTTAGCAACTGTATCCAGCCATATCCAAATTGGTGAATCTTTGAATGAAAACAGCATTTTCAATTGACAAGTAAAAGCAAATATCTGCATTTTCTGTAAGGAAAAAAAAACCAAACCTGAACACTTCCTCAGCTTATCAAGTTTTGCTTTCTTTATATCAACCCTAATAACTATAATAGGATTAATGTAAAGCTAGTGTTCACTACAGTTTAACTGAATTAATAGAGAGATACAAGTAAACTGGAGAAAGTCTCATAATGGTTACCAAAACACAATTTCTAAGGCAAAACTGCAAACATGAGAGCTTAAAGGGGAAGAGGGATACTGAGACGAGAATTTGACTTTCGGATGTTGGAAAAACTATTTCTTTTTAAAAGTTCTCTAATGCTTTTTTTATGTGCGAAAGCAAAAAAAAAGTTACAAACCCCTCTTCTTTTTCCTTGAAGAAATTGTCATTGTAGTGATAGAACAAACAGGTTATATTTTGCTCCTACTTTGTAGCAAACGTGTGTGGATATATTTTGTTTATCTAAAGTTCTCAATCCCAATGACTTCTAATTGGAAGAAAATATACCTTTTTATATGCTTGATACTAAAGCGTTATGTTTGTATCACAGAAGCTTTGAACTTGGAATACATATGTGATAAAGATGATGACTAACATTTCATAACAATTACTCCCTGGGCCAAAGACAAGAACTGGAATAAAATCTTTTAAATAAGAAAAGGCATACCTGTAAAACTGTCTATGGAAGCAATCACACAAGGTAGACTGAAATTACGTATGTTTCCCTTACAATAAATCTGTTGCTTTAATGATGTATAAAAAAATATTTTGTAGTTTAATTAAATGGAATTGTTCTTAAGACAATTTCTCTTTACAGCCAAGAAGAGGAAATATGGTAAAACTCTATTGGAACCAAATATTTTTTAATGAATTAGTGACATAAAGCTATTTTCTGTCCTCAGACATTAACTTGTAATTTCTATTTTGAGAATGCATGTGCAAAAAAGGTAAACAAACCCAGTCTTAGCTCATTTATCAGTATTATGTTAGGAGTGCTACAGTTTTGTGGGACAGATTGTAGCTACTGAGAAATTTATACTTTGAGTGCCACAAAGGTATAATTCAACCTGCGTTTGACCTACCTCAGTTGAAGAGGCAGTGAACTGGAAGAGCGTATTCCTGTCCAAACCAATTCTGCACGAATACTAACTGTTATTCCACTTTCTCGCTCCTCTTCCATGATAGATTTTAAAACCTTTATCACCAGAATTAAAAAGATTTGTTTGGTTACTTTCTCAAAATAAAGCTTTACTTAGTTTCATGAGCTGTTTCAGGTGTGGCTACCGGTATGCACTGTGCTATGTAGCTGAAGAAGATGGTCTGCAAGGTAACAAGGGACATACTAGACAATAGAATCCAAGTATATGGTAAAAGCATGGAAAATTACATAATTTTCTAGAAAACATGATGTTTCATGTAAAATTATTAGGTTGAAAAGGAGGCAGTATTGCAGCTCCTTACTAGTCTGTTATCAAGAAATGACATTTTTTCCAAAATTTTCACATGGGTCATATCCTGAGTAGTCAAGCAAAGCTATTGTGATGTCAGTGGGTAAGAATTTTGGCTTTTTTATTTTAGAAATTATGAATTGCTTTAAGTTCCTTAACATACAATTATTGTGCTTATATTGAGACATTCCCCATCCACCACCCCAAAAGACAGATGCTTGCTACTTTCTGAGTAACTGTCTTCTGGGTGAAGGTAATCATGTAATACGTATTCAGAGACTGTGAATGAAACATAATATCTCTTCAAAAATGCTTCATTCCCTGCTTGGTATCATGTTCCTTTGCTTGTCTGTACTCTCAGGATTTGATGTTAGTAAGCTTTCCTTGCTTCGTCCTGTCCTGCAGGCCTTACAACAGGAGGATAAGATGTGGCCCCCCAAGGTTAAAGGCATAATATTTAACTTAGTGTCACAGCATTCCAGCACAGGGGAAACTTGGAAGTTTAGAGGCAAACAAAATGTACAGTCTGTCTCTTCAAAGCCTTACTTTAATGAGTAGAAGCTTTGATTGTGCTTTTTATTACTGGAAGAGAAAGTAGGTTGCTTACAAAGTTTGGTAGACAAGAATTCAGTTTGTCTGCTTTGATCTTATGCAGGGACTGTTAGTTGTCTATGCACAGTTAGCCTATGATGTAGAATCTAGCAATAGCTAGTGAAAAGTTATAATGTTACATATTATCTCTTCGTTGTTAAAGCAATCTAATTGTGGAATTTCTCTTATAGATTCAGCTTACTAGATATACAAGGGAAATATTACTTACAGTGTGAAATAACTTCTAGAGCTGTAAAATCATGTGGCTGATATATAGTATTTCTAAATTTTTTTTTTTTTTTTGAAATTTGAATATCTGAGGGGGGAAGACCATCCATCGTATCTGAGACCAATTTTTTTTTTTTTTTAACGTTTCCTTGCCTACTGGGACCTGACTTTTATACTGGCTGAACTAGAAAGAAATATTAATTAGAGAAAGAGAAGAGATACTTCCAGCCTCTATCTCAGGAAGTTTGATTTATTCCTTTGCACTCTACTGGTATAGATTCTGTGGGAGAAAAACAGTGGGAGTTGAAAGAGTGTCTTAAAACATTCCCCCAGCTTGTACTGCTGATTTGAGAAGAGATTATTTTCATGTTTTTTCTGACTCAGCCACATGTGAGGCATTGGGAGCAGGAGTGTAGGCAGCACTGTGCAACAGAATGTATGTGATAGGTAACAGGATGGCAAAGGAAGAATCTGATAGGCTAAGATAATAAGAAGGAAAAAAGGTGGAGAACGGCAATAATCCTTTGTAATTGAGAGGTGTGTAAATGATCATGGCAGTCTCAGTTTCTTGATCTTCTGGGGAAAGAAGCTGGGGAAGAAGATTCTATACTGGTTTGCACCTGTGATAATGATTTGCACCTGTGTCTTCTATTAAATAGTATTGCAGTCAAATGGAATTTTCTTCATACAGCTATAAAATTGGGAATGTCATTTAGTGTGTGTGTCAGCAAATGTGTGTATGTATGTGTAAGACTGCAAAGTTTGAAAAGTGCTAGCTCACTGTCTTTTCTCCTGTGAAATCCTGTACTTCTTGTATGATGAATCTTAAAGAACTGAAAATACTTTTAGTGGCCTGCCATCCAAATAGCCTCTTAAAAACGTCTGAAGTTTGTTTATATGCAAGAATCTGAAATGTGTCAAAGCAGGGAGATGCCAGACATTCTTCAGACTGAGATATGTTTACTTCTTCAAGAAGGCTACTTAGGACTCCAGCACAGTACCATTCTATGGCAGCAGGATCTTAGTCGTGGCTGTGGTCTTAACATGTACTGTCTTGTATTGACTAGAAAAATCTAAGAAAAAAAAGTATTTTTTCTCCCATTACTTTCATCTCTCTGTTGTTCTATCCATCCCTTCAGTATTGCTAATTACTCATAATGGGCATAAAGGCAATTTTCCTTTGTTCACTTTCTCAAAATCAGTTTCTTTCAGAAGTTGAACCTGCTTCCACCAGTGAACATGAGAACTGCATATCCAGATCATGCAAACCATTCACCTAATCCCACATGAGGATCATGTTTACATTATGCCAAAAGCAGGAACATTTTTTAACCCTCACTTTTTTCAACTGTCTGCAGGTTAGGGCTTTCCAGATCCAGAGGCTGTGTAACTACCACTGTACCTCTCCTCTGAATGCATCTAATTCCATTTTGAACTCACTTAAATGCTCCAATTCTTTTACAACTTCCTGTGATAACAAATTCAATTATTTAATTATATACTGTTGTGAAGGAGCTTCTTTTGTACTTAATCTATTGCCTAATAACTGCTTTTGGCAGTTGTCCTCATCGTTGTGTACTGTGAGGAATTGTGAGCAAATAATTAATAGGCCACCTTCTCCAGTCTGTTCATGATTTTTTAAAATTGATAACCTGTTTCTATCCAGAAGTGTCCCTTTTTCAAGTTGAAGTGCTCTAGTCTTTTTTGCGTGGAAACCATTTGCAATTTCTGACCATTCTTTCTTCTATGTACCCTTTGTATTGATGTTACTTTTTTTTCTTTTTGAGATGTGACTAGAACTGTTTTGAAGATTTGGGCATAATATGCTCATAATCTATGTTGTTCTCAATTCTTTTCTACTAATTCTTAACATTTTTGCCTTTTTGGCTGCTGCTGAATGCTGTATTCGGAGAACTATCCAAAATGAATCAGATGTCTTTCCTGACTGGTAAAACATAATGATGGGCTCTGATTTAGCTAAGTATATTTTACGGTTATTTTTCCCCATGTGCATTGATTTCCATTTTTCAGCAGTGTATTTCACCTGCCATTTTATCATTCACATGCTCAATATCCCATAAACAGCCTTGGCTGGCTTTAGATCTGATTATCCCATCTCACCTTTAATCAGCTGTACACACCCTCTTTTCCAGATTCTTCATGACTGTGTTGAACACCACAGTCCCTGTGGGAGTGTAATCTCTGTAGCAGAAAAGCAGACCTGTAACACCTACCCTTTATTTTCTTCCTTAAATTACAAGAGGTCTTTCCTTCTTGTGCTGTGAGAGCAGTTTCCTTAAGATGTTTGGTAGAGAACTTTGTCAAAACCTCTCTTTGAAAATACATATTGCCTGTATTAAAATGCTTGTTGACTTCTGTAAAGAAATTTAATGAAATAGCAAAGTTTGGAATGCTGTATGGCCCTGTGTTAATTTATCATTCTCATATCTGCATCTATTCACTAATAAAATATTACATCAATTTCTTATGTAGGACAGTTATCTTAAAGTTAGGAACTAGGATGAAAACATTAAGTGATAATAAAATTATAAAGCAATCAGTCCTCAAGAGATTTGTTGTGTTTTGGCAGAATAGCAAAGCACTTCAAGGTCAACATCAAAATATTGAAGGAGGTGTTTGGAAAGAATGAGCATCATTCATTGCTTTTTGCCTTTATCTCAGTCTCTTTAAGGTTTTTTTTTATCACCCTGCATTACCTCAGGTAGTTAATGTGCAGCTTTTTGTCTCGGCATTTGCCAGAATGTTGTTCAGAGGCATTCTAAAACCCCAAAACTTTGATTAATAATAAAACTTTTGAATCATTGGTATTTCAGCATTTCTTCTATTTTAGATTAGTCTTATCTGTGTAGTTCTATGGTATTGTTAAAATTACAATGACTTGGTATACCTTCTTTTAAGACACATTTTCTAAATATTTTCCCTGGTCTTTTATTTTTTATTTCATAATATATTAGAATCATTGAATCTTTTTCTTTCCATAACTTTTTACAACTGTTTTAAATTTAAAGTAGCCACATTCCATTACTTTAATGTAACTTTTAGTTTATTCAATATAAGGAAAGAATAAAAAATGTTAAGACAATAAATCTTAATGTATACAGACTATATACTTATTGTATACAAATTGTTTATAAGTAGGCAAATACAGAATACCATTATATATAAAGTTATAAAATGAGCATAATTAGATACACGTCACAATTTCTTAAGGAAGTAACAACAATAGCAATATTGAATTCTAGCATAGCTCATAAAGTGCTATGAAACAGGGCTGAGAGAGATGACTTCTGGTAGATTAGCTCAGTATCAAGATGTAAATGCTGCTCTTCCTCCCCCTCATTGTCACCTTGCTCCTCTGCCAGAATTTATCAAACTTTTAGCAGCTACAATGGAACAGGACACATCATACAACCTCCATCATTAGCAGCTTGAGCTAAACTGCTGGTTGTAAACTGAGATGACTGAAAGGCAAGTATGCGCCTTATTCACTTGCTCTTAATATAGAGATGGTGCACTCTGAGAGACACACAGAGAACAACTGGAGTGGATCTTACATTTCTATTGCAAATCTTGACCCATGATATGTTCTGTTTCTCTTTTAAAGTCTCTTCTATGAGTAACTCTGCTCCTTTTACCCCCTTCTCACCTCCCCCATTTTCATTTTGGGTTTTGAGGCCAAAATTTTAAAACCTAACATGTAAAATGTAAACCCCAAAGTCTATAATTTTCTTTCCCTGCAGAAGTAATTCTTTGGTTTAAGCTCGCCTCTTTGCTAGGGGCTTCCTATGCACAACACTGATAAAACCATAATAAATGAGTGTGGGGTTTTTTAGCTGTTGCTGAGATGAGATTATGCATAAAGCTGGTACATTGTTTTTGGATCAACTCCTGGATATAATCAGTGATGGAATGGTGTTGGCTAAATAATTTTATCAGGGAAAGATGTTGACAAATTGGACATGAGGAATGTTTTGCTACATTTGGCTTGTGCTATTCCAGAAGAGCAGAGTTATTGTTTGCCTCAGAGCTTTGTTCTGAACTGTCTAATTACACAGAAAAATGTGGCTTTTTGGTATAGTACATGCCAGTCAATCAATAAAAATTCCTTTCTTGTTCTGATAGCTTTGATCTTTATTATTAACTTTCCTAGTTCAGGTTTTGGAGAACAGTTGTTGAAAATTAGTCCTGCAAATGGGTTGGGGCAATCTCAGGCACAAATACAGGCTGGGCAATGAGTGGATTGAGTGCAGCCCAGCAAGAAGGACTTGGGGGTGTTGGTTGACAAGAAGCTCAACATGACCCGGCAATGTGTGTTTGCAGCCCAGGAAGCCAACCATGTTCTGGGCTGCATCAAAGGAAACATGACCAGCAGGTCAAGGGAGGTGATTCTCCCCCTTTACTCCACTCTTGTGCTACCCCACCTGCAGTACTGTGTTCAGCTCTAGGGCCCCCAACATAAGAAAGACATGGACCTGTTGGAGTGACTCCAGAGTAGGGCCGCAAAGATGCTCAGAGGGCTGGAGCACCTCTCCTATGAAGACAGGCTGAGAGAGTTGGGGTTGTTCAGCCTGGAGAAGAGAAGGCTCCAGGGAAACCTTACTGCAGCCTTCCAGTATCTAAAGGGGGCCTAGTGGAAAGCTGGAGAGGGACTTTTTACAAGGGCATGTAGTGATAGGACAAGGGGTAATGGCTTTAAACTGAAAGAGGGTAGATTTAGATTAGGTGTAAGGAAGTTCTTGACTGTGAGGGTGGTGGGGCACTGGAACAGGTTGCCCTTAGAGGTTGTGGATGCCCCATCCCTGGAAGTGTTCAAGGCCAGGTTGGATGGGGCTTTGAGCAACTTAGTGGAAGGTGTCCCTGCCCATGGCAGGGGGGTTGGAACTAGATGATCTTTGTGGTCCCTTTCAACCCAAACCATTCTGTGATTCTATGAAAATGGCAAAAATAAGGCTAGCAAACCATCTGTTCTTAAAGACTTAGAGTTTTGTATTTGGTAGCTTTCTAAAGAAAATGAAAAGTTGTCATTTTTCTTGCCATGCTTTCTAGCAGATGCAAGCCAATGATGATAGTTTCCAAATCAGAGTGCAAATTGTAAAGCTCCTGAATCTAGAACTTTAGCCAGTAACCAAAGCGGGCCTCATTTTCTTCCATATGAACACCCATAAATCCTGCTGAGAAGGATTTAAAAGTAAGAAGAATTATATATTTCATTCACCTTTATCTGGGCTTAGGAGCTCAGCTTTGATGTTGCACGTTTAAAAATGCTGACTTCAATGTAGTCCATGTTCAGTATACATCTGTGTTTCCTCAAAGTGAGGAAACCAGCAGTAGATGGTTAAATTCTTCTTTGGGTCCTCAGTGTTAATATCTTGAAGGTCAAGCAGTATGGAATGTTGAGCTGCTAGTGGAGTGGATGATCAAAGAGAGCTCTTCACTTTTAAGGACACCTGCAAAAGAAAATGTTGAATTGTCACTTTTGCATTACCATGTTTTCCCAATCCTGAGATTCTGTAGGTGAAGACTTTGTGTGATAGGTATAGTGGAAAGGCAGCTCTGGAATATCTTCTTTTTTTTGTACTAGCAATGATCTCTCATCCGTCATTTTGGATTCCGATGAAGCCTAAGGGCAGAGCTTTGAGAACACTGGAAATGGGAGCTTGCTTTTCTTTTCTCACAAACAACTGTTTGCTTTCATTTTCTGACCATCCTTTCTGCAAGTCAGCAAATCTCTTCCTTCTGAAGTGATAAAGCAGTATGTGTTCTCCCTTTTCCCCACATTAAAATAAAGAGCTCAAGTTTATTTTTCCTGAAGCTACCTCATCTGCATGTCAAATAAGGATAAAACAAAAGCAAATTATTTCTCCTGTAATTTTGGCTGTGGGTGCTAGACTGCAGCCACTGGGAGGTCTCCTTCTGACAGACTTTCTGTTCCTTGATCGGGCCACATATAGTTCAGGCCAAGTAGCGGAGTATGGCATCTAAGAGCAGGAGAGAATCATGACATTTAATGCCTCAGGTTGGAGATACAGCCAGAGGTTACTTGAGAGAAGCTTGCACGTACTACCTGAGATTAAGTCTCCCTCTGGGATGCTGATATTTTCAAACTAGGAACAGTAGGCAGAACCCTACTTTTAAGTAATCAGTTGAAGTGTCTGTGTAGTTAATTAGTTAGTTGTAATGGTAATATGATACGCTGCTCTATTAAAAGTTTCAGTCAGAATTCAGCTGCCCTCAATCTTTTTATTTCAAAGACTTGTTTGCATTGGGAGTCTGGAACATGCACCGATTCAGATTGGAAATCCGAACGAAGTATAGAAAGCCATAATGTGGGCTACTTGCAAAAGGGTTCCTCTCACAAAGCTCACCAAATGTATATTTATGAGGATTGAATCAGTGCTGTGGCTGCATTATGAAATACTCTTCTAACGAATGCAAATTAATATTTTATTGTATAAGGTATAAGAACAGGCATGTCATAACTGTCTCAATTAGCACAATTAGCAGAAGAGGAAACACAACTCTGAGGAATTTGTTGCTGTTTCAGCTAATATATGTACCTTATTGGAGAGTCATCCAATCCAATTACTTGGCCCGTAAAATGCACATTGAATTTCTTTGCTAAATTCAGCAGTAACATAGTTGTCTTTCTGTCTCTAGATATTCTGGGTCTTTGTTTTTAAATCCCAGTACAAAAAAAAAAGCTTCCTCCAAACTACTGAAAGTCTAATTTTATATAGTACATAAGTTGAACTGTCCAGTAAATACATTGCCTCTTCCCATCACACCTTTTAAACATTAAATTTAAATTAAAAACAAATCAGGGAATGCTTACTGTAAGAACTTCATAGTGTGAAAATACTACTGTATGACTACATCTGAAAGGTACTCTTCAGCATATTTTTAATATGGTCCGAGAAGCATACTTTCAGTAGCAAGGAATAACACAGCCCACAGAAGACAGTAGATGATTCAGCAATACAGACAAAAGACCTTCCGTAAAGTGTGCTTGCAAAATCTTGTATTGCTTTAATGCATCTTTTGAGCAAGAACAGGGCTTTTGGTCCTGATTCTGCATTGACATCACACCTCAATGAGACGCTGAGACACACGCCCCCCGTTGGATAATACTGAAATGAACAGTCATCCTTTGTATGATTAATCTTTTTATTATTATGACTCATTTCTGAAGCTAGATATTGATAAGGGAAGTTAGTGTAGCTGCTGGCTTTCAAGTTGTTCCTGTTTCCAGCAAAAGAGCCTAAAAGATGGCATTACAAAACGTTATTGCTTATTCACAGTTGTATATCTCATGCTAGCAGGAGGAAAGAGGTATATATGTTAGTTTTTGCTTCTTCACAGACAGCTAGGCCTGCAGAATCAATGTGTGATGTAGGGATAAAATTGGACCGTTTCTAGCAAAAGCAACAATTCTTGTGATCTAATTATACAGCATCCGTGTATCCAGGTTAGGACATTACAGTCTAGATGAGTGAACTACCAGATCAGTAGAAAAAGCAGCTGAATAATTAGATTAAAATAATGTAGTTAGTTCATACTACTGGCATTACGTGTCACTTGGCATTACAAGTGAAGTTCCTTGAGCGTCTATTTATTTATCCATTTATCTATTTATCCATTTATTAGGTGTGGAGGATGAGTAGGAATACATTCTCATCCAATGTGTCTTATCACATCTGGGTTTGGGTCCCCAGGATGTTGATAAACTGGAGCAAATCCAGGACGAGCCACTATGGCAGTCAGGAGGCACACATCCCGTGAGGGGATGCTGAGGGAACAAACTGGTACTGCTTAGCCTGGAGAAGAAACTAGTTGCAGTCTTGCAATACTTAAGATGATGTTACTAAAAAGATGGACTCAGCACTTTATAGAGGTGCCTGGCAGGAGAATGAGAGACAATGATCATAAAGTACATGGGACATTCTGACTGGATGTAAGGGTGGGGCAGATTACTGTGGGGGTAATTAAACACTGGATCAGATCTATGAGAAATTCTGCAATTTCTGTCCTTGGAAGTTTTCAAGTTCCACCCGGAAAAAGTCCAAAGCAACTTAGTCTAGTTGCTTCAGTGCTGACCCTACTTCAAGGAGGATGTTGGTCCAAATGACTGTCTCAACCTGAAGAATTCCTTGATTCTGGGAATTGATCCTCCAGTCTGGCCATCATACAGTAAAATATGTAAGTTAACTGTAGTCAAATAAGCAGTCAGCAGTCAAAGTCCACACAGTGGCTGACTATTTGAATAAGTTGATGCTATAGTTACTCCTTTCCTGGTGTAGAGCACCATTTAAAAAAACCTCAGTGGAACTGGATTCATAATTCTTTTCTCACAAAAAGGAAGTGAGGCACATGCAGGCTCTTTTGCATGTGTTATTTTTTCCAGTGCAAACAAAAACGTGTACCTGTGTCACTAAAGTAAGCAAATGTGAATCTGATTTTGTCCAGGAAGCATAAAATGACAGTAAAATACTTGTTTTGCTGCTTTGTCATTTATCTATGGAAGATGGAGAGCTGAGTATAATCTCCCTGCTTGAAAGACCACAATTACATTTTAGCATCCCAAAGAAAGCTATTTATTGTTGGTTTGTTCAACAGAGTGTGCCCTCTGGGATTACCCTTTGTAATTGGGAAAGAAAGAATTTTGTTTAATTTCTTCATTTGGAAAATTTTTTGCTTGACTAGCAACAAGACTTCTGGGTCACTAAGCAATAGTGTTCTGCCCTAATTGCCTTCAGCTTATTTATGTTTTTAAGCTAGGCCTTTGGTAGTCTTTTTTCTCCAAATTATATAAAGTTCATACCCAACTGTCCTGGAAAACAGAAGAGTTTATCAAATGTTTATATGTAAAAAGTGCATTTGAAAATATTACTTCATGTAACAACCTTAAGGTTTTTCTTAAACAAGAATGAATCTGCACCAAAGGACACAATTTTTTTTTCCCTGATCTTATCTGTCTCCCTTTCCTGCAAGCACGTTTGTTCTCTTTTTACATTAACTAAGAATATAGTCAAGTGGCAATTTGAGAAAATATCGTCTCAAGCTCCCAACTCTGCCTACATCATAGACAAAAATAAATGTATAATTAGAATGTGATGTATAATACATGCAGTCCAGACAGTGGGAAACATACCTAGGTTTCTCCAAATCTGTGAGAAGGAGTAGAAGAAAAAGAAACCCAAATGACTCTGTGTTACTGAGTACATGATCCTCATTGAGGCAAAAGCAAGTTTGGTGGTAACGTTATATCCTGGTATTCTTAATACTATTATTAGCAATTTCTGTTGGGTGATTTATCAATGCACAGGTCCTGCATCAGAGGGATCTTTCAGGACCACGGAACAAAGACTGATGCTGCCTCCTAAACAAATTTGCATGTTGCTTTCAAATAGTAAGTTGTTTAGGAGGAGGAAGAGAGCAGCATTTTTTACTTGCATATAATTTTCAACTTTTTTGGATTTTCTCCTATTTTAAGGTCACTGCCTTTATGTTGTAAGACAATAGTTTTTTTTCCAGATACTTCCTGGCTCTAGATTCCTTTTGAACTACCCTCCTGAATGACACTTAATGTAGCGTTCTCCCACTCTTATCTTCACACTTTCTTATATGCTGTTCCTTATGCTTAAAAATCCTTATTCTCCATGCCAAATATCCACCCACTCCACACATTCACGTTCTTCCTTTAAACTGCATTTCCTTAAAGTCTATCAAAAATAATCTGCAAGTTAAGAAACATATCAACTCTGCCTTGAGATCTGACAGTCTTCTGATCATCAGACTTGCTACTGCAGGCTGAATTCTTTAACTTGTGCATAATATTGAATAAATCAGGGCCTAATTTTTTCTTAATATCACATGTACTCTCTTTTTCACCGAATATATATATTTTAAAGTACCCCAAAGTTCAGCCCAGCTGCTTTCCTAGAGGCCATCTGGCTAGGCTCTGCTGCTTGTTGTCTTGTTCTTGTGATTCTAGCTGAAAGCCCACTGACGGAAAAAAAATGAGGTCAGTAAGAAGTAGGATGAGGTAAAATTTTTATCTGCAAGTTAACAGTACTTATGGAAACAGCTATCTATGAATAGTAGAGTGGTGGGGGTTTTTTGCATTGGAGGAGTTGTTTGTGGGTTTTTTTGTGTGTGGTTTTGTTGGGTTTTTTTACACAAAACAAGGGAAAGAATTGTTGAAATTATAAAAGTAAATTTGTTTAGGAATGATTAGTTGAATTTTAAAATGCAGGAGGCGTATCAAAAAACTTCTGGATGGTAAGATCTGTTAGGCAGTTATGAGTATTTCATGACCTAGTCTGGCATGTGGCATGCTTGTACGCTTTGTTTTTCATGTGTAGCAAAGGTTTGTTATGCGGCTTTGAAAGGCAATTTCCTGTGAGGTAAAGGATCTACCATAATTAAAATTTTAAATCTCTAGCTCGTTCACTTTTGGAGAGCTTTCTCTAAGGATTTGAGCATAAACCTTTAGTAAGTTCAGTGAAATATTTAGGTGGCTTTCACTATTATGTTTTGAAAGATTGAACATATGGCTTCATATTCACTTTAGTTTCTTCTAGATTCTGAAGAAGCTTCCTTGCTTTTGGCTAAGAAATAGGCATGAGTACTTGGAAAGCAATAAAGAACAAAACAGACAGTGTAGATAGCTAAAAAAAAAAAAGAAAGGAAAGGAGAGAGATACATGCATTGTTTTCTCTTTTGTCACAGAGTCCTTGGACATATTAGTTCTGTACTCTGGAGAGTATGTCTTAAAAATGACCCTGGAAACAGCTGCCAGTTAAGTTAATGTAACTGTAGCTCATGCTGGACTCAAGGCTTTGAATTAGGGAGACCAGATGAGTAAAAGCTTTCAGGTCTGGAATCCCTGAGGAATTGCCACCTCCCTTTGGTTCTCCTGCCGCAGCTGTACTGTTGTCTCCAGCATGGGATGTAGGGAGTGCCAGGTTCTTGCAGTGGCATGACGGGGGAGAAGCTTCTGCTCTAAAAACCTCACAGATCTATCCTTTCCCATAACTGCCTTTGGCTGTCCTTTCTATTTGAGAGCTGGGTCCAGTATCGTAGGCACATACTTAACCAGATAAAATAATGTTACTGCAGTTTTGTCTTAAGCCAATTCGTTCAAAGAAAACCCCAGAATGAAGAAAAACTACAAATGAACTCTTGTTCACCATTGTGAACTTGTATTACAGTTCTAAAATAATTTGTTTTCATGGGGAGGTAATGCTACTTATAACCTCATTTCCTTAAATTCTTTTTAGTGCTAAATAAAAACAAAACCTGAAAACAAAGACTTTGCATCCAAAACAGAGTAATTTATAAAAGTTTGATTCATGCAATATTAACTCCCAATTGCCCCTAAAAAAAGTGGAATCAGGAAACTTCCAGGCTGCCTAAAATACACTTACCTTAAAAGAAAAAACTTTTTTTTTTTTTAATCTGGGTCTAGTAGTCTAAAAAGTTAGCGAAATACTGCTCCTCAGTATTTCTAAAATATGTACATTCTTCATTTATTTGCTGATTGTCTGCAGCATAAAAGTCAGCCTAGAATTCTTGCAAAAAAAGATTGTAAGCCACTCCTCTATTTGCTTTGCTGTAAGAGAAGTAAACCTAAACACTGACTGCTAACAAAACAAAAATTGTAACTATCACTGAAACAAATGAAGCTGGCTGATAGTATTTCACAGCAAAGCCCACTATTTTCAGATACAGTTGCAATCTTTTAGTAAGCCTTTAACTTCCATTTAACTATGTTAAAAATAATTGTCTGTGGGTGAAATTGGGTCTAATTGATTTTTCCCTTAATGTATCAGTGAAAATCCTAAAGTTGGGACCAGAATGGATCCTATTGGAGTTAACTACATAACTCCCAGAAAACATTATCCATTAAACTCTGTGGGAGTTAGTTATCAGATTTCTTTAAAATCTAATATAAAATTTTAGATACATAACCAAACCAAATGTCTTGTTGTAGGAGTTGGTCTTGTTGGTAATGGACCAGCATCACCTCTCACCCCCAAACTTTTTGTTTTTCAGTCTTAGCAGAGTGTCATAACTAGCCATTATTAGACATATTCTCCTGAGTGGTCGCAATCAGATCAGGCTGGACATGCATCAAAAGAACATTTTACTTTCTGCCTGATGTAACTTTTCCTTTCTCTCATTCAAGCAGATTATTGAAAAACATCAAGTTTTATGTATTGCTGAGCTATGAGGAAAACAGGAAGCAGAAAAGGAGATTCTTTCCTGTCATGCTACTCTGTAAAGCAAGTACTATATGGGTAGCTTGTAGTCCTGAAGAAGATTGTGCCCACTGAGTTTGAGAGAGAGAAGTTTTTTAGAAGCTTGGGGACATTTGCTGTATTCTTGTTATGCTTTTGTTAGTGTCATGGTTTAACCCCAGCCAGCAACTAAGCACTATGCAGCCACTTGCTCACTCCTCCCCACTCCCAGTGGGGTGGGGAGGAGAATCGGGGAAAAAAAGTAAAACTCATGGGTTGAGATAAGGATGGTTTAATAACTAAAATAAAATATTATAACAACAATAATTAATAATAATAATAATAATAATAATAATAATAATGAAAGCCCAAGAAAAGACAAGTGATGCACAATGTAATCGCTCACCACATGCTGACCGATGCCCAAGCAGTGATCCGCCCCTCCTGGCCAACTCCTGCCAGTTTACATACTGAGCGTGACGTTCTATGGTATGGGATATCCCTTTGGCTAGTTCGGGTCAGCTGTCCCAGCTATGCTCCCTCCCAGCTTCTTGTACACCTGCTTGCTGGCAGAGCATGGGAAACTGAAAAATCCTTAACTTATGATAAGTGTTACTTAGCAACAACTAAAACATCAGTGTGTTATCAACATTATTCTCATACTAAATCCAAAACACACTGTACCAGTTACTAGGAAGAAAATTAACTCTATCCCAGTCGAAACCAGGACAGTTAGTTTCTTCCTTTAAAATATTTTTGTGACAGAATTATTCACATTTATCCCTTGTCTCTGAGGTTGCAACCTGAAAGTGCTCTGATTTTCAAGAATTATTATTTAAGTCTCTCAGGAATTAGTATCAATGCTCGGGAATTAATCTCAATACTTCTCAGAATGAAAACAGATGCTTTGCATGCCCCAGTGGTGGTGTTCTGTATCTTATAAACAGAAACACCACTTTGTCTTCCAGATTTTACCTTGTACAGTTGTATGGATATTAATGTGAGTAGAACTCAGATCATTACAGTTATCACAGAGATGCCTTCTATTAGTCCTGGGGCTGTGACTATGTGTTTTGGTAAACTGACTGAAGCAGTATCTTAATATCTTGCAAACTTAAGTATTTAATAAGAGAAACCACTCTCTTGTCGTAAAAATTAGATGCAGTAGGAAACACTCAATTTTTTTCTGTGTTGCAGACAATAAAGAGTCTTCCAATTTCCACATAGTATGTCTTGTCACATAGGGTAAGAATGTAAATGAGTCAGCTTTAGTTGCAGGTTTGGTTTTTTTCTTTTCCAGTGAATTTTTCTATTATACAAAAATTTTGAAGTCCTACTGCAAAATATTAAAGGTTTTCTATTAAGATATTCTGGATCTGGTTTTATAGATTTTGTTTGGTGTTTTTTGTTGTGTTATTGTTTTTTAAAAATTTCATGAGATAGCTAATGTATGCCAACAAACTTTGTTTGTGTATCTTAAATACGATAACCATGCTTTGTGTTTGAAAACTTATTCTGTGGTACGAACGTAAGAAGAACACCCTGTTTTGCTCATGCTTGGTTTAAATGAAATTAGTTTAGTGTTTTTAAGTACTTAAAAGCTGCAAAACCTAATTCAAAATGCTACATGAATTCCATATGCTTTTACAGCTATACAAAAGGAGTGCAAAAAGATACCTTTCTAATATGGTAATGTTTTATGACCACTTTGCTGGACAACAAAGAAAAAAGTTACAAAAAGCAGCTCAGAATTGTGCAGTTCAGCTGTGTTCATGAGTATGCAACTCCCATTGTTGACAAATCAGAGTTGCTTGACTTGACTGCAGGCAGTATGAGGTCAAGAAATATTACTAAAATGCTTTCTTAACTGTTTATTTCTGCTTTTTTTATATATCCTTGTTGTGACGTGACAGAGCATTTGAGGTCAACTGCCAAGCTCTCAGTGGAGATGGAGTAAAGCACCTTTATCTAAGCCTTCACTAACACAGTACTCAGCCGTGACTCAGAGAGGGTAAGTTAACTGATTATACTTAGCTTTCTCTGCTATGGTAAAATGAGTTGCAGAGAGAACACACTGAAAGCCAAGGGCCTCTAAATACTTTTCCCTTTTATGGAATAGAGCTCCCAGATCACCATTTCCTGGAGATTGTACTCTAAGTCTACACAGTGGTAAAAGAAAGCTCTCTGCATTCACTGATCTATATCTGACTACAAATTTGAGCTCAGGGGATCATTTTTTTCCTAACTATTTTAAGCAGTAAGTTTACAGTAACAGACCAAAATGTTAAAAAGCACTCCATCCTCTCTTCTTTTTTTTCTTACTTTTTTTCTTTACATTGTCTCATCTTAGTGTGGGAATAAGCAGAATCTGGTGAATAGGATAGGTGATCTGTGGGTTTTTTTAAACTCATTTTGTAGGTGCAAAAGGCTCGTGCAGACTAAGATTGTGGATCTTTTCCCACATCCACTCTGCTTATGACATATGTGTTAATCTCTACAAGTATTTAATTTTAAAAGGCAATTTTGAAGCTCTTGCAATTTCTAAAAGACTGGAATCTTGGGGGGTCATTTACTCTACACTACAATAATCTCATGACATCCTTTGGTAGGATAGAGGTAGGCCAGACAGAGTTTGATCAATGCCTAACAAAAGAAATAACGGAATCTTGAAATTGTCTTAGTGAATAGGGTGCTAACATGTGCTTATGCACCCTGACTGTTTTTAAAGTGCAGATGTATTTTTTTATCTATCCTTTCAGTATCTTCAGGGACAATAATTACAGTTGTTTCAGTTAGTATCTCACTGTATTGCATGTATTGTTAACATATCGTTTCCTTCTTTGGCTGAAACATGTTTATGCTTGTGGAAAGGAGATAAAGCTGGCAAAGCTAATGGCAGCATGATTCCAAAGGCTGTTGAGCTGGCACATGAGCCAGGCTTAAAACCAGGATAGTCATGCTCCCTGCACTTTGGCTCAGGGTTCAGTAAGGCTGTAAGCTGTTTTTGTAGATTGAGGTGTGAATTTTTGTAGGTTCCAAGGCTGTACTCCCTAATGCTCTGCTGAAGAAGAAAAAATGTACCTTCCAGGGATATAAATTTTCCAAGGACATTTCTTTCTTTTCTTCCTACATTTGTGAGATGCAGATAAGCTCCTCTAATTATTGTTAGAGTGTTCTCATGAAGTCCCCTTTTTCTATATGTTTTGACTCTCACTGACATTTACTGGGGGTATTTTCGTTGCCCAATCAAATAGGTATAAGGTCACTTCAGCAGTGATGGAAGAAGAACATTTATTCAATAGTATCTTAAGGTTCCATCATTTCTAAACCTTCACCTTTCCTACTATTTCAGGAGGCAGAACTCCTTGCATAGCATGGAGCAAGAATATGGCTCCTTTGGTTATATCCATTTGCGTTTATAAGATATGGTATTTGTGCTGGTTAAGCATCATAAAGTCTTTAAAGGATCTGGACTACTGATTTTAAGAACACTGCACAGGTTAAAAATAGGCTTTTAGATGAAAAAATAATCATTCAGGAGTTCTAAATCATATAGCTTATTAATTGAACTATGTCCTTATATATTTTGTTGAAATACCAGTAAGTAGTAGCCCTTACTTCAGTACCTTAGAGGACTACAGCAGAGCTGTCAAGGTGTGCAAAGACTGCATTTATTTTACGAGCCTCAGAATATGAATAACTAAATGCAAGCTTTCACTGCTCCAACACAGTTCTCAGCACTGGGGCTTTCTGGAGAGCTATTAGGAAAAAATGGAAAGTCAGAAGAAGAAATTTTCCTACTGATCAGCACCACAAAGATTTGGAGCTTTTTCCTATTTGCAAGATAACTCTGTAAGGAAGTCAGAGTAAGGTTCTAATTGTGTCAGAGATGGACTGAACTCAGTCCACTCCAAATCTGGGGGTTGTTAAGGTGGCGTAAATTCATCATTCTACCCTCCGTTCTCCCTTGGCTGTACTTTCTGTGCTGCATCTCTAAGACAACACAGCTCGGGATTTGTCCCTTTCTATTCTTAGACAAGCCTGCTGATTTTTTTTTTCTTTTAAAGTTTTTTTGCTTTTTAAATCTGAAAAATGAACTGAAACTTGATGTGCTTAATAGCTCTTTCTTGTTTCAATATGACTTGCATTACTTTTTTAAGTTTAGTATGTACTAGGAACTCAGCTAAGACCGCAAATAAACCCCTTTGATACAATAGCTTATACAACTCCATGTAGGACTGCAAATACACTTTGGTCATGACTTGAAATGTTCCTGATTTTTCAGGCCCAGCATTCTGTTGAGTTGAGCCTATCAGAACCATTGTAAATTCGTAAGGCAAAAACTAAGAGGGATTAGATAAAGTCAAATTT
The DNA here is from genome assembly GCF_026419915.1 of Harpia harpyja. NCBI lineage: Eukaryota > Metazoa > Chordata > Aves > Accipitriformes > Accipitridae > Harpia > Harpia harpyja. The sequence goes on along the minus strand of NC_068955.1, from coordinate 21,683,085 downwards.
ATATCTTCTCTTTTTTCTTTTTGTTTGAATTTGAGTTCTTGCAAACTCAGAAATTGCGTAGGATGCCAGGATTTCATTACAGAGATGAAAAGCAAGTCCATGTCACTTTTTTGTAGTTACCTTGCTTCTATCTCATCTTCATGTGTTGTTAATAGTTGGTGACTGTTGTTGGATACAAAAATACTTAACTGTTGAAACACACAGATATTTAATGCTACTGCTGTCTGCCTAATCTCTGTGGGTTTATCAAAATATATGTAATCATAAATGTCTGTTTTCCGTCATATTAGGGATTTTCAAGATATTTTGCCTTAAACATTTTAAAATCTTCTTTTTATTCATAGAGAGCTTCCTCTACTCTTATTTGAAGTCAGAGGTGGGTAAAATCATGATACAAACATGAGCCTCCACTTATTGCAGTAGAGCTAGAAATTCACCTGTAACAGGTTCAAAATGTCTACAAAAAGCTTGAAACATACTGTTCCTACAGCATATACTGCTCTGAAAAAAAGTATGCTGACTGTTCAAAAAAAGTCTTTGTCTTGGTCTTCATAATGATGTCATATATGCTGACATATATATATATGTCATATATATATCTTTTCTACAGAACTTTTCAAAGAACTTCAGTGAAGTAATTATTTTTTCTGAACACACTAATACTTATGTAAAGATCATTTTTACAATCTATTAGTTCTGCATTAAATTTATGTGAGATGGCTTTGTATTCCTCTAGTAAAAGAGAAAATTAAGTTTCCAATATAATGTGAAATAAATCTAATAAAAGCATGGGTCTTAGCTGCTTCTGTAGTCCAAAGATTTCCACATTCTGTAGGTTTTACAACACAGAATTTTTTCTGTGAAAGCTGAGGTGAGGAACTTGTCACTGCTAAGGCTGCTTCAGTATTTCCTGTGAATGGTTTAGCCTCTTTTTTTTTTTTTTTTCAAGTCAACACAAGTATTTTGACAATTTTAATTGTAAGCCTCCATAAACCAACATGTTCCTAAATATGTTTCTTGGCCCTTCCCTGAAATGGAAGGGAAAACTGTAGAAGGTTAATCTTACAATGCTGCTAAGTGCCTTGAACTTCAAATCATCTGCCCATCTCAACTTCTTTGTTCCATGTATCTTGATTTCCAGAAGAGTAAAAGAATTGAGATGAGATTAGTAATTCAGGTTTGGGAGAAGATAACATGTTTTGGAGGTTGAACCTATGTTTGTTGGGTATATTTATCTGTTTGGCACACTATTGAAGTTGTTATATTACTGTTGGAGTGTATAGCTCCATTCTGTACACAGGTGTGACTTAACTGTAAAGGGAATATAGTTAGCTCTTACTAGTCCAGACAGAAACTGTGTGCCAGATTATCTCTGATAACTGCATTGTCTGTCATCTGTAGGCACCACCAAGGAGTTGAATGATTTATTTATGAGGACTGTTCCTTAACTATCCGGTAGGTGTCATAGTAAGTCTTGTAATACATACACTGTAGCTATAAGGATTAGTACATAACATTTGTCATCTTCAGACTACTGTACAGGCTTTAATGCTAATAATACCCTTGTGAAAGCAGTAGCTCCCGTTGATACTAATAACAGGAATTTTCTCACCTAATAGGTGGTGATTTTTTTTTTTTTTTCCGTTTGGGCATTACTGCTATTTTGCTTTGGAAGTGTCTTGCACAGTGTTGTCTTGTGCAAATGTACACCAAGTCTTTGTGCAATGCGCTTAGGGCTTGCTGTTGCTCAAAGGAAGAGTGCCACCATCTGGGTTTCCAGTTTTACTCCTTTCTTTGAGATCTGAGATCACACTCTGTAGCATTAGGACTTTGTTAGTTACTAAAAGGCATATTACGGATATCCAGGATGCTGTTTCCTTCGTAGAGGATTTTTGGAGACGGTAGTTTGGTCACAGCCAAAACAGTCATAGTAATGAAAAAAAATTGCTAAAACAGAGGGAAGAGATGGAAATAGCAACAAGAATAGAAGGATGTCCATATTTAATGCATTTACTAAGTTATACTTGACCTTGAAAGCTTTAGTTAATAAAACACAAGATAGCATTTTTAATTTTAAACCTTAATACTGTTTGTTATTGTAAAGTGTTAGAGCATAGAGTTTTAAATGGATTTGATTTGTATTTTTGGCATCTAACACAGCCTGCAGATCACAAGGCCTCTCAGCGCTTATGCCTTCAGGCTAACTTGAAACAGATATTCTCAGCAGTGTATGGTCCTGTTAGTCCACATTGCAGTTCCACGTGCTTCACACTGTCCACCATGCCAACCTTACCTGAAGACAAGGGACAATCAAAAGAGGCACAACACAACAGTTCTCCTCCAGCCAAAGTAAGCACTCTTACAAAGGTGTTTTCTGACACTTGTTGGAAACCTGAGGCAGAAACCTGTTTGTGTATATTTAGGAGTTTATAAAATAAAATCTAATCATTGCTATGTATTAGTGTGTTTTGATTAATTGATGAAGTCATGAATGATCTTTCAGTTGACGTTCTTAGAATTCTTCAAATATTTTATAGACTAAGGAATGAGAACTGAAGTTGCTCAAGCACTTGTTTACCAATTTGATCTGGAGGCTTATACGTCTGTCTGTTCTAAAACATTTATATCAAAGCTGTCCAAAAATGTCCTTTGTGATGTTATTACAGAAAACTTTAACCTCTGAGAAAAGAACTTAGGCTTGTACTTCACGGTAGTCTTGAAACATCTAGTGTTGCCATTACAGATACAGAAGGTGCTATGAAATTCAAGTATGTGTGAAACATGGAAATCTGCTTTTTGGTTTGTAGTCTTTCTCAGTGCTTTATTTGCCACAGCAGTAGCTGAACATATACTGGAACTGTACAGAGGGCAGGTGGGTGCTCCCCAGACATATTAATCATTTTGCTACTCAAATTTGTGGCATCTACATATTTTTACATGTTTTATTTGCAGATAAATTAAAAAAAAAAATCAATGAAAGATGATACTTCTCCCTTTTGAATGTTTTATACCACTGATAAAAAGTAATTTTATGTTCTAATAAAGTGGGGGTTTTTTTGAATTGTTAGCTTAGATGGAGTAAAGAACCTTACTGTGATTATAAAATCACAGGTTATCCAGATCATCCTGTTTTATGCAAACTGCTGTAAAGAAAGAGAGGTTTTATAATCTGGCACATCCTCAGTTAAAAATGTATCCCTGTCACTGGATTTGAGGACACTGTATTCTACGCTTTAGGTGAAAACATCCGCTACTTTAACGTTATTGGAAAATATTGTCAGCAGTGAGCCCGACACTGATATGTCATGCATTCCATCTAAACTGCACATTGTGCTGAGTGTTAGTTTCCTGGCTTAAGACAAACACCCCAGATGGATGCAAGTTCATCAGATTATTAGCTAAGAACATATATTAGGTCAAGAAGATTTTTATTTATTTCTTTTATTTTTAACTCACCCATGTGAAGAGTATTTTATTACAAAAGACTTGCTGGGTAAAACATACTCAAAGAGAAAAAAATCTGAAAAGCTAGCAGACCAGACATCAGTGAATCTAATCCTGAGCATGCTTGCCAAATGGGAGAAATGAAGAATTACAGCCACCTAATCTAAAAAAAAAATTAAAAATAATTTTTAACACATTATACAGGCCTTTTAAAGGTAGGTCTTAAATGAACTATGATAATGTGATAGTTCGTGAACCAGTTAACTGTGCAAAATGCTTCGGTTTAGATAAATTGTTATTTTTAGGCACAAAGTAACAGTGGAAGGTTTTTAACCAACACACTGCTCATGAGCCTACTTAAGTTAAAGATTGCAGCTAGCCAGTGTTGTGAGAATTTGATCTTGTTCATACCTGTTATCATTCTTGGGTCTTGCTGCAGTCCAAGTTCTACAGCATGACTATGTAATCAGTAAAATAGCTTATCATTATGTGATAAGGAATTCCAAGCAGGGAGAGGGCATCAGAAGGAACTAACAACTTGTGGACTTGTTTTCCGCCATTGAACAAAACTTTCCAAGTCTGGAATCTCATCTTATCTAAAGTGCTGTCTGGTGTTAACAGTTTCCTCATTCTGTTTCAGGAGATGCTTCCCCACCTTTTCCCTGCGTGCACAAATGCACACACATTCACAAAACAGTTCTGAGAAAAAGAAAATGAACCTTACACCACATGTAGTTTCTTGCTTACTTCAGGTATCTTTTACATGATGGGAAGACCTGGGTTATATTTCTCAAATTCATTTTGAGAAAACAAATATGGTTTCCCATTTCAGTATTTCTTAAAGCAGCCTATGTTCACCATTCTGACTAACTCTAAACAACATTCATCAAAGTACTCATTAGCTCTGTGTTCCCCAGGAAAGTGGATGTGAAATTCCCATTAACACAGGTGTGAGGCCAGTTAGCCTAATTCAAAGAACTTTAGGCCCTTGTTTGAAATGTCTGAATTAAGTGTATGTAGTTGAACTCTTAGTTTGTGTGCTGTCTTGTTACAGTAGGTATTGAACATTTTAGAAGTGTTTTATACAGAATCATTTCCTCCACCATAAATTATAGAACTTCATAATCAGATGTCATTTTTAGTACTTTCCATATTTTAATGTCATTGGATTTATTTCACATAGAATAGTATACTATTATAATATGCTTTCACTGATACTCTTAAAAACTGATTTCAGGTGTTTAGTATTAAAAATGTAATTTCTATACATGTAATGCATACCTGCAGCAAAGAAAATTAGATCCTTACCAGTTATGTTAAGATTTATAGTGGCCTATAAATTTACCTACACTTTCAGGGTTGGTTGTGAGCTGCCATCTTTCCCTCTTTTTAAATCAAAAATCCCTATTTCTATTTCCAGCTTTCTCCTCTCTTTGTATCCTGAATTTACTGGCTCTTCTGACTGCTGAGGAAAAGTCTGCCTCAGATGTTCATAATGTTTCTCATACACTGATTATTCCATCATTCAAGCTTCTGCATTTCTTTTTTTATTATTATTCCTATTTAAATTTGTATTGTACTTTTATCAAATCGCTGCATGTCATCTTTTTGTTCTGAAGGAGATGTCCCATGTTTACTTTGTTGTCCTGTCTGTTTCAACTAGATGCAGTTACAATTGAATTTCATTACTTTACTTGCTAAACTCTAAGCTCAGCACTTCATTTAAACATCTAATATTAAGGTTATTTAAAACCCCATCTTACTCAAAAGACTGCTGTCTGAGATGCATAACTTTTCTGAGGCCTTTCACATAAGTGTCTGTTTCAGGCCAAATTTGTTCTGAAATTCAGTCCAGACCTTTAATTAATTTCTAAAGAATATGACCAGGTGGCAGAGGATTTTTTTTTTTTTCCCCAAAGCTCTAAAGAATTCAGGTGGTATATAGTAAAGCTTTATCATCTGACTATCCTGGCAGGGTAGCTCTTTTAGCAGAGAGGGGTTTTTGTGGGGTTTTGGGTTTTTTTTTTCCCCATTACTGTTCAAATCTATCCAAATTTGGCTGGATTATAAAACTTCTAAAAACGCTTTTACTGTATGCTTAGTGAGGGCTTGGTAGAGCTTAACAGCCAGAATGTCTGCAGATCCTATCTACCCTGAGTATTCCTGAGCCTCTTAGATCTTCTGTTATGGACCAAACTGCATGTGCCATCTTCTCAGCCCTGCACAAGTCTCCCTGCAAGACTAGATGGCACATGGTGTCATCCTTGTAGAACATCTGGATCAGTTCCCACCTGAGCCATGGAAGTGGAGTCAGTTCTACCCTACATTTTTATGGGAGGAGGCCTTGGGACAAAAAGGAGGCAAAGACTTGGTAGCAGGCCATCACTGGTACTAGGAGATAAGGCAGCTGTTGGGAATAGCTGAAGAGCAGACTTGCGTGGAAGCTAACAGAGAGCAGTTACAGGCAGGCAATGGGAGGGTGGTGGAAAACTTATGTATCATCTTGTGCAGATGTGCAACTGAGAGACGGCTTAAGCTTCCTGTTAAACCTTCTGTTCTGAGGTCTGCATATAGCAGCCTGAGTACTCTTCATAATACAAAGATTTCTTTTGATTCAAGCCAGCTGGCCCTGAAAAGAGCTTCATGCTCTAGCTCTTCCTGCCCCTATCCTATACAGATGTGCAATAGATTTGGACAATAGAGGCATGAGTTTTCACCTGTGTAGAAGTTGAGCTACATAGCTGCTGACCAAGATTAATGTATTCTACCTGACCTGAACTAGCCTTGGGTACAGCCTTTTTCTTTTTCTTCTCTTTTCATCTTTTTCACTGAGCTGTTTTTAGAGTCCTAAAATAGACTTGAATGACTCCAAGGCTGATGTTACGTCATTCAAAAGCTTTTGCTCTTTGGCAGTCATGAGATTAGTACAAACAATGTACATGTGTACTCAGCTGCTTTGCCCTGCAAGCAGGGCAGTCACCTGAATTTTTGTCATTGACTGTTAAACAAAATACATTGTTACTTAGTAACATTTTCAAGAATACTACTAAAACTTGCTTTCAAACTGTTATCATACAATGTCAGTTGTGCACTTGAATTACATAATATATCATGCTTTTACATTCTGACATTTCCAATATTACAAGGATATTTTTCTTAAACTTAAATCTTTGTATTATTTTCTTGGCATGTTTCCCATCCTGCTTTCCTGTGACTGACAATGTAAACTTGCCGAGGAAAGTCATATGAGAATTATGACTATAAAAGTGTGGAGCTGCAAGGAATGTATTTATTTTAGTAAAAAAAAAAAAAGCTGTTTACAACAGAATCAAGAATCCTAAACTAGATGTCCAAACCAAAGCATATTTTATTGCCTTTGAGAGGAAGAAGGGTTATGCTATATACTTTAATATCATACCATTTTCAAAATGCTTCGAGAGTTGTTTGAATTGATCAGAAAATACCTTATTTCAACAAGAATAAAACGCAGCACTGAGAGAGGTGTTGAAAGGAGTTCTATTGTATCTGATAGATATTAGCAGTCATGTGACTGTTAGCTTTCTGGATGTATGTAATTCCATTTCAATTTATACTCTTGGCTACTTGTTTATTGTAACAAACCTTATGACTATGCTAATTTCTCCACATGACAGTAGATGACTGAAGTAATTATTCATTGATGGCATTTATTTCAAATAATTGAAATTATTTAATTTTCTCTGTTCTAAAATGTTGACTTGTTAAACTGTGAGCTATTACATGCATCATTCTGTAAATGCCCGAATTAGTGCTCTTATAACAACTTTTTATTACCTGCCTGTTTAATGAATATTACTAAAGTAAATGTTATTCTGAATTCATTACACTTGTGTCAACCTCTAGTAGGGAAATATTCTTAAAAGGAGCAGGCAAAACTGACAGCAAATGCTATTTCAATAAAAGCAAAATGATGTTTATAACAGCTGAATGTAATTGGCTTTGTGCCATGGATAGCAAGCATGCTCTTTTAGAAAATTCAGAAGCGTTGCTTCCTTGAGAGGTGGTCGATGCCCGAGGCTTGTCAGTGTTTAAAAGGCATTTGAACAATGCCCTTAATAACATGCTTTAACTTTTGGTCAGCCCCAAAGTGGTCAGGCAGTTGGACTAGATGGTCATTGTAGGTCCCTTCCAAATGAAAATATTCCATTCCATTCTATTCTATTCTATTTTCTAATCCAATGCTAACTGAAGTAAAATTTTCTTAAGAAACTTTGGGATATAGTTTCAAGAAAAAATTAAACTCCAAATAACTAAATAAATTAAAATACTTGTACATACCAGTGCCTAGCAGAAGCAATTAGGATTTGAGAATTTACAAATTATTCTTTCAGTTTTACAAGTTGATTGATGGCAGTCCCCTGCTGCTTTTGGGAAGCTTTCCCTCCAGCTATAAATACTTACGCTGCTATGATATGTTCTACTTACCTCATGATTGTACTCTAAAATAAAAATTGCAACTTCTAACAGGTGCCTACACTTTCCCCCCTTTGCATGATTTTATGTGAATCACTTTCTTCAACTTCTTGACGGACTGTAAACACCAGATTGCTTATGTAGCCTTTCAACAGTACAGGGGTTGATTTTTTTTTTTTTTTTGTGTGTGTGTGTGTGTGAATCTGAATGTAGTACATGGGGTAGAAGTAATAATTTTTTTACTACATATGAGAAATGCACAGTTCTTTATTCCAACTTGATGCATCTCCATTTGGGATATCTCACAGGAAACAGATTTCTTCTCTTGCTGATTGGCATCATTGTGGTAGAAGGTCTGGGGTTAAGTTCTTGCAACAAGTTCTTGCAACAAGTTCTCATATTTTTTAAGAAGGCAAGCATACATTGATATTCAGTGCCAGCTTCTTTTGTCAATTAACTATATTGTATTTTATTAAATACTGAAGTTTTATATTTTAAAAAATATTTTTCCAATTCATGGGAGGGAAAACTAAGTAGAACGCTAATAAGTTAACCGTACAATTATTATCTGGTTTTTTGGATTGCATGTGTACTCTTAATACTGCATTTATTCAAGCTTTCATTGCACACTAGTACAGTTTGGAGGTTTCATGTGCCTAATTTAGCCCTGTTATACATAGCTGCTTTTCGCTCTTGCATTCAGCTCCTAAGTTCACTAAGTGTTGTACGTATACTTCAGTAGAGGAATGGTTTGCTGTGTAAAAAATCAGTTTGTCTACCACTTTAAAGATTGCTTATTACTTCCATTCTTACTGAATTTAGCTTGTGTGCATTAAAAATTTGTAAAGACAAGGGATATTCCAGGTCTCCATCTTCACTTTTTAGCAATTTAAGTATAGGCCTCTAATTCACATTTGTTTTATCAAGTAAGAGCTAATTCTCACTTAGTTCAGTCATTTTCTGTTTTACCAAAATTGAGCAATACACATTAATTTCCACACAGAGCATCAATATTCAGTGTTTTGAATTTCTGTTTAACTACATTTTTATATTTGTCACAAACCATTCAGGACACTACTGTTGAAGGGACAACATGCAGTACACCTTCTGTTGTTCTTCCAGAGAATGCTGTTACGCCAGATGTAGAAATTGA